>NC_139451.1:29197814-29526160 GCF_963924565.1 Ascidiella aspersa | reverse complement strand
TTTGATTTCTGGCCAGGAGTTATTGAAATTTTGCCGACGTCATCGTGACACATCTAAATCAATTGGCTGGGCGATTCGGGTCTTCTCCGCAAAGAGTCGGCGTTTTTCGACGAGGTCGTTGATAAGGAAAAAAGTTGGTAAACGATTGTACTTGCTTCGGCAGTACATATACTAAAATTGGAACGATACAGAGAAGATTAGCATGGCCCCTGCGCAAGGATGACACGCAAAATCGTGAAGCGTTCCTTATTTTGACATTTTACTCGATTCTGCCGACGCTACTCGGAAGACGCCCCCCGAAAATTTCCTCCTGCTCTTTCAGCGTTTTGCAGCTACGACCGGCTCTTGCCGTTTCCAAGCTTTTTCAGAACTGATTAAGGTTTGTATGGGGTTTTGCGCGAACGCACACCCCGCTAACAGAAATTATACGGCCGAGTTACCCGCATTTGGGGTAATCGCAAGGGTCAGCCAAGCCGAAGTGCAATGGCAAGGCCTCGCCTTGGGCCAACCGCCTACGTGATCACGGTTAAAGACCCCCGTCAGGTAAGTATGAGTTGTGACGATTTTTCCCGAGGCCCTACTCGACTACTCGCCCGTACTCTTTGTGGATAGCTACCCCATAAGCCCCCCGCATCAACTTGTAGGAACAAAATTTGTCATTTTTGGCCGATCGGTCACCATTTTTCTTTTCAATTTTCGCTCGAAAAATCGATTTATGTTTTGCTTCTTTTTTTCAAAACAAGAAGCAAATTTTCAATTGGATGAAGAGGAATTCCCACAGTGTGGGAATGTGGGCCGTGCCTGGAGGTACTGCAATACCAGGACAACCCGTGAGCAGGGCGAAGCAAGCTTCGGCACCGTGCTCCCTGTCCAAAAATCAGGTTAATACAAAGAGCAAGCGAATCGCTTGCGTCCCAGGTATTAAACTGAGAAGAACAGATACTACACTTGATCTTAGCTCTAAAGAGCCGAGAAGCGATAAAGTTTGGGGTCAGTCAGGAAGAAGTACAACTCTCAGCCTTACCCAAGACTTGCTGGTTGGCCGTGGAAAGATTTGGCAAGCGAAAACGTATTTTGCCGTCTCTCGAAAAGAGTGCATTTGGAAGCGATTTTCGACAAAACGACACGACGAATTACAATTGGAAAAGAATTGAAAAGAGAATTTGGCAGTCGGACTCTCGTTTTAGCTGGCCTTTGATTTCTGGCCAGGAGTTATTGAAATTTTGCCGACGTCATCGTGACACATCTAAATCAATTGGCTGGGCGATTCGGGTCTTCTCCGCAAAGAGTCGGCGTTTTTCGACGAGGTCGTTGATAAGGAAAAAAGTTGGTAAACGATTGTACTTGCTTCGGCAGTACATATACTAAAATTGGAACGATACAGAGAAGATTAGCATGGCCCCTGCGCAAGGATGACACGCAAAATCGTGAAGCGTTCCTTATTTTGACATTTTACTCGATTCTGCCGACGCTACTCGGAAGACGCCCCCCGAAAATTTCCTCCTGCTCTTTCAGCGTTTTGCAGCTACGACCGGCTCTTGCCGTTTCCAAGCTTTTTCAGAACTGATTAAGGTTTGTATGGGGTTTTGCGCGAACGCACACCCCGCTAACAGAAATTATACGGCCGAGTTACCCGCATTTGGGGTAATCGCAAGGGTCAGCCAAGCCGAAGTGCAATGGCAAGGCCTCGCCTTGGGCCAACCGCCTACGTGATCACGGTTAAAGACCCCCGTCAGGTAAGTATGAGTTGTGACGATTTTTCCCGAGGCCCTACTCGACTACTCGCCCGTACTCTTTGTGGATAGCTACCCCATAAGCCCCCCGCATCAACTTGTAGGAACAAAATTTGTCATTTTTGGCCGATCGGTCACCATTTTTCTTTTCAATTTTCGCTCGAAAAATCGATTTATGTTTTGCTTCTTTTTTTCAAAACAAGAAGCAAATTTTCAATTGGATGAAGAGGAATTCCCACAGTGTGGGAATGTGGGCCGTGCCTGGAGGTACTGCAATACCAGGACAACCCGTGAGCAGGGCGAAGCAAGCTTCGGCACCGTGCTCCCTGTCCAAAAATCAGGTTAATACAAAGAGCAAGCGAATCGCTTGCGTCCCAGGTATTAAACTGAGAAGAACAGATACTACACTTGATCTTAGCTCTAAAGAGCCGAGAAGCGATAAAGTTTGGGGTCAGTCAGGAAGAAGTACAACTCTCAGCCTTACCCAAGACTTGCTGGTTGGCCGTGGAAAGATTTGGCAAGCGAAAACGTATTTTGCCGTCTCTCGAAAAGAGTGCATTTGGAAGCGATTTTCGACAAAACGACACGACGAATTACAATTGGAAAAGAATTGAAAAGAGAATTTGGCAGTCGGACTCTCGTTTTAGCTGGCCTTTGATTTCTGGCCAGGAGTTATTGAAATTTTGCCGACGTCATCGTGACACATCTAAATCAATTGGCTGGGCGATTCGGGTCTTCTCCGCAAAGAGTCGGCGTTTTTCGACGAGGTCGTTGATAAGGAAAAAAGTTGGTAAACGATTGTACTTGCTTCGGCAGTACATATACTAAAATTGGAACGATACAGAGAAGATTAGCATGGCCCCTGCGCAAGGATGACACGCAAAATCGTGAAGCGTTCCTTATTTTGACATTTTACTCGATTCTGCCGACGCTACTCGGAAGACGCCCCCCGAAAATTTCCTCCTGCTCTTTCAGCGTTTTGCAGCTACGACCGGCTCTTGCCGTTTCCAAGCTTTTTCAGAACTGATTAAGGTTTGTATGGGGTTTTGCGCGAACGCACACCCCGCTAACAGAAATTATACGGCCGAGTTACCCGCATTTGGGGTAATCGCAAGGGTCAGCCAAGCCGAAGTGCAATGGCAAGGCCTCGCCTTGGGCCAACCGCCTACGTGATCACGGTTAAAGACCCCCGTCAGGTAAGTATGAGTTGTGACGATTTTTCCCGAGGCCCTACTCGACTACTCGCCCGTACTCTTTGTGGATAGCTACCCCATAAGCCCCCCGCATCAACTTGTAGGAACAAAATTTGTCATTTTTGGCCGATCGGTCACCATTTTTCTTTTCAATTTTCGCTCGAAAAATCGATTTATGTTTTGCTTCTTTTTTTCAAAACAAGAAGCAAATTTTCAATTGGATGAAGAGGAATTCCCACAGTGTGGGAATGTGGGCCGTGCCTGGAGGTACTGCAATACCAGGACAACCCGTGAGCAGGGCGAAGCAAGCTTCGGCACCGTGCTCCCTGTCCAAAAATCAGGTTAATACAAAGAGCAAGCGAATCGCTTGCGTCCCAGGTATTAAACTGAGAAGAACAGATACTACACTTGATCTTAGCTCTAAAGAGCCGAGAAGCGATAAAGTTTGGGGTCAGTCAGGAAGAAGTACAACTCTCAGCCTTACCCAAGACTTGCTGGTTGGCCGTGGAAAGATTTGGCAAGCGAAAACGTATTTTGCCGTCTCTCGAAAAGAGTGCATTTGGAAGCGATTTTCGACAAAACGACACGACGAATTACAATTGGAAAAGAATTGAAAAGAGAATTTGGCAGTCGGACTCTCGTTTTAGCTGGCCTTTGATTTCTGGCCAGGAGTTATTGAAATTTTGCCGACGTCATCGTGACACATCTAAATCAATTGGCTGGGCGATTCGGGTCTTCTCCGCAAAGAGTCGGCGTTTTTCGACGAGGTCGTTGATAAGGAAAAAAGTTGGTAAACGATTGTACTTGCTTCGGCAGTACATATACTAAAATTGGAACGATACAGAGAAGATTAGCATGGCCCCTGCGCAAGGATGACACGCAAAATCGTGAAGCGTTCCTTATTTTGACATTTTACTCGATTCTGCCGACGCTACTCGGAAGACGCCCCCCGAAAATTTCCTCCTGCTCTTTCAGCGTTTTGCAGCTACGACCGGCTCTTGCCGTTTCCAAGCTTTTTCAGAACTGATTAAGGTTTGTATGGGGTTTTGCGCGAACGCACACCCCGCTAACAGAAATTATACGGCCGAGTTACCCGCATTTGGGGTAATCGCAAGGGTCAGCCAAGCCGAAGTGCAATGGCAAGGCCTCGCCTTGGGCCAACCGCCTACGTGATCACGGTTAAAGACCCCCGTCAGGTAAGTATGAGTTGTGACGATTTTTCCCGAGGCCCTACTCGACTACTCGCCCGTACTCTTTGTGGATAGCTACCCCATAAGCCCCCCGCATCAACTTGTAGGAACAAAATTTGTCATTTTTGGCCGATCGGTCACCATTTTTCTTTTCAATTTTCGCTCGAAAAATCGATTTATGTTTTGCTTCTTTTTTTCAAAACAAGAAGCAAATTTTCAATTGGATGAAGAGGAATTCCCACAGTGTGGGAATGTGGGCCGTGCCTGGAGGTACTGCAATACCAGGACAACCCGTGAGCAGGGCGAAGCAAGCTTCGGCACCGTGCTCCCTGTCCAAAAATCAGGTTAATACAAAGAGCAAGCGAATCGCTTGCGTCCCAGGTATTAAACTGAGAAGAACAGATACTACACTTGATCTTAGCTCTAAAGAGCCGAGAAGCGATAAAGTTTGGGGTCAGTCAGGAAGAAGTACAACTCTCAGCCTTACCCAAGACTTGCTGGTTGGCCGTGGAAAGATTTGGCAAGCGAAAACGTATTTTGCCGTCTCTCGAAAAGAGTGCATTTGGAAGCGATTTTCGACAAAACGACACGACGAATTACAATTGGAAAAGAATTGAAAAGAGAATTTGGCAGTCGGACTCTCGTTTTAGCTGGCCTTTGATTTCTGGCCAGGAGTTATTGAAATTTTGCCGACGTCATCGTGACACATCTAAATCAATTGGCTGGGCGATTCGGGTCTTCTCCGCAAAGAGTCGGCGTTTTTCGACGAGGTCGTTGATAAGGAAAAAAGTTGGTAAACGATTGTACTTGCTTCGGCAGTACATATACTAAAATTGGAACGATACAGAGAAGATTAGCATGGCCCCTGCGCAAGGATGACACGCAAAATCGTGAAGCGTTCCTTATTTTGACATTTTACTCGATTCTGCCGACGCTACTCGGAAGACGCCCCCCGAAAATTTCCTCCTGCTCTTTCAGCGTTTTGCAGCTACGACCGGCTCTTGCCGTTTCCAAGCTTTTTCAGAACTGATTAAGGTTTGTATGGGGTTTTGCGCGAACGCACACCCCGCTAACAGAAATTATACGGCCGAGTTACCCGCATTTGGGGTAATCGCAAGGGTCAGCCAAGCCGAAGTGCAATGGCAAGGCCTCGCCTTGGGCCAACCGCCTACGTGATCACGGTTAAAGACCCCCGTCAGGTAAGTATGAGTTGTGACGATTTTTCCCGAGGCCCTACTCGACTACTCGCCCGTACTCTTTGTGGATAGCTACCCCATAAGCCCCCCGCATCAACTTGTAGGAACAAAATTTGTCATTTTTGGCCGATCGGTCACCATTTTTCTTTTCAATTTTCGCTCGAAAAATCGATTTATGTTTTGCTTCTTTTTTTCAAAACAAGAAGCAAATTTTCAATTGGATGAAGAGGAATTCCCACAGTGTGGGAATGTGGGCCGTGCCTGGAGGTACTGCAATACCAGGACAACCCGTGAGCAGGGCGAAGCAAGCTTCGGCACCGTGCTCCCTGTCCAAAAATCAGGTTAATACAAAGAGCAAGCGAATCGCTTGCGTCCCAGGTATTAAACTGAGAAGAACAGATACTACACTTGATCTTAGCTCTAAAGAGCCGAGAAGCGATAAAGTTTGGGGTCAGTCAGGAAGAAGTACAACTCTCAGCCTTACCCAAGACTTGCTGGTTGGCCGTGGAAAGATTTGGCAAGCGAAAACGTATTTTGCCGTCTCTCGAAAAGAGTGCATTTGGAAGCGATTTTCGACAAAACGACACGACGAATTACAATTGGAAAAGAATTGAAAAGAGAATTTGGCAGTCGGACTCTCGTTTTAGCTGGCCTTTGATTTCTGGCCAGGAGTTATTGAAATTTTGCCGACGTCATCGTGACACATCTAAATCAATTGGCTGGGCGATTCGGGTCTTCTCCGCAAAGAGTCGGCGTTTTTCGACGAGGTCGTTGATAAGGAAAAAAGTTGGTAAACGATTGTACTTGCTTCGGCAGTACATATACTAAAATTGGAACGATACAGAGAAGATTAGCATGGCCCCTGCGCAAGGATGACACGCAAAATCGTGAAGCGTTCCTTATTTTGACATTTTACTCGATTCTGCCGACGCTACTCGGAAGACGCCCCCCGAAAATTTCCTCCTGCTCTTTCAGCGTTTTGCAGCTACGACCGGCTCTTGCCGTTTCCAAGCTTTTTCAGAACTGATTAAGGTTTGTATGGGGTTTTGCGCGAACGCACACCCCGCTAACAGAAATTATACGGCCGAGTTACCCGCATTTGGGGTAATCGCAAGGGTCAGCCAAGCCGAAGTGCAATGGCAAGGCCTCGCCTTGGGCCAACCGCCTACGTGATCACGGTTAAAGACCCCCGTCAGGTAAGTATGAGTTGTGACGATTTTTCCCGAGGCCCTACTCGACTACTCGCCCGTACTCTTTGTGGATAGCTACCCCATAAGCCCCCCGCATCAACTTGTAGGAACAAAATTTGTCATTTTTGGCCGATCGGTCACCATTTTTCTTTTCAATTTTCGCTCGAAAAATCGATTTATGTTTTGCTTCTTTTTTTCAAAACAAGAAGCAAATTTTCAATTGGATGAAGAGGAATTCCCACAGTGTGGGAATGTGGGCCGTGCCTGGAGGTACTGCAATACCAGGACAACCCGTGAGCAGGGCGAAGCAAGCTTCGGCACCGTGCTCCCTGTCCAAAAATCAGGTTAATACAAAGAGCAAGCGAATCGCTTGCGTCCCAGGTATTAAACTGAGAAGAACAGATACTACACTTGATCTTAGCTCTAAAGAGCCGAGAAGCGATAAAGTTTGGGGTCAGTCAGGAAGAAGTACAACTCTCAGCCTTACCCAAGACTTGCTGGTTGGCCGTGGAAAGATTTGGCAAGCGAAAACGTATTTTGCCGTCTCTCGAAAAGAGTGCATTTGGAAGCGATTTTCGACAAAACGACACGACGAATTACAATTGGAAAAGAATTGAAAAGAGAATTTGGCAGTCGGACTCTCGTTTTAGCTGGCCTTTGATTTCTGGCCAGGAGTTATTGAAATTTTGCCGACGTCATCGTGACACATCTAAATCAATTGGCTGGGCGATTCGGGTCTTCTCCGCAAAGAGTCGGCGTTTTTCGACGAGGTCGTTGATAAGGAAAAAAGTTGGTAAACGATTGTACTTGCTTCGGCAGTACATATACTAAAATTGGAACGATACAGAGAAGATTAGCATGGCCCCTGCGCAAGGATGACACGCAAAATCGTGAAGCGTTCCTTATTTTGACATTTTACTCGATTCTGCCGACGCTACTCGGAAGACGCCCCCCGAAAATTTCCTCCTGCTCTTTCAGCGTTTTGCAGCTACGACCGGCTCTTGCCGTTTCCAAGCTTTTTCAGAACTGATTAAGGTTTGTATGGGGTTTTGCGCGAACGCACACCCCGCTAACAGAAATTATACGGCCGAGTTACCCGCATTTGGGGTAATCGCAAGGGTCAGCCAAGCCGAAGTGCAATGGCAAGGCCTCGCCTTGGGCCAACCGCCTACGTGATCACGGTTAAAGACCCCCGTCAGGTAAGTATGAGTTGTGACGATTTTTCCCGAGGCCCTACTCGACTACTCGCCCGTACTCTTTGTGGATAGCTACCCCATAAGCCCCCCGCATCAACTTGTAGGAACAAAATTTGTCATTTTTGGCCGATCGGTCACCATTTTTCTTTTCAATTTTCGCTCGAAAAATCGATTTATGTTTTGCTTCTTTTTTTCAAAACAAGAAGCAAATTTTCAATTGGATGAAGAGGAATTCCCACAGTGTGGGAATGTGGGCCGTGCCTGGAGGTACTGCAATACCAGGACAACCCGTGAGCAGGGCGAAGCAAGCTTCGGCACCGTGCTCCCTGTCCAAAAATCAGGTTAATACAAAGAGCAAGCGAATCGCTTGCGTCCCAGGTATTAAACTGAGAAGAACAGATACTACACTTGATCTTAGCTCTAAAGAGCCGAGAAGCGATAAAGTTTGGGGTCAGTCAGGAAGAAGTACAACTCTCAGCCTTACCCAAGACTTGCTGGTTGGCCGTGGAAAGATTTGGCAAGCGAAAACGTATTTTGCCGTCTCTCGAAAAGAGTGCATTTGGAAGCGATTTTCGACAAAACGACACGACGAATTACAATTGGAAAAGAATTGAAAAGAGAATTTGGCAGTCGGACTCTCGTTTTAGCTGGCCTTTGATTTCTGGCCAGGAGTTATTGAAATTTTGCCGACGTCATCGTGACACATCTAAATCAATTGGCTGGGCGATTCGGGTCTTCTCCGCAAAGAGTCGGCGTTTTTCGACGAGGTCGTTGATAAGGAAAAAAGTTGGTAAACGATTGTACTTGCTTCGGCAGTACATATACTAAAATTGGAACGATACAGAGAAGATTAGCATGGCCCCTGCGCAAGGATGACACGCAAAATCGTGAAGCGTTCCTTATTTTGACATTTTACTCGATTCTGCCGACGCTACTCGGAAGACGCCCCCCGAAAATTTCCTCCTGCTCTTTCAGCGTTTTGCAGCTACGACCGGCTCTTGCCGTTTCCAAGCTTTTTCAGAACTGATTAAGGTTTGTATGGGGTTTTGCGCGAACGCACACCCCGCTAACAGAAATTATACGGCCGAGTTACCCGCATTTGGGGTAATCGCAAGGGTCAGCCAAGCCGAAGTGCAATGGCAAGGCCTCGCCTTGGGCCAACCGCCTACGTGATCACGGTTAAAGACCCCCGTCAGGTAAGTATGAGTTGTGACGATTTTTCCCGAGGCCCTACTCGACTACTCGCCCGTACTCTTTGTGGATAGCTACCCCATAAGCCCCCCGCATCAACTTGTAGGAACAAAATTTGTCATTTTTGGCCGATCGGTCACCATTTTTCTTTTCAATTTTCGCTCGAAAAATCGATTTATGTTTTGCTTCTTTTTTTCAAAACAAGAAGCAAATTTTCAATTGGATGAAGAGGAATTCCCACAGTGTGGGAATGTGGGCCGTGCCTGGAGGTACTGCAATACCAGGACAACCCGTGAGCAGGGCGAAGCAAGCTTCGGCACCGTGCTCCCTGTCCAAAAATCAGGTTAATACAAAGAGCAAGCGAATCGCTTGCGTCCCAGGTATTAAACTGAGAAGAACAGATACTACACTTGATCTTAGCTCTAAAGAGCCGAGAAGCGATAAAGTTTGGGGTCAGTCAGGAAGAAGTACAACTCTCAGCCTTACCCAAGACTTGCTGGTTGGCCGTGGAAAGATTTGGCAAGCGAAAACGTATTTTGCCGTCTCTCGAAAAGAGTGCATTTGGAAGCGATTTTCGACAAAACGACACGACGAATTACAATTGGAAAAGAATTGAAAAGAGAATTTGGCAGTCGGACTCTCGTTTTAGCTGGCCTTTGATTTCTGGCCAGGAGTTATTGAAATTTTGCCGACGTCATCGTGACACATCTAAATCAATTGGCTGGGCGATTCGGGTCTTCTCCGCAAAGAGTCGGCGTTTTTCGACGAGGTCGTTGATAAGGAAAAAAGTTGGTAAACGATTGTACTTGCTTCGGCAGTACATATACTAAAATTGGAACGATACAGAGAAGATTAGCATGGCCCCTGCGCAAGGATGACACGCAAAATCGTGAAGCGTTCCTTATTTTGACATTTTACTCGATTCTGCCGACGCTACTCGGAAGACGCCCCCCGAAAATTTCCTCCTGCTCTTTCAGCGTTTTGCAGCTACGACCGGCTCTTGCCGTTTCCAAGCTTTTTCAGAACTGATTAAGGTTTGTATGGGGTTTTGCGCGAACGCACACCCCGCTAACAGAAATTATACGGCCGAGTTACCCGCATTTGGGGTAATCGCAAGGGTCAGCCAAGCCGAAGTGCAATGGCAAGGCCTCGCCTTGGGCCAACCGCCTACGTGATCACGGTTAAAGACCCCCGTCAGGTAAGTATGAGTTGTGACGATTTTTCCCGAGGCCCTACTCGACTACTCGCCCGTACTCTTTGTGGATAGCTACCCCATAAGCCCCCCGCATCAACTTGTAGGAACAAAATTTGTCATTTTTGGCCGATCGGTCACCATTTTTCTTTTCAATTTTCGCTCGAAAAATCGATTTATGTTTTGCTTCTTTTTTTCAAAACAAGAAGCAAATTTTCAATTGGATGAAGAGGAATTCCCACAGTGTGGGAATGTGGGCCGTGCCTGGAGGTACTGCAATACCAGGACAACCCGTGAGCAGGGCGAAGCAAGCTTCGGCACCGTGCTCCCTGTCCAAAAATCAGGTTAATACAAAGAGCAAGCGAATCGCTTGCGTCCCAGGTATTAAACTGAGAAGAACAGATACTACACTTGATCTTAGCTCTAAAGAGCCGAGAAGCGATAAAGTTTGGGGTCAGTCAGGAAGAAGTACAACTCTCAGCCTTACCCAAGACTTGCTGGTTGGCCGTGGAAAGATTTGGCAAGCGAAAACGTATTTTGCCGTCTCTCGAAAAGAGTGCATTTAGAAGCGATTTTCGACAAAACGACACGACGAATTACAATTGGAAAAGAATTGAAAAGAGAATTTGGCAGTCGGACTCTCGTTTTAGCTGGCCTTTGATTTCTGGCCAGGAGTTATTGAAATTTTGCCGAC
The DNA here is from genome assembly GCF_963924565.1 of Ascidiella aspersa. NCBI lineage: Eukaryota > Metazoa > Chordata > Ascidiacea > Phlebobranchia > Ascidiidae > Ascidiella > Ascidiella aspersa. The sequence continues at coordinate 29,515,385 of NC_139451.1, read as the reverse complement.
GTCATCGTGACACATCTAAATCAATTGGCTGGGCGATTCGGGTCTTCTCCGCAAAGAGTCGGCGTTTTTCGACGAGGTCGTTGATAAGGAAAAAAGTTGGTAAACGATTGTACTTGCTTCGGCAGTACATATACTAAAATTGGAACGATACAGAGAAGATTAGCATGGCCCCTGCGCAAGGATGACACGCAAAATCGTGAAGCGTTCCTTATTTTGACATTTTACTCGATTCTGCCGACGCTACTCGGAAGACGCCCCCCGAAAATTTCCTCCTGCTCTTTCAGCGTTTTGCAGCTACGACCGGCTCTTGCCGTTTCCAAGCTTTTTCAGAACTGATTAAGGTTTGTATGGGGTTTTGCGCGAACGCACACCCCGCTAACAGAAATTATACGGCCGAGTTACCCGCATTTGGGGTAATCGCAAGGGTCAGCCAAGCCGAAGTGCAATGGCAAGGCCTCGCCTTGGGCCAACCGCCTACGTGATCACGGTTAAAGACCCCCGTCAGGTAAGTATGAGTTGTGACGATTTTTCCCGAGGCCCTACTCGACTACTCGCCCGTACTCTTTGTGGATAGCTACCCCATAAGCCCCCCGCATCAACTTGTAGGAACAAAATTTGTCATTTTTGGCCGATCGGTCACCATTTTTCTTTTCAATTTTCGCTCGAAAAATCGATTTATGTTTTGCTTCTTTTTTTCAAAACAAGAAGCAAATTTTCAATTGGATGAAGAGGAATTCCCACAGTGTGGGAATGTGGGCCGTGCCTGGAGGTACTGCAATACCAGGACAACCCGTGAGCAGGGCGAAGCAAGCTTCGGCACCGTGCTCCCTGTCCAAAAATCAGGTTAATACAAAGAGCAAGCGAATCGCTTGCGTCCCAGGTATTAAACTGAGAAGAACAGATACTACACTTGATCTTAGCTCTAAAGAGCCGAGAAGCGATAAAGTTTGGGGTCAGTCAGGAAGAAGTACAACTCTCAGCCTTACCCAAGACTTGCTGGTTGGCCGTGGAAAGATTTGGCAAGCGAAAACGTATTTTGCCGTCTCTCGAAAAGAGTGCATTTGGAAGCGATTTTCGACAAAACGACACGACGAATTACAATTGGAAAAGAATTGAAAAGAGAATTTGGCAGTCGGACTCTCGTTTTAGCTGGCCTTTGATTTCTGGCCAGGAGTTATTGAAATTTTGCCGACGTCATCGTGACACATCTAAATCAATTGGCTGGGCGATTCGGGTCTTCTCCGCAAAGAGTCGGCGTTTTTCGACGAGGTCGTTGATAAGGAAAAAAGTTGGTAAACGATTGTACTTGCTTCGGCAGTACATATACTAAAATTGGAACGATACAGAGAAGATTAGCATGGCCCCTGCGCAAGGATGACACGCAAAATCGTGAAGCGTTCCTTATTTTGACATTTTACTCGATTCTGCCGACGCTACTCGGAAGACGCCCCCCGAAAATTTCCTCCTGCTCTTTCAGCGTTTTGCAGCTACGACCGGCTCTTGCCGTTTCCAAGCTTTTTCAGAACTGATTAAGGTTTGTATGGGGTTTTGCGCGAACGCACACCCCGCTAACAGAAATTATACGGCCGAGTTACCCGCATTTGGGGTAATCGCAAGGGTCAGCCAAGCCGAAGTGCAATGGCAAGGCCTCGCCTTGGGCCAACCGCCTACGTGATCACGGTTAAAGACCCCCGTCAGGTAAGTATGAGTTGTGACGATTTTTCCCGAGGCCCTACTCGACTACTCGCCCGTACTCTTTGTGGATAGCTACCCCATAAGCCCCCCGCATCAACTTGTAGGAACAAAATTTGTCATTTTTGGCCGATCGGTCACCATTTTTCTTTTCAATTTTCGCTCGAAAAATCGATTTATGTTTTGCTTCTTTTTTTCAAAACAAGAAGCAAATTTTCAATTGGATGAAGAGGAATTCCCACAGTGTGGGAATGTGGGCCGTGCCTGGAGGTACTGCAATACCAGGACAACCCGTGAGCAGGGCGAAGCAAGCTTCGGCACCGTGCTCCCTGTCCAAAAATCAGGTTAATACAAAGAGCAAGCGAATCGCTTGCGTCCCAGGTATTAAACTGAGAAGAACAGATACTACACTTGATCTTAGCTCTAAAGAGCCGAGAAGCGATAAAGTTTGGGGTCAGTCAGGAAGAAGTACAACTCTCAGCCTTACCCAAGACTTGCTGGTTGGCCGTGGAAAGATTTGGCAAGCGAAAACGTATTTTGCCGTCTCTCGAAAAGAGTGCATTTGGAAGCGATTTTCGACAAAACGACACGACGAATTACAATTGGAAAAGAATTGAAAAGAGAATTTGGCAGTCGGACTCTCGTTTTAGCTGGCCTTTGATTTCTGGCCAGGAGTTATTGAAATTTTGCCGACGTCATCGTGACACATCTAAATCAATTGGCTGGGCGATTCGGGTCTTCTCCGCAAAGAGTCGGCGTTTTTCGACGAGGTCGTTGATAAGGAAAAAAGTTGGTAAACGATTGTACTTGCTTCGGCAGTACATATACTAAAATTGGAACGATACAGAGAAGATTAGCATGGCCCCTGCGCAAGGATGACACGCAAAATCGTGAAGCGTTCCTTATTTTGACATTTTACTCGATTCTGCCGACGCTACTCGGAAGACGCCCCCCGAAAATTTCCTCCTGCTCTTTCAGCGTTTTGCAGCTACGACCGGCTCTTGCCGTTTCCAAGCTTTTTCAGAACTGATTAAGGTTTGTATGGGGTTTTGCGCGAACGCACACCCCGCTAACAGAAATTATACGGCCGAGTTACCCGCATTTGGGGTAATCGCAAGGGTCAGCCAAGCCGAAGTGCAATGGCAAGGCCTCGCCTTGGGCCAACCGCCTACGTGATCACGGTTAAAGACCCCCGTCAGGTAAGTATGAGTTGTGACGATTTTTCCCGAGGCCCTACTCGACTACTCGCCCGTACTCTTTGTGGATAGCTACCCCATAAGCCCCCCGCATCAACTTGTAGGAACAAAATTTGTCATTTTTGGCCGATCGGTCACCATTTTTCTTTTCAATTTTCGCTCGAAAAATCGATTTATGTTTTGCTTCTTTTTTTCAAAACAAGAAGCAAATTTTCAATTGGATGAAGAGGAATTCCCACAGTGTGGGAATGTGGGCCGTGCCTGGAGGTACTGCAATACCAGGACAACCCGTGAGCAGGGCGAAGCAAGCTTCGGCACCGTGCTCCCTGTCCAAAAATCAGGTTAATACAAAGAGCAAGCGAATCGCTTGCGTCCCAGGTATTAAACTGAGAAGAACAGATACTACACTTGATCTTAGCTCTAAAGAGCCGAGAAGCGATAAAGTTTGGGGTCAGTCAGGAAGAAGTACAACTCTCAGCCTTACCCAAGACTTGCTGGTTGGCCGTGGAAAGATTTGGCAAGCGAAAACGTATTTTGCCGTCTCTCGAAAAGAGTGCATTTGGAAGCGATTTTCGACAAAACGACACGACGAATTACAATTGGAAAAGAATTGAAAAGAGAATTTGGCAGTCGGACTCTCGTTTTAGCTGGCCTTTGATTTCTGGCCAGGAGTTATTGAAATTTTGCCGACGTCATCGTGACACATCTAAATCAATTGGCTGGGCGATTCGGGTCTTCTCCGCAAAGAGTCGGCGTTTTTCGACGAGGTCGTTGATAAGGAAAAAAGTTGGTAAACGATTGTACTTGCTTCGGCAGTACATATACTAAAATTGGAACGATACAGAGAAGATTAGCATGGCCCCTGCGCAAGGATGACACGCAAAATCGTGAAGCGTTCCTTATTTTGACATTTTACTCGATTCTGCCGACGCTACTCGGAAGACGCCCCCCGAAAATTTCCTCCTGCTCTTTCAGCGTTTTGCAGCTACGACCGGCTCTTGCCGTTTCCAAGCTTTTTCAGAACTGATTAAGGTTTGTATGGGGTTTTGCGCGAACGCACACCCCGCTAACAGAAATTATACGGCCGAGTTACCCGCATTTGGGGTAATCGCAAGGGTCAGCCAAGCCGAAGTGCAATGGCAAGGCCTCGCCTTGGGCCAACCGCCTACGTGATCACGGTTAAAGACCCCCGTCAGGTAAGTATGAGTTGTGACGATTTTTCCCGAGGCCCTACTCGACTACTCGCCCGTACTCTTTGTGGATAGCTACCCCATAAGCCCCCCGCATCAACTTGTAGGAACAAAATTTGTCATTTTTGGCCGATCGGTCACCATTTTTCTTTTCAATTTTCGCTCGAAAAATCGATTTATGTTTTGCTTCTTTTTTTCAAAACAAGAAGCAAATTTTCAATTGGATGAAGAGGAATTCCCACAGTGTGGGAATGTGGGCCGTGCCTGGAGGTACTGCAATACCAGGACAACCCGTGAGCAGGGCGAAGCAAGCTTCGGCACCGTGCTCCCTGTCCAAAAATCAGGTTAATACAAAGAGCAAGCGAATCGCTTGCGTCCCAGGTATTAAACTGAGAAGAACAGATACTACACTTGATCTTAGCTCTAAAGAGCCGAGAAGCGATAAAGTTTGGGGTCAGTCAGGAAGAAGTACAACTCTCAGCCTTACCCAAGACTTGCTGGTTGGCCGTGGAAAGATTTGGCAAGCGAAAACGTATTTTGCCGTCTCTCGAAAAGAGTGCATTTGGAAGCGATTTTCGACAAAACGACACGACGAATTACAATTGGAAAAGAATTGAAAAGAGAATTTGGCAGTCGGACTCTCGTTTTAGCTGGCCTTTGATTTCTGGCCAGGAGTTATTGAAATTTTGCCGACGTCATCGTGACACATCTAAATCAATTGGCTGGGCGATTCGGGTCTTCTCCGCAAAGAGTCGGCGTTTTTCGACGAGGTCGTTGATAAGGAAAAAAGTTGGTAAACGATTGTACTTGCTTCGGCAGTACATATACTAAAATTGGAACGATACAGAGAAGATTAGCATGGCCCCTGCGCAAGGATGACACGCAAAATCGTGAAGCGTTCCTTATTTTGACATTTTACTCGATTCTGCCGACGCTACTCGGAAGACGCCCCCCGAAAATTTCCTCCTGCTCTTTCAGCGTTTTGCAGCTACGACCGGCTCTTGCCGTTTCCAAGCTTTTTCAGAACTGATTAAGGTTTGTATGGGGTTTTGCGCGAACGCACACCCCGCTAACAGAAATTATACGGCCGAGTTACCCGCATTTGGGGTAATCGCAAGGGTCAGCCAAGCCGAAGTGCAATGGCAAGGCCTCGCCTTGGGCCAACCGCCTACGTGATCACGGTTAAAGACCCCCGTCAGGTAAGTATGAGTTGTGACGATTTTTCCCGAGGCCCTACTCGACTACTCGCCCGTACTCTTTGTGGATAGCTACCCCATAAGCCCCCCGCATCAACTTGTAGGAACAAAATTTGTCATTTTTGGCCGATCGGTCACCATTTTTCTTTTCAATTTTCGCTCGAAAAATCGATTTATGTTTTGCTTCTTTTTTTCAAAACAAGAAGCAAATTTTCAATTGGATGAAGAGGAATTCCCACAGTGTGGGAATGTGGGCCGTGCCTGGAGGTACTGCAATACCAGGACAACCCGTGAGCAGGGCGAAGCAAGCTTCGGCACCGTGCTCCCTGTCCAAAAATCAGGTTAATACAAAGAGCAAGCGAATCGCTTGCGTCCCAGGTATTAAACTGAGAAGAACAGATACTACACTTGATCTTAGCTCTAAAGAGCCGAGAAGCGATAAAGTTTGGGGTCAGTCAGGAAGAAGTACAACTCTCAGCCTTACCCAAGACTTGCTGGTTGGCCGTGGAAAGATTTGGCAAGCGAAAACGTATTTTGCCGTCTCTCGAAAAGAGTGCATTTGGAAGCGATTTTCGACAAAACGACACGACGAATTACAATTGGAAAAGAATTGAAAAGAGAATTTGGCAGTCGGACTCTCGTTTTAGCTGGCCTTTGATTTCTGGCCAGGAGTTATTGAAATTTTGCCGACGTCATCGTGACACATCTAAATCAATTGGCTGGGCGATTCGGGTCTTCTCCGCAAAGAGTCGGCGTTTTTCGACGAGGTCGTTGATAAGGAAAAAAGTTGGTAAACGATTGTACTTGCTTCGGCAGTACATATACTAAAATTGGAACGATACAGAGAAGATTAGCATGGCCCCTGCGCAAGGATGACACGCAAAATCGTGAAGCGTTCCTTATTTTGACATTTTACTCGATTCTGCCGACGCTACTCGGAAGACGCCCCCCGAAAATTTCCTCCTGCTCTTTCAGCGTTTTGCAGCTACGACCGGCTCTTGCCGTTTCCAAGCTTTTTCAGAACTGATTAAGGTTTGTATGGGGTTTTGCGCGAACGCACACCCCGCTAACAGAAATTATACGGCCGAGTTACCCGCATTTGGGGTAATCGCAAGGGTCAGCCAAGCCGAAGTGCAATGGCAAGGCCTCGCCTTGGGCCAACCGCCTACGTGATCACGGTTAAAGACCCCCGTCAGGTAAGTATGAGTTGTGACGATTTTTCCCGAGGCCCTACTCGACTACTCGCCCGTACTCTTTGTGGATAGCTACCCCATAAGCCCCCCGCATCAACTTGTAGGAACAAAATTTGTCATTTTTGGCCGATCGGTCACCATTTTTCTTTTCAATTTTCGCTCGAAAAATCGATTTATGTTTTGCTTCTTTTTTTCAAAACAAGAAGCAAATTTTCAATTGGATGAAGAGGAATTCCCACAGTGTGGGAATGTGGGCCGTGCCTGGAGGTACTGCAATACCAGGACAACCCGTGAGCAGGGCGAAGCAAGCTTCGGCACCGTGCTCCCTGTCCAAAAATCAGGTTAATACAAAGAGCAAGCGAATCGCTTGCGTCCCAGGTATTAAACTGAGAAGAACAGATACTACACTTGATCTTAGCTCTAAAGAGCCGAGAAGCGATAAAGTTTGGGGTCAGTCAGGAAGAAGTACAACTCTCAGCCTTACCCAAGACTTGCTGGTTGGCCGTGGAAAGATTTGGCAAGCGAAAACGTATTTTGCCGTCTCTCGAAAAGAGTGCATTTGGAAGCGATTTTCGACAAAACGACACGACGAATTACAATTGGAAAAGAATTGAAAAGAGAATTTGGCAGTCGGACTCTCGTTTTAGCTGGCCTTTGATTTCTGGCCAGGAGTTATTGAAATTTTGCCGACGTCATCGTGACACATCTAAATCAATTGGCTGGGCGATTCGGGTCTTCTCCGCAAAGAGTCGGCGTTTTTCGACGAGGTCGTTGATAAGGAAAAAAGTTGGTAAACGATTGTACTTGCTTCGGCAGTACATATACTAAAATTGGAACGATACAGAGAAGATTAGCATGGCCCCTGCGCAAGGATGACACGCAAAATCGTGAAGCGTTCCTTATTTTGACATTTTACTCGATTCTGCCGACGCTACTCGGAAGACGCCCCCCGAAAATTTCCTCCTGCTCTTTCAGCGTTTTGCAGCTACGACCGGCTCTTGCCGTTTCCAAGCTTTTTCAGAACTGATTAAGGTTTGTATGGGGTTTTGCGCGAACGCACACCCCGCTAACAGAAATTATACGGCCGAGTTACCCGCATTTGGGGTAATCGCAAGGGTCAGCCAAGCCGAAGTGCAATGGCAAGGCCTCGCCTTGGGCCAACCGCCTACGTGATCACGGTTAAAGACCCCCGTCAGGTAAGTATGAGTTGTGACGATTTTTCCCGAGGCCCTACTCGACTACTCGCCCGTACTCTTTGTGGATAGCTACCCCATAAGCCCCCCGCATCAACTTGTAGGAACAAAATTTGTCATTTTTGGCCGATCGGTCACCATTTTTCTTTTCAATTTTCGCTCGAAAAATCGATTTATGTTTTGCTTCTTTTTTTCAAAACAAGAAGCAAATTTTCAATTGGATGAAGAGGAATTCCCACAGTGTGGGAATGTGGGCCGTGCCTGGAGGTACTGCAATACCAGGACAACCCGTGAGCAGGGCGAAGCAAGCTTCGGCACCGTGCTCCCTGTCCAAAAATCAGGTTAATACAAAGAGCAAGCGAATCGCTTGCGTCCCAGGTATTAAACTGAGAAGAACAGATACTACACTTGATCTTAGCTCTAAAGAGCCGAGAAGCGATAAAGTTTGGGGTCAGTCAGGAAGAAGTACAACTCTCAGCCTTACCCAAGACTTGCTGGTTGGCCGTGGAAAGATTTGGCAAGCGAAAACGTATTTTGCCGTCTCTCGAAAAGAGTGCATTTGGAAGCGATTTTCGACAAAACGACACGACGAATTACAATTGGAAAAGAATTGAAAAGAGAATTTGGCAGTCGGACTCTCGTTTTAGCTGGCCTTTGATTTCTGGCCAGGAGTTATTGAAATTTTGCCGACGTCATCGTGACACATCTAAATCAATTGGCTGGGCGATTCGGGTCTTCTCCGCAAAGAGTCGGCGTTTTTCGACGAGGTCGTTGATAAGGAAAAAAGTTGGTAAACGATTGTACTTGCTTCGGCAGTACATATACTAAAATTGGAACGATACAGAGAAGATTAGCATGGCCCCTGCGCAAGGATGACACGCAAAATCGTGAAGCGTTCCTTATTTTGACATTTTACTCGATTCTGCCGACGCTACTCGGAAGACGCCCCCCGAAAATTTCCTCCTGCTCTTTCAGCGTTTTGCAGCTACGACCGGCTCTTGCCGTTTCCAAGCTTTTTCAGAACTGATTAAGGTTTGTATGGGGTTTTGCGCGAACGCACACCCCGCTAACAGAAATTATACGGCCGAGTTACCCGCATTTGGGGTAATCGCAAGGGTCAGCCAAGCCGAAGTGCAATGGCAAGGCCTCGCCTTGGGCCAACCGCCTACGTGATCACGGTTAAAGACCCCCGTCAGGTAAGTATGAGTTGTGACGATTTTTCCCGAGGCCCTACTCGACTACTCGCCCGTACTCTTTGTGGATAGCTACCCCATAAGCCCCCCGCATCAACTTGTAGGAACAAAATTTGTCATTTTTGGCCGATCGGTCACCATTTTTCTTTTCAATTTTCGCTCGAAAAATCGATTTATGTTTTGCTTCTTTTTTTCAAAACAAGAAGCAAATTTTCAATTGGATGAAGAGGAATTCCCACAGTGTGGGAATGTGGGCCGTGCCTGGAGGTACTGCAATACCAGGACAACCCGTGAGCAGGGCGAAGCAAGCTTCGGCACCGTGCTCCCTGTCCAAAAATCAGGTTAATACAAAGAGCAAGCGAATCGCTTGCGTCCCAGGTATTAAACTGAGAAGAACAGATACTACACTTGATCTTAGCTCTAAAGAGCCGAGAAGCGAACATGAAATGTGGAACATGGAATATAAAAAATAAAGAATAAAATTTGAAATTTAAAATTTAAATATGAAGCTTTCTAGTATTATATGGTGAAGAAAAAATTGGAAACTTTAAGCATCAAAAGCACAGCACACCTACAAATGTGAATTTACATTAAGAAGCCATATAAAATATTTTATCTTTACACATATTGGATGTTTGTCTGGAGATATCTGTTTTTGTTATTAGTTTATCAGCTTCATGTTTGAGTTCTCTGACCAATAAACTGACCGATTTTTTGTTTTGTTTAGTTTATTTCATTGGGCATACCTGGATGATTATGATTATAATTATAATCCCCAGGCAAAATATACTCCTTTCTGTCATGTTTTTATTACCTTGCAAATCTTCCCCAACTTTTGTGGATATAGGTTTCATGAAATATAAAAATTAAAGAATCAAATGATTACTAAACAACATATATATAGGTTAAATCTTTACTTAATTAAGGTGTTAATAGGGCTACTATGTTAAAACTTGTCAAAACAGTCTAAATTTTGTCAAAATAATACCATTTCTCAAATTTTCTCAGATTTTCTCAAAAAGTCTACCAAATGGTTTCTAAACAACTAGTATGCTGTGCCCATATTGGGCCATTATTACATACAGTAGCACGTTCACAACATCCTAAAGTGATTATTTTTATTACTAAATTTAACTTAAATAAAAATGGGTTAAAATATCTTTTTTTTTCTATTCAACGTGCTCAACCTAAAGTGCAATAGAATAAATTCATCCAAACAATGTTTATAAACAATGCACCATTAAAGAACTGATGTTTTAGCCTCTTTAAATGACAGAAAACTATTGAAATTTGTTAAAAAGCCAAACTGGCATCCTTACCTATCTCTATTTTTTTTTCAGGTATTGGTCTGTACTGGTTTGTACTTTTTCATATTTGCCATTATTTTTATTTTTTTTGTATTGTATTACGAAACTATAGAAAGTGTCGTGTAAGGCCGCCTAGTCAAAAATAAATATTATATATGTATGACATAAGTAGTTGAGCGAATGAACGAAACAAATGTCGATGCTTTATTTACGTGATTTACCTGCGCAATTAAATGTCACTTCTATGAATATGCCTTTTGCTTTTATAAAACACGAAAACGATGCATTCATATTTTTTTTTTCATATTTTTGCGGAATAAAATAAATACCAAATATATTTGTTGCTACTCGTATTATGGAAAATGAGCAATTAGATCACTTGTACCCTACTACAACTTTTAGCACTGCAAAAAAACCTAAAATGAACAACTCAAAACATGTAAAAACGAAGCTAAAAAAGTAAAAAGTAAAAAATAATCGACCCAACTTTGTATAGGAAACCGGTTTATTTAATAGTTGTAACATGAAAAATAATTATAACCAAACAATTGCAGTAGCTATGTTGAAAAGGAATAATGAGTTATTCGAAACGTTCATGATGATACCTACCTCTATATGGGCTTTGATATTCTTATTACGACGTCTTACTATAACCTCCAACCATTATGCTCCAAAATTGCAGTATGCTTACTGTTACTTGGTCACTTATATTGTTTATTTAATTAAACCCTAATTACAATAATTCTTCCATTCATCTGTGCCCTGTGTATAATACAAAATACAATAAAGCGCATTCCAGGTTATATGGGACTGTGATACATAATAGTTATGGTAGAAGTGTAAATATAGCTTTGCGATTCCACATTACGTAAAAGAACGAGGTCTAATGTACACGCTAACATTTATCAGATTTTGGCAAAGTAGATTGAGATTGAGAGCGTCTGAACATCAGTCGTCACGTAAATCGGAAGTTTGTGCTCATTTGCCAGCCAATCCTACATGTAAGGGTAATTTCAACAAATCAGTAATATTGGGTTCACGGCTTAATATCGTCTATATCGCCATTTTTGCTTCTATTTTTTGTCCTTTCTTTCTTTTTGTGTTTTATCGCTTTTACATTCACTTAATTTTTGCAATGACGATGGCATGAGTTTATTGCTGAAACGTCTGTAAATTGCGAAATGTCGATTTGATAAGTCTTGCAGCTTAAACCCATTAAAACACTTTTCTCTCAAGGGTCTCAAGGGTGCTTTGAAAAAACAGACCTGAGCTGAGAGTCGAACTCAACATCATGGACACATTTTCTTTGGCTAATAGGATCGCCATTCTTGTTAGCGAATGCACGTCTTATTGTATCTTTTCAGTTATCATACAACGCTTCATGGCCTAAGCATTTTTCGTTAGGAACCTATGACGGTATTCGGAGACGGTTTTAGGGGACCTGGATAAATTGATTATTGTATGATGGAAGTGGCACTAAGTGGATCACATAATATCTGTATAGCTGTTATTTGAATAAACATTGTGTAAAATACAGAAATCAGGGCAAATAAACTCTGCCTGAATGTTAGCATTGTATATTATGTCAGTACAGTGTTCAGGCAAAAGGTCAATCTGCTCTTAGTTTAGTTTATTTGTCGATAAGGATCTTCCGCATGCTTATCTATTAAGCACCCCAGGCTAGTTGTATGTTTTACGAAAAGCTTTCCTGTGACGCATAAGGCAGACAAGGTGCACTGAATTACGCACTCGAACCACGCCAATTATTTTCTGCAATCTATACTGCGAGTTTTTAGTTGTTAGGGAGGTCCGATTTTGCTGTTTAGTTGTGTTTTCTATTCGGTTATATCTCCTAATTATTTATGCATCGATTTATTTTTCTGTGGCTTTCGTTTGGAATTCTGTTGCTAGTTCTATTCACTTCACGCGGTAAGTTAACTGTTTTGATAGCTTTTAGAGTAAAAATTACCTAGCAGAGCTTTGAGTAGAACGCTGTTGGTTTTAGCACACTAGAATATTGAACACTGGTTCATTAGTTTACAATAATTCCAATAAATTTTTATTAAAATATATGACTTTTTCGCCATATTACATCTAATTTTGTTTGGTGTCATGTATGAAGGCTTGTGCAGGAAATGCTGGAAGTGTGAAAATATCCCCACGACAGAGCAATGCTCTCTTTCTGGAAAACTGATAATGTGCGACGAAATGGAGGTAAATTTATCAATAGTATTCTGCGTCCTAAAACTAGACTTGGTTTGACGAAAGATAAAATATATTGCATATTCGATGTTTATCTTGAGAATTTATTTGTTTTATTTAGTGCTTTTAAGAAGGTATATGTTCTGTTGTTTTAACTTAGAGCTAACATAATGTCTGTACTTGTGTTCAGGTTTGTTCGACTGAAGTCCGCAGAGTGCATAAAGAAACAAAAATATGGAAAGGATGCAAACAGAGTACGGCTTGCGAAAGTCAAAGGTTACAGGTGGAATTTTAAAAGCCTATATTATTTCAGTAAAATATTTAGAATATTGACGAGCTTTGTTTAGTTGCAGCATTAAAAATGCAATAGTCTCGATTTTGCCTAATTTGACAACACTGTACATGACCGTAGTCCACTGACGCGTGACCTAGCACCGAACTGTATGTTTTGAGCGTTCGCAATTCGTTCTATTTTTTACGTCTTACATTTTTGTGAATATACTCGATGACCAGTTATCTACCAAGATTTTGTCGAGGGGTAAAGGGACAGGTATTTTAGCGGCTTGCTCCTTTGGAGCGACTTAGGCAGCCGTCGGCTCTCGTATAAAGAGTCAGCGCCTTCTCAATCGTAACTATACAGATCTACATTTGCTAGATAGTAATAATGCAAATATAATCTTGTGATTTTCCAGAACTGGAATACAAACCCTCACACATGCAACAACGATCAAGATCTCTCCCACTGCTGGTGCTGCTGTGACAATGATTCGTGTAATAGACACGAAATTTGTGAAGGTATCTAACGTGATATTACCATTTACGACAGATTGATCTTACACTGTAGCAAAAAAATATAATATTGACAGTACTGTTCGAATATTGAGCGACTTATTAGCCTTTTTTCCAGATTGATAATATTAAAAGTTACAAATTTTTTTTTCTTTTCCGCGCCTTTGCTGGTAATTACGAAATTACTGTTTTTGAAGTGAAACCAAACAACTGCCTGTTCGACTGACTTTCTTGCATAATACACCCTTATCATCATCCAACTTGATCTGTATATCGTGTAAATAGATCTGTGCTTGTCGAATCAATTCGAGATTGGATTATGTACAGATAAACACTTCTGTATAAATTTTTTTCTTGTTTTTGTAAGTGTAACAGATGCATATTTTCAATATAGTTACTTCATCGAAATGTCAGATGCCATCGCTTCACATGGAACATGGTGACGTGAATTGTTCAAACGCTAACCTCCTGGGTTCAGTATGTTCTTACGTATGTAACGAGACCGGTTACCACGGTTTCCCCCTCAACAAACAAGATCGCTTGTGTCTCGAAAACGGAAAGTGGAGTGAAGACAAACCTTGTTGTATCAGTAAGCTGCAGCGTTATACTAACGTTTTTATAAAGCGAAATCACTTACGTTGATATTGAGAGTTTTGTTAAATAATTGATTGTAAAATATAAATAAAACGGTTCCAAAAGTGCCACATATATTACAAAATAGGGTACATTTGAAATGCAAATATACCTTCTAACGTTCTGCCGTAATAAAGTAATTCCAGTTTTAGTATGTAAAGAGAAATATATTTGTGCCGAAAGGTATTTTAGTATTTTAAATGCAAATTATCCTTCCAATCAGAAAAACATTTTGTCAAAGTATTTAATAGAGTTTTTGTTGAATACTCTTTTCACAGAAGAATGTCCACCAAATTTGCCAATGGACAATGTAAGACTTCTGCAATTCAACAGCGAGGAGAATTTTCGCAAAAGACATGTCAACATCAATTTTATGTTCCAGTAAGTTAATTTTTTTAATGTTATGTGCAATAAAAGTCAAGGTAATGCATTTGTTTAGGGTGATGAAAAATGTTGAATGCGTACACAAAAAATTCCTAAACATTGTCAACTTAATCAGATTGAAACGCTACTGAGAATACAGTTATTTTGTTTAAACTTTTTTTTTGGAATTTGCTTTTGAATAAGTTTTTTTTCTTTTTTAAAATACTTTTGGCTGATTTGGAACAAAAAAACAAACTTTTCCAATTTTTTTGCATTTCAGAAACCTTACTCACAGCAAGGAATATTACCAGGAGTTTATGATTTACTTCAACGAGAAGGTGTACGGCGTTGTACAGCCTGACGATTTAGTAAGGATGGGAACATATAAAGCCTCAGGTTTGCATACACACAGAGTTGTGTTATCATTTTTGCAGCAGAAACACGCAACCGGTTGGATTTTAAGGTTAAAGTTTCGGTTGAGCCCAAGGTTTTGTTTAGTTCTGTTAGATTATGAATTTAGATTGTTGAAAATATTAAAATTTAATCAAATTGTTAGAAAGTTACTCAATAAAAAATCGCAGTCAGAGAAAATTTATCATAAATAATTCCTTTTATTTCTACAAACTGAACTGAATGCGCCTTTAGCTAACAACACGGCAAACACTGGTGCAGCCCTTCGCTACGTTCGAGACAACATTTTAGGCCTTTTTCATCGCCGAAGTAAACACAGTGACGTCATATTCGTTGGCGTGGAGAAAGAATCGGATGATGACCTTACGCAAGCAGCGGCCGATTTAAGGAAAGACGGAGTGGTGGTAATTTTAGATTTGGTTTCTCTACAGCTGTACTCCATTGTAGACTGCAACTTTGGGGAAGTTGCTTTGTATTGATAATGGAAATTCCTGTTAAAGTCCATTTACTCGTGCCATCACAACATAGGAAAACAGAGTTTTTTAGCGCTATGTTAGTAACTGCTTTTTATATATAACGTTGGATCAGTTGAAAGCATTATATAACCTATAAAGTTTTAGTTCCAATAACTTTTTTATTTCTTAATATTTAATTTGAATAGAATTACCGTTGATTTAAAAAAAAAAAAATCCTTTGAAATAAGTAATGTACTATGTATTTTCTAGCGGTTATATTTTTTTCAGTAATTAAAATAATTTGACGAATATGAAATATATATTAAGATATAGCCATTGTACAGATAAATCAGATAATATGTTTACAACCAACGCCGTGGGGCAAAATTTTTTTAGGCCTATGGTTTAAGCCTTTTTATTTTAGATTTACTACATCTTTGTTGAAAGCGCTGAGCATAAAGTCAATATGGAAGAAGCAAGAAAAGTGGCTTTTTCAGAGGATCACATTTTCGTGGTAGGCGGTAATGAAGAAGGGGTTTATCCGAAGCTCTTCGCCGATCTGCTTACCTTAGCTTGTTCTCAACAGTGTCCAAATACTGAAGACGAATAAAGCTTTTAAAAAGTTGTCGTTTTTTTAATTATGTTCAACATCGTTTTGGATTTTTCAAATACTCTGTTTAAGGCCTGAATGTTGAAATTTGAGTTTACAATTTATTTGCGTACTTTACTATACATTTTATTATGTAAAAGGGTCGCGTTTCGAATAGCAAATAGCTGACGGAACTTTCAATTTCGTCGTAAAAAGACGAAAAGTAGGCTACCCCACCGCTAATTTCGATAGTGAGTAGAATAAACTTATTATGTGAGTGCAATTTGTAATCCCAAGTTTGTGAAAATGAAAAACATCCCTTGTCAAGCAAGTTTTAAGATTGTAAAAATTTGCACAATAGTTAGTGAATTGCTGTATTAAGATGATTTGTAAAAACGTCATTCGGAACATTAAATACAACTAGCAAGTTCAGAAATTAGAAACACCACATCCTCGCAAATGAAACTCATTACGCAGGTTAGGTTAGTATAAATAGAGGATTAGCCTACCCATAGATAAAATAAATGGAGCAAAATGTGGGTTACATTTTTAGAAACTCAAACAAATAGTAAAAAGACTGATAGATTTCCACGAAATGCAACCAAATTTCTGAAAAAGCAATTGAAAATGTTTTCCAAATTTTAAATTAATTATGAGTTTATTATTTTAAAGTATTTGAAATTAGATTTTTACGTGGTTTATACATTTAGTCCTGTCTGATAAAATTGACCATAATTGGTTTTATTCTTCACTCTCATCAGGACAAGGATAGTTGCAAGCAAGCAACATTATATTCTTGAAAAGCTGCTTAAAGTTCCTTTCGCTGCCTCCACCCACAGCAATAATGTGATCCATTGATGAGGCCACCTTCAAGGCTTCTTCCATATTGATCTTATGCTCAGCGCTTTGATAAAACACGTAGATAATCTAAAAAAGAAGTTTTGTTTCAAGGTGAAATGATTATTTTAAAATGCTGCAACTAAAATAAAGTGTTTTTGTATGGTTAAGTGAAGTCAAGTCATTTAAATACTACGAATTGAACTGAATTTAATTTTAATCAATAAGGCAGTGCTGACTGGCCGATAATACACCATTTAAAAACTTTTCATTTAAGCCTGAATGCTTTATATTTAAATTTGTCAGAACGCATAGGATGTTTATAAGCGCAAAATTTTTTCAGTAAGAATATATTTAAACCAGGATTCTTTACTTTGCTTTGTTTCAAGCTCTAAAATTTCGAATGAACTTACAGTCTATCCAACACATGTTTTGATTTCTAACAGTTATTTTCATTTCTTTCTTAAGTTTCCTAAAAATCATTACCACTCTGCTCGTTTCTTAAATTTTATGCCATTCAAAAACCTTTAATCATATGAGCTCTGCCAAACTGTTACCAACTCGTACCGTGACGTCGTTGCGTTTCAGCTCGGCCGCGGCTTCTGTGACGTCATCATCCGATTGTTTCTCGACGCCCACTACAACGAGATCGCTGTGTCCGCCACCGCGATGAAGATCCTTCAAGATGTTGTTGCGAACGTAGCGTAGAGCATTTCCGGTGTTGACCGTGTTGTTAGCTGAAAGCAAAGTTCTTACGGTTTCAGATCGGTAAAACGTGTAAAAAGACAATCGCAGGCGATTTCGTAAAACAGCTGGATAATTAGTTATTATATACCGCATTTCGTTAAAAAAAGCTTTGTTAAAAAAAGTTTGTGACTTTATAAGAAAAAAAACAAAAAATTAAAAAAAAATTGTGACTTTATTTATGAGACTTAATTCTATAATTTATTAGTTTCTTTGATTTTAGTTGATTTTAGTTTAATTTCTTTTTTTTTTAAGTTTCATTCAAGTACGTTCACTTATTAACTTCGTCTATAAGTGTTTTTATTTGTCAAACATTTTCAACAATCTGCCTCTTTGAGGCACGATTCTGCTTTGTTTATGAGTAAACAAACCTTAAAACCCGCTGTACACTTGACAAAATGCGTGTTTAAAAGAAAAAATTCAATGCGTGGATCGTATAAATAGTTTGTTTGCGAGGTGAGACAAATATTATGAAAAGTGCAAATTTACATTTACAACAGCACAATGCGTTTTTTGTACAATCGTTCCTGGATATCAAGAATTATTTAAGGAATTTATTGGTCGTGAGAATGCCAAAGCAAAATCTACCACATAGTAGTGCTCTCGTTAACTAGGCCTATTACATTCATGCAACCTATCTCGCTTACCTGATGGTTGATACGGTCCAATTACAAGATTTTCGCCTCGGGCAACTTCGTAGACCTTCTCGTGGAATTGCAAAATATATTGCAATTTGTTTAACTAATTGATAATTTGTTTGGTATACATTCCGTTGGTACAATTTCTGAACAAAACTGTTTGCTTCATAATTGTAAGTAATATTTACCCTAGTTCGGTCGTTGCAATTACAACTATTTGTTTTTTGATATCCGTTTTCGTAATATGCAGCATAGTTTGTTTAGTTAGAGATTGTTTGATTGTCGCTATATCTTTATCTAACCATACATAGTGTTTTGGTGAAAAGTAAACTATACAGTAACAATTTAATAGGCTACGAACGGCACACTAAAAAAAATATGAAAAAATATTGGTAACTAGGTAAAGCACACACATAGCAAAACACCAAATGCAAGCGTTGTTTAATTAAGGAATCTTAACAAAAGCAAATTGTGCCTTGTAGCCCCGTATTTTGTAAGAATGATATTTTCCTCTGTGCAACCTTTAACGGTGATCATTGGATATTGCAAAACCCTTACATTTATATTTTCGCAAAAGCGCCTAAGGCCAAATTACACGTGTATTACACAGTTTGCAAAACCAATAATTTGTGTGGCCAAGGCAAGTTTGTTCAGCAACATAACAGTCTAGATTTGTTACAAAATCAGCTGCTCTTGTTCAGTATAACTCGGTAAATTCGCGATGCGACGTGTAAGTTACTGGTGCCTTTTTGCTGTTAGTTTGCTGGCAATCTTGTTTCCTCAAAGCGGTAAGTTATAAACTACCAACTCCTCGTTAAAGAATTTGTGACCAATCCTAACGCTGCCGTTCACAGGTTGGTGCGTAAAATGCTGGAATTGTGAAAACGCGAGAAATTCGCTGGAATGTTCAAGTTCTTGAAGGTTGGTGGAATGCCGAAACGACGAGGTAATAAACTAACGTTAGTAAAGGTATGAAGAATAAAAACTTGTTTGTATAGACAAGTGATTCCCAAACTGTGTGCCGCGGTACACTAGTGTGCCTCTAGAGATTGCCAAGTGTGCCGCAAAACGTGTTTCAATTTCGGAAAATACAGTATTTGTATTAGCAATAGGCATACACGCAAGCAATTTAAACTTAAATACTAGCCATTAAAACAATAAAAACATTTTGAGACATTTTCATATAGTTTTTCGTGTGTTAAGGGTGATTGCAAAATGACTCTATTGTTATTCTGTTAAAAGTGTGCCGCGAAATATTTAGAATATTTGTAGTGTACCGCGTACCAAAAACGTTTGGGGACTACTGATATAGACGCTAATTACTGTTGGACTAATTGTAAAAGATTGTTCTACAGGACACGCCTGTCAAACTCAATAGCTAAATTCGATTTATCGGGGCCATTTTGCAATATGGCGTTGTTGCTGTATCTGGTCATTTTTAGACGTTTTAACTCGTTTTTTATCTATCAGGTTTGTTCGACTGAAGTTCGAAAAGAATACGGCTACACCATAATGTGGAAGCAATGCAAGCAGCGAAAGGCGTGCGAAAATCAGCGCCTACAGGTGTCAATAAATGTCCATACTTCTACTGGTATTAAGTCATTTTATAAAGAACACAGTCAAGTCTTTGGCAAAAAACTTAAGTTCGGTCCCTGCATTATTTGAATGGATATTACTAGCAAAGCAAGCAGTTTTAAGCGTAGAAATTCCAATTAATTTACATCATGTCCCTAAATTACGCTAGCCGAAGTTAAGTTATTTGTCCTAATTCACCACACCAAGTAACTTTAATTAAAACGCTTAAGGTAAAATACCCTTGGAACCAAAATACCTTTGCCTGATATAGCCAAACACTGATTGTCGAAAACAGTGAAGCTTCTTTGGGTGTTGCGGACTAATCCTTACTTTGAAATTTATGATTTTGTCTCCAGAACTGGAACAGAATTCCTTACTTTTGCAATAACGACCAGGACCATTCCCACTGCTGGTGCTGCTGCGACAGAGATTCGTGCAATAAAAACGAAAATTGCGAAGGTATCCAATGCGGTATAATGTTGATATTCAAAATACAAATATATAGCTTTTAACAAATTATAACAAAAAAAACAACGGTTGGCTGATCTTTTCGAATTAAATTTGTCATGCTTATTTTGAAAGTGGTATACTACCTTTCATATTTTCTTATTTTACAGTGTTGTATTGACTTAAAGTCAATGACTTGACGTAACTTAAATTTTTTGGACAAATGACATTTTCATTAAATATATTTTATAAAATTAGGCATTTATCTTAAGTTTTGCACATAAAACTATTTGGTTGTTCTGTGATTCTGAATATGTTTTACCTGGTTTATCAACTTTAATAGTTTAATGTTAAATTTTTATGACAATGAGTTGACTTAGAATTGAATTGCTCAAATTATTTCTTGACTGGGACATTTTATTTATTAAAAAACACTTGATTAGACTTAAGATATTTTACAAATGACTGAACTGGACTGGCAGAGTTACGTCATCAAAAGCGGGGCGCTGGGCGCTTTTGGTTAGGTAAAAACTACGAACCTTTAAGTGCTTCTTTACTAATAAACACTGCTGTAAGTAATGTTTTAGCAGCGTATATTTTTAATGCAGTCATTTCTTTGAAATGTCCAATGCCATCGTTCCACATGGAATATGGTCACGTGACTTGCTCAAACGCTAACCGCGAAAATTACACTTAAAATACCGTGAACTATAAAAAACCTTTTTAATGAAAAAATATAATGTTGACATAAATATTGAAAAATATTTAGTGTCTTCTACACAATGTCCGATGCCTTCCCTTGAAATTGATCATGGTCACGTGACTTGTTCCAACTCTAACCTCTTGGGGTCGCTGTGTACCTACACTTGCAACGAGACCGGTTACCACGGTTTCCCCCTCAACAAACAAGATCGCTTGTGTCTCGGAAACGGAAAGTGGAGTGAAACCTTGTTGTATCAGTAAGCTGCAGCGTTATACTAACGTTTTTCTAAAGCGAAATCACTTACGTTGATACTGAGAGTTTTGTTAAATAATTGATTGGTAAATTCTGCTTTGTCCAGATTTTTGCAAATATAACTTCCAAGTTCTGCCGTACTAACTAAAGTAATTTAATTTTTAGTATGTAAAGAGAAATATATTTGGGCCAAAAGGTATTTTAGTATTTTAAATACAAATGATCCTTCCAAGCAGAAAAAAAATTTGTCAAAGTATTTAATAGATTTTTTTTGTTGAATACTCTTTTCACAGAAGAATGTCCACCAAATTTGCCAATGAACAATGTAAGACTTCTGCACTTCAACAGCGAGGAGAATTTTCGCAAAAGACATATCAACATCAATTTTATGTTTCAGTAAGTAAATTTACTGTTATGTGCAATATAAATTCAAGGTAATGCAGCAGCTTAGAGTGATACAAAAATGTTGAATGCGTACACAAAAAATTCCTAAACATTATCAACTTACGAAAATCAGATTAAAACGCTTCTGAGAATACAGTTATTTTGTTTAAACTTTTTTTTAATTTGTTTTTGAATATGTTTTTTTCTTTTCTAAAATACTTTTGGCTAAATTTGGAACAAAAAAACAAACTTTTCCAATTCTTTTGCAATTCAGAAACCTTACTCACAGCAAGGAATATTACCAGGAGTTTATGATTTACTTCAACGAGAAGGTGTACGGCGTTGTACAGCCTGATGATTTAGTAAGGATGGGAACATATAAAGCCTCAGGTTTGCATACACAAAGAGTTGTGCTATCATTTTTGTAGCAGAAACACGCGGACCGGTTGGATTTTACGGTTAAAGTTTCGGTTGAGCCCAAGGTTTTGTTTAGTTCTGTTAGATTATGAATTTAGAGGGTTGAAAATATTAAAATTTAATCAAATTGTTAGAAAGTTACCCAATATAAAATCGCAGTCAGAGAAAATTTTAATATAACAAATAAAACGTAAATATTTCCTTTTATTTCTACAAACTGAACTGAATCCGCCTTTAGCTAACAACACGGCAAACACTGGTGCAGCCCTTCGCTACGTTCGAGACAACATTTTTGGCCTTTTTCATCGCCGAAGTAAACGCAGTGACATCATATTCGTTGGCGTGGAGAAATAATCGGATGATGACGTCACGCAAGCCGCGGCCGATTTAAAGAAAGACGGAGTGGTGGTAATTTTACATTTGGTTTCTCTACAGCTGTACTCCATTGTAGACTAAAACTTTGGGGAAGTTGCTTTGTATTAAGAATGGAAATTCCTGTTAAAGTCTATTTACTCGTGCCATCACAACATAGGAAAACAGAGTTTTGTAGCGCTACGTTAGTAACTGCTTTTTATACATCGCTAACGGTGGATCAGTTTAAAGCATTATATAACCTATAAAGTTTTAGTTCCAATAAATTTTCATTTCTTAATATTTAATTTTAAAAGAATTACCGTTGTTTTTATGGAACCTACTTTCTCTAAAAAAAAAAATAAAAAATCCTTTAAAATAAGTAAGGTACTATGTATTTTCTAGCGGTTATAATTTATTCAGTAATTAAAATAATTTGACGAATATGAAATGTATATTCAGATATAGCCATTGTACAGATAAATCAGATAATATGTTTACAACCAACGCCGTTTGGCAAAATTTTTTTAGGCCTATGGTTTAAGCCTTTTTATTTTAGATTTACTACATCTTTGTTGAAAGCGCTGAGCATAAAGTCAATATGGAAGAAGCAAGAAAAGTGGCTTTTTCAGAGGATCACATTTTCGTGGTAGGCGGTAATGAAGAAGGGGTTTATCCGAAGCTCTTCGCCGATCTGCTTACCTTAGCTTGTTCTCAACAGTGTCCAAATACTGAAGACGAATAAAGCTTTTAAAAAGTTGTCGTTTTTTTAATTATGTTTAACATCGTTTTGGATTTTTCAAATACTCTGTTTAAGGCCTGAATGTTCAAATTTGCGTTTACAATTAATTTGCGTACTTTACTATACATTTTATTATGTACCATATCCTTGAGTTAAAACTTTGCAAAATAAATGAAATAGGCATGTACACAATGTGTATTCTGTCATCAACCCTTTCGGCAGTCGGTATGACCGAAGGTCGTGGGTTCGAACCTCACCAGAGGCTAGTTGTTCTCTAGTCTGGCCTTGCTTGCACTGTAAATTTTAGGCTGACTGATTTCGGTAAACTTTCGGAGGGCATATTTTGCACTTTGACAAATTTTAAAGAATATTGTTGAAAACATTTTAGTCGGCGATTTGCAATAATCACAATGAAGCGTGCAAAATTAAAAGCTGAACGACGATTTTGTTTGGGAAGATACATGACAAACTCATTTGAGTGCGCATTTGACGTCAGCATCATAAGTAACACATTGTTTAAACAGGTAATTTAGTCAAGATATTGATGAAATTTAAAACAATTTTAACCGTAGAACATATTGTATAAACAGTGTAAAAATAGCAAAGTTAAAAATCAAGAATTTCGAATTTAACTTATCGTGTTGGGGAAGGAAATTTGGACTTTAATAAAAAAAGGGAAATCCTGAAAAGTTGCACTACAAATTACACATTTTTTTATAAACAACAACATTGCTGCTGTCAAACTGCAATAAAGTATTCTTACTTTGCTTCTATTAGATTTTTTAGCACAAATGAGTTTAGACCTGCATAGGAGAAAGTGTAACCAAACTTGCAGTTTGCCTGAAGCGCTTAAAGCAAGCAAAGCGTATTGCCTTCTGCATTTTTGTCTGATTGCCGCAAATAAAAATTATGCCAATAATTCAATCTGTTGCAACACGAGATACTTCATGAAAGCAATTTTTCTTTGTATAGTAAAGCAAGCCACTCACTGCGGCATTATTAATTTAAAAAAAAGAATATGTTTTTAATTTGCTGATGATAATAAAAGTACGTATCGAAACGTCTTTGTTAGGAAGGACGATGTTGATTTACTCGATCTTTTTGGCTTCGAGATTCATTAGTACATAATAGATGCGTTAATAGTACCTAAATATTTTTATGGTTTGTGAATAATATTTATTATTTTACTGGCTGTATCTTCTTTGAAAAAGTTAATAAAATAATATATTAGTGATTACAAAATTTCAGCCGCATAGAATAGCAAATAGCTGACGGAACTTTCAATTTCGTCGTAAAAAGTCGAAAAGTAGGCTACCCTACCGCTAATTTCGATAGTGAGTAAAATAAACTTATTATGTGAGTGCAATTTGTAATCCCAAGTTTGTGAAAATGCATCCCTTGTCAAGCAAGTATTAAGATTGTACAATTTGCACGATAGTTCGTGAATTGGTGTATTAAGATGATTTGCAAAAAACGTCTTTCGGCACATTAAATACATCCGATTGTTTCTCGACGCCTACTACAACGAGATGGCTGTGTCCGCCACCGCGATGAAGATCCTTCAAGATGTTGTTGCGAACGTAGCGTAGAGCATTTCCGGTGTTGACCGTGTTGTTAGCTGAAAGCGAAGTTCTTACGGTTTCAGATCGGTAAAACGTGTGAAAAGACAATCGCAGGCGATTTCGTAAAACAGCTGGATAATTAGTTATTATATACCGCATTTCGTTAAAAAAAGTGTTTTTAAAAAAATGTTTGTGATTTCATGAGAATTAATTCTATAATTTATTAGTTTCTATAATTTAGTAATTTCTTGTTTTTTAAAGTTTATTTTCAAAACGAAGTTATCCAATTGTTAAACAAGTGTTTGCATCGTTTTCAAGTACGTTCACTTATTAACTTTGTCTACAAGTGTTTTTATTTGTTAAACATTTTTAACAATCTGCCTCTTTGAGGCACGATTCTGCTTTGTTTATGAGTAAACAAACTTTAAAACCCGCTGTACACTTGACAAAATGCGTTTTTAAAAGAAAAAATTAAATGCGTGGATCGTATAAATAGTTTGTTTGTGAGGTGAGACAAATATTACGAAAAGTGCAAATTTACATTTACAACAGCACAATGCGTTTTTTATACAATCGTTCCTGGATATCAAGAATTATTTAAAGATTTTTTGGTCGTGAGGATGCCAAAGCAAAATCTACCATGTAGTAGTGCTCTCGTTAACTAGGCCTACTACATTCATGCAACCGATCTCGCTTACGTGACGGTTGATACGGTCCAATTATAAGATTTTCGCCTCGGGCAACGTCGCATACTTTCTCGTGGAATTGCAAAACATATTGCAATTTGTTTAACTAATTGATAATTTGTTTGGTATACATTCCGTTGGTACAATTTCTGAACAAAACTGTTTGCTTCATAATTGTAAGTAATATTTACCCTAGTTCGGTCGTTGCAATTACAACTATTTGTTTTTTGATATCCGTTTTCGTAATACGCAACATAGTTTGTTTAGTTAGAGATTGTTTGATTGTCGCTATATCTTTATCTAACCATACATAGTGTTTTGGTGAAAAGTAAACTATACAGTAACAATTTAATAGGCTACGAACGGCACACTAAAAAAAATATGAAAAAATATTGGTAACTAGGTAAAGCACACACATAGCAAAACACCAAATGCAAGCGTTGTTTAATTAAGGAATCTTAACAAAAGCAAATTGTGCCTTGTAGCCCCGTATTTTGTAAGAATGATATTTTCATCTGTGCAGCCTTTAACGGTGATCATTGGATATTGCAAAATCCTTATTTACATATTTTCGCAACGATTTTAAGCGCCTAAGGCCAAATTACACGTGTTATCACACAGTTTGCAAAACCAATAATTTTAGTGGCCAAGGCAAGTTTAGCAACATTACAGTCTAGATTTGTTACAAAATCAGCTGCTCTTGTTCAGTATATCTCGGTAAAATCGCGATGCGACGTGTAAGTTACTGGTGCCTTTTTGCTGTTAGTTTGCTGGCAATCTTGTTTCCTCAAAGCGGTAAGTTATAAACTACCAACTCCTCGTTAAAGAATTTGTGACCAATCCTAACGCTGCCGTTCACAGGTTGGTGCGTAAAATGCTGGAATTGTGAAAACGCGAGAAATTCGCTGGAATGTTCAAGTTCTGGAAGGTTGATGGAATGCCGAAACGTCGAGGTAATAAACTAACGTTAGTAAAGGTATGAAGAATAAAAACTTGTTTGTATAGACAAGTGATTCCCAAACTGTGTGCCGCGGTACACTAGTGTGCCTCTAGAGATTGCCAAGTGTGCCGCAAAACGTGTTGCAATTTCGGAAAATACAGTATTTGTATTAGCAATAGGCATACACGCAAGCAATTTAAACTTAAATACTAGCCATTAAAAAAATAAAAACATTTTGAGACATTTTCATATAGTTTTTCGTGTGTTAAGGGTGATTGCAAAATGACTCTATTGTTGTTCTGTTAAAAGTGTGCCGCGAAATATTTAGAATATTTGTAGTGTACCGCGTACCAAAAACGTTTGGGGACTACTGATATAGACGCTAATTACTGTTGGACTAATTGTAAAAGATTTTTCTACAGGACACGCCCGTCAAACTCAATAGCTAAATTCGTATTTTCGGGGCCATTTTGCAATATGACGTTGTTGCTGTATCTGGTCATTTTTAGACGTTTTAACTCGTTTTTTATCTATCAGGTTTGTTCGACTGAAGTTCGAAAAGATTACGGCTACACCAAAATGTGGAAGCAATGCAAGCAGCGAAAGGCATGCGAAAATCAGCGCCTACAGGTGTCAATAAATGTCCATACTTCTACTGGTATTAAGTCATTTTATAAAGAACACAGTCAAGTCTTTGGCAAAAAACTTAAGTTCGGTCCCTGCATTATTTGAATGGATATTACTAGCAAAGCAAGCAGTTTTAAGCGTAGAAATTCCAATTTATTTAAATCATGTCCCTAAATTACGCTAGCCGAAGTTAAGTTATTTGTCCTAATTCACCACACCAAGTAACTTTAATTAAAACGCTTAAGGTAAAAGACCCTTGGAACCAAAAGACCTTTGCCTGCTATAGCCAAACACTGATTGTCGAAAACGTAGAAGCTTCTTTGGGTGTTGCGGACTAATCCTTACTTTGAAATTTATGATTTTGTCTCCAGAACTGGAACAGAATTCCTTACTTTTGCAATAACGACCAGGACCATTCCCACTGCTGGTGCTGCTGCGACAGAGATTCGTGCAATAAAAACGAAAATTGCGAAGGTATCCAATGCGGTATAATGTTGATATTCAAAATAATATTATTATTTTTCATTAAATATATTTTATAAAATTAGGCACTTATCTTAAGTTTTGCACATAAAACTATTTGCTTGTTCTGTGATTCTGATTATGTTTTACTTGGTTTATCAACTTTAATAGTTTAATGTTAAATTTTTATGACTATGATGTGACTTAGAATTGACTTGCTCTAATTATTTCTTGACTGGGACATTTTATTTATTAAAAAACTCTTGATTAGACTTAAGAAATTTTGCAAATGACTGAA
Organism: Ascidiella aspersa; assembly: GCF_963924565.1. NCBI lineage: Eukaryota > Metazoa > Chordata > Ascidiacea > Phlebobranchia > Ascidiidae > Ascidiella > Ascidiella aspersa. The sequence goes on along the minus strand of NC_139451.1, from coordinate 29,488,118 downwards.
CTGGGACTGGCAGAGTTACGTCATAAAAAGCGGCGCGCTTTTGGTTAGGTAAAAACTACGAACCTTTAAGGTCTTCTTTACTAATAAACAATGCTGTAAGTAATGTTTTAGCAGCGTATATTTTTAATACAGTCATTTCTTTGAAATGTTTAATGCCATCGTTCCACATGGAGTATGGTCACGTGACTTGCTCAAACGCTAACCGCGAAAATTACACTTAAAATACCGTGAACTATAAAAAACGTGTGCCATGCATTTGCTCCTTTTTATTGAAAAAATATAATGTAGACATAAATATTGAAAAATATTTAGTGTCTTCTACACAATGTCCGATGCCTTCCCTTGAAATTGATCATGGTCACGTGACTTGTTCCAACTCTAACCTCTTGGGGTCGCTGTGTACCTACACATGCAACGAGACCGGTTACCACGGTTTCCCCCTCAACAAACAAAATCGCTTGTGTCTCGGAAACGGAAAGTGGAGTGAAAAGAAACCTTGTTGTATCAGTAAGCTGCAGCGTTATACTAACGTTTTTATAAAGCGAAATCACTTACGTTGATAAGAGTTTTGTTAAATAATTGATTGGTAAATTCTGCAGATTTTGCACACGGAAAATAGATTGCTTACTACTTTTCTTTTTTTCGTGATTTCAAATACAAAATGTTGAATTAATCTTTTTACAGCACTTGCAAATATAAATAAAAAGGTTAAATAATATGTTTTTGTTTTTAGCCAAAAGTGCCACTAATATTACAAAATAGGGTACATTTGAAATGCAAATATACCTTCCAATGTTCTGCCGTAATAAAGTAATTCCATTTTTAGTATGTAAAGAGAAATATATTTGGGCCAAAAGGTATTTTAGTATTTTAAATGCAAATAATCCTTCCCAGCTGAAAAAAAAATTGTCAAAGTATTTAATAGACTTTTTTTGTTGAATACTCTTTTCACAGAAGAATGTCCACCAAATTTGCCAATGGACAATGTAAGACTTCTGCAATTCAACAGCGAGGAGAATTTTCGCAAAAGACATGTTAACATTAATTTTATGTTCCAGTAAGTTAATTTACTATTATGTGCAATATAAATTCAAGGTAATGCAACACTTAGGGTGATACGAAAATGTTGAATGCGTACACAAAAAATTCCTAAACATTATCAACTTAATCAGATTAAATCGCTACTGAGAATAGAGTTATTTTGTTTAAACTTTTTTTTTTAATTTGTTTTTGAATAAGTTTTTTTCTTTTTTAAAATACTTTTGGCTGATTTGAAACTTAAAAAAAACTTTTCCAATTTTTTTGCATTTCAGAAACCTTACTCACAGCAAGGAATATTACCAGGAGTTTATGATTTACTTCAACGAGAAGGTGTACGGCGTTGTACAGCCTGATGATTTAGTAAGGATGGGAACATATAATGCCTCAGGTTTGCATACACAAAGAGTTGTGCTATCATTTTTGTAGCAGAAACACGCAACCGGTTGGATTTTACGGTTAAAGTTTCGGTTGAGCCCAAGGTTTTGTTTAGTTCTGTTAGATTATGAATTTAGATTGTTGAAAATGTTAAAATTTAATCAAATTGTTAGAAAGTTACTCAATATAAAATCGCAGTCAGAGAAAATTTATCATAAATAATTCCTTTTATTTCTACAAACTGAACTGAATGCGCCTTTAGCTAACAACACGGCAAACACTGGTGCAGCCCTTCGCTACGTTCGAGACAACATTTTAGGCCTTTTTCATCGCCGAAGTAAACACAGTGACGTCATATTCGTTGGCGTGGAGAAAGAATCGGATGATGACGTCACGCAAGCAGCGGCCGATTTAAGGAAAGACGGAGTGGTGGTAATTTTAGATTTGGTTTCTCTACAGCTGTACTCCATTGTAGACTGCAACTTTGGGGAAGTTGTTTTTTGTATTAAGAATGGAAATTCCTGTTAAAGTCAATTTACTCGTGCCATCACAACATAGGAAAACAGAGTTTTTTAGCGCTATGTTAGTAACTGCTTTTTATACATAACGTTGGATCAGTTGAAAGCATTATATAACCTATAAAGCTTTAGTTCCAATAATTTTTTTATTTCTTAATATTTAATTTAAATAGAATTACCGTTGATTTAAAAAAAAAAAAAAAAAATCCTTTAAAATAAGTAATGTACTATGTATTTTCTAGCGGTTATAATTTTTTGAGGAATTAAAATAATTTGACGAATATGAAATATATATTCAGATATAGCCATTGTACAGATAAATCAGATAATATGTTTACAACCAACCCCGTTTGGCAAAATTTGTTTAGGTCTATGGTTTAAGCCTTTTTATTTTAGATTTACTACATCTTTGTTGAAAGCGCTGAGCATAAAGTCAATATGGAAGAAGCAAGAAAAGTGGCTTTTTCAGAGGATCACATTTTCGTGGTAGGCGGTAATGAAGAAGGAGTTTATCCGAAGCTCTTCGCCGATCTGCTTACCTTAGCTTGTTCTCAACAGTGTCCAAATACTGAAGACGAATAAAGCTTTTAAAAAAATGTCGTTTTTATAATTATGTTTAACATCGTTTTGGATTTTTCAAATACTCTGTTTAAGGCCTGAATGTTAAAATTTGAGTTTACAATTAATTTGCGTACTTTACTATACATTTTATAATGTACCATAACCTTGAGTTAAAACTTTGCAAAATAAATTAAATCCGCATATACACAATGTGTACTCTGTCATCAACCCTTTCGGCAGTCGGTATGACCAAAGGTCGTGGGTTTGAACCTCACCAGAGGCTAGTTGTTCTCTAGCCTGGCCTTGCTTGCACTATACATTTTAGGCTGACTGATTCCGGTAAGGTTTTCGGAGGGCATATTTTGCACTTTGACAAATTTTAAAGAATATTGTTGAAAACATTTTAGTCGGCGATTTGCAATAATCACAATTAAGCGTGCAAAATTAAAAGCTGAACGACGATTTTGTTTGGGAAGATATATGACAAACTCATTTGAGTGCGCATTTGACGTCAGCACCCTAAGTAACACATTGTTTTAAACAGGTAATTTAGTCAAGATATTGATGAAATTTAAAACAATTTTAACCGCAGAACATATTGTATAAACAGTGTAAAAATAGCAAATTGAAAAATTAAGAATTTCGAATTTAACTTATCGTGTTGGGGAAGGAAATTTGGACTTTAATAAAAAAAGGGAAATCCTGAAAAGTTGCAATACAAATTACACATATTTCTATAAACAACAACGTTGCTGTTGTCTAAACTGCAATAAAGTATTCTTACTTTGCTTCTATTAGGTTTTATAGCATAAATGAGTTTGGACCTGCATAGGAGAAAGTGTAATCAAACTAGCAGTTTGCCTGAGGCGCTTAAAGCAAGCAAAGCGTATTGCCTTCTGTATTTTTGTCTGATTGCCGCAAATAAAAATTATGCCAATAATTCAATCTGTTGCAACACAAGATACTTCATGAAAGCAATTTTTCTTTGTATAGTAAAGCAAGCCACTCACTGCGAGATCATTAATTAAAAAAAAAACATGTTTTTAATTTACTGATGATGATAAAAGTACGTATCGAAACGTCTTTGTTAGGAAGGACGATCTTTTTGGCTTCGAGTTTCATTCACTGTAAATCCAAATGGTGGAAAAAAAGGGTGGAAAAAAACAAAGGTGGAGAAATACCACCTTTAAGGTGAAGATTTTTCGTTAGGGTGTTCAGGAACACCCTTATGTGGGGTTTATGCCACCGGTGTTAATTTCCACCCCATTTTTAACAGTAAATGAATATCATATTGGTGGAAAATAAGTGGCGGTGGATTATTCCACCATTAAATACATCGATAAAGTAAAGCATAATTTGTTTACAATTGTTAATTTCAAAACCTTTTAGCCTACGGGACTAATGCAGATTTTGTAATTTGTGCAAATCCTGGAATGTATTCTTGTCTGATTTTGGGGTAATAAAGTATTAAATACCGGTTCATAACAATATAGCAACTGTAGGAAACCAATATATTTTTTTATAAGAACAGAAAATTCCTGTATCTTATTTAAATTCTCTTGAAATTGTCAAACTTACATAAATATAAGTTATACAAGTCCAATTCTCATGACATACACTCCCCAACTGTAAATAAAATATTCGACCTTTGACCTGCCACCAATAAGATTGCGCAAGGTCAATCGCGTGGCGCAGAGGACAACCAATCGATTTCGAAAGTCTTTTCTGTCGGTTTTGTTAAGAGTATAAAAATATGCAATGTACAGATTAAAATAATTTGATACTGTGCGTTAAAATTATATTTAAGTTGTGTGTTGTTGTACTGTATGTGTTGTGTATGGTAAAAAGTATTAGAATCGGTGCTAATTAGTATTTGCTGACCACAGTCGAATATTTAGGATTCTGCTATAGTTTACAGTATGTTGCATATTGAGTTAGGTTAGGGCAGCCGTTCGAGTTCGTAAAGTTTTAGGGCATATGTAATTTGATTCATTAGAAGAATTACCACATTTTTTAAGGGCACGTCTTATCGGCCAGAACAGTAAGAATGGACTGAAAATTGTTTGTTCTAAAAACTTGGTAGTTTAAATTACATAAATCATAAAAAGCTGATCGTTCAGCTTAACAGTTTTACCCAATATTTTGTTATAGGCTTGTGTAACCCAATATTGAGTCATTTTGATTATTTTACTACTTATTTAATGATGGATACTGCTGTACAAGGTATTGAATGTCCTCATGCTGCCTGTCATAGTTTATTTCTCAACAAAAAAGATTTACTGCAACATTTAAGAGAATCTCATTACATTTCATCAGTTTCAAAGTTAACATGTAAAGTAAGTGGGTGCTTACGACAATACAAAAACATGAGAAGTTGCGATAAGCACCTAGAAAGACAGCAACAAGAGTTGTTAACTGATTTAAACATTTTAACAACAAGCCAATTTGAAATGCAGATTGACAATTATAATGAAGCTGCAGAATCTGGAGCAACTAATTCAACCAGCAACACTGACAATATTGTTGATAATGAATTGTTCTACAATGAAAAAAAATTTGTAAAAAATTTGGTACTATTTATTATTAAAAGCCAAGAAAAATATGTTCTCCCTAGATCTACTTTAAAAGGTGTTATTGACGATGTCATTACTTTATTTTCTAAATTTCATACTGATGTAATTCAAGCAACAAAATCAATTTCTACTGGTACAAATTTGTCAACATGCTATCAATATTTAATTGATGATAATTTTTTAGGTTTGACATGGGAAAAACTGCAAAACAAGACAATTTTTAACGACTACTGCAAAGGCCTTGGTCTCATCGATCCAATCACAGTAAATTTAGCCAACTCCACTGTATTACATTATGTTTCGATAATTGAAACACTGCAGCAATATTTAGCACATGAAGATGTATTTAAACAGTTCAGCGAATCTTGTGTAACTTCATATGACGACAGATGAGATCGAACTATGTAACCCTCTTGGTTCCTCACGCAAAAGGAATAAATTATTCTGTGTATATTTTACTGTTGGTAACATACCTGCTAAATTTAGATCTTCTTTAAAAAACATCTTTCTAGCTTTGGTAGTGAATTCCGCCCAGGTTTCCAAGGTTGGGTACGAAAAAGTGTTAGCTCCACTGCTAGAAGATTGCAAGCAACTTCAAGCCAAGGGCATTTTAGTAAACAGAAATGGCCATCCAAAACTAATATTTGGAACTATTGCTATTATGTCTGCGGATAATTTTGCTGCACATGACATTGGAGGATTTTCAAGATGTTTTAGCAGTGGACGGATATCAAGATATTGCATGTGTTCATACAAAAATTTTAGAACAAAATTTGATTCTTATGAGTGTACATCTCGTACACCGACTACTCATGACACATACGTAAAGGATGTTTCCAATGATCACGCATTGTTACAAGTATACGGAGTACGAGGGGATTGCCCATTGCATCAACTTTGTGGTTTTCATGTGACGCTTTGTCTTCCTCCGGATGTGATGCACGACTGCTTGGAAGGTGTCATTCCAGCTACTTTAAAAGCAATGTTTAGGCACTTTGCTACATCAAGAATATGCTCTTTTAGCAAACTAAACTCTTTGATTAAATCATTTAAATTTGGAACAACTGACAAAACTAATAAACCTAGATGTTTACCCAATGATGTAGTCCGCAGTGATGGAAAGGTTTCTTTAAGTACAAGTGAAACTTGGTGTTTGTTTCGATTACTTCCTTTTATTATGGCAAACTGTGTTCCAGAAAAGGATCCATTTTGGGGGCTGTATATTTTACTAGCACAAGTAATGGAGATTGTTATTGCACCAAGCATTAAAAAAGAATGGATACCCTACCTAAAACATTTAATCAATGAATTTCTCAGTTCATGTTTTAAATTAAGCCCTGACATACTTGTTCCCAAGTTTCACTTTCTCTTACATTATCCTGAGATGATTTTAAGGTTTGGGCCTCTTAAGAATTTTTGGTGTATGCGATATGAATCCTTTCATCGCCGAGTGAAAAATGTGGCTTTAAGGTGTCGCAACTTTAAGAATATAACCTTAACAGTGTCAAAACGGGTGCAAATGTTGAAGTGTTGGGAACTTAGTGGGAAGACTTGTCTTTGTGAAGATGACCAATATTATGGAAGGCAAATTGTTGAGGTTTCTGAGCTTCCTATGTATGTGCAAAAGTTTGTCACAAGCAAATGTGCTGGTATAGACTCAAAAAACTTACTAACATTGTCAAGTGTTTCTTTAAATGGTAGAGTTCATTCTAATAATAGTGTGTGTATTATTGATGTTGTTGATGAAATCCCAGTGTTTGTTAAAATTGTTTACCTTTTACTTTTAAATAATGAATTAATTGTTTGTGGTATTTTTTTGACATCCATGTCATTTAACAAACCTATGCAAAGTTTTGAAGTGATCTGCACAGACGATGTAGTTTTTTTAAAAAAGGAGCAGCTTCCACACCATACTTTAGATCAATACTTAATAAATGGATCACTGCATGTAAGGTTACGACATAGAATCGTCTAAATTTATACTTTAACTATGCTTGTTTGTGTTCTCATATAAAACCCTTGAGTTTTATTATATTTCAGGTGTAGTTAAAAAATTGTATTGTTGTCTGCCACAAAATGAGTTACCACGTTACATACAAAGACAGTAAAAGAATTATAAGCTGTGATTCATCAAAACTGGAATCATCTATAGCAAAATTGTTTGCAATTTCTTTATTTAAATTGCAAATATATAATCAACAATTTGAAGATTGGGTTGATGTGGAAAATGATTTGCCTTCGTCAGGCAAAATTTTGGTTCAAGGTACGTTTTGCTGCTCCTATATAAATAAATAGAGTACAATAAGCACCGTAGGCATGAAGTAACCTATGAGTAATATTAATTACAGTAACAGTTTTGATATGTTTACAGGGTTGCCACACCATAGAATATTTAAAAGGTGTTGAATTGAATCGCATTTTAAATAGTTATTAAAAAAACTTTGCTTTTTAAAAGTTTTTTGAATTTTTTGATGTCCGCTAAGTTATGTATTTAAAAAGTGTCGTTAAAAATAATGAACTATTTTTTATTTTTTTTACAATGGCAATTATATCTTTTTTTGTAATTTTTTTTAATTATAAAACGTGAAGCGACCTTATTTCAAAGTCGCTGGTTCATTAATTTTAAGTTGCCGGATTTCCCAAAGTTTGTGGTTGAGGTACTTGCTACAGCCACCTCAACCACAAACATTCCGAAAAACATTAGAAATAAAATTGTTCAAGTTCTGTGTGACACTATATCTACACATGACATGTAAGCATAGCGTTTTATATTTCATCTTCTTTCTTATGATAGTTAGAAAATAATGCAGCCTATTACTGTAATATAATTTCTGTGATGTTAAAGCTCTTAATAGTATTTATATTTATTTGACCCATTTATTGGTTTGCAATTCCAGGTATCCAGCACCAATTCAAATTCGTCACATCCTGCTAGATGTTGTCAGAAAGTACCCGGTGCTAAAGGATAAACATTCAAAATCACCGATTGTATGTCTTTGTTCTTTAGGTATATATATATATATAGTCTGGTAAATTTTTCTGATGCATTGTGTCTACATTCTAATGCACAAGTACAAAAAATGAAAATAAAATATGGGGTAAGAAAGAGTGACGAAGAAGGACTCTTTTCGCCAAGACCCAAGACACAAAAGGTAAATTAACGCAAAAAATATTTGTTAAAACACGTATTTTTTACTTTTTTGTTTTAATTCTAGCTTGGTGAAGATATTTTAGAAGACGAAGAAAGCATAAAATGCCAGTTTCCAGAATTTGTTTTAAATCTTATTTTTTCAGCACAGTGATGGTATGCATATTTACTTATATATTCAACGAAGTAATAAATCTTGTTTTATGGAAGCTGAAACCATACTAACAATAAACATTTCTAAAAAAATGAATGAACTAAAAACGAGTGAAAAACTTGAACATCTTCAAAAATTTGTAAAACCAAAGTCTTTTCATCAATTGATTGACAAAGGTATGTTTCATAAAAATAAGTAATACAGTATATAAAAAACAATCCATAATATATTTAACAAATTTATTTGATTTAATTAACTTTTGATTTAGATTCCTTGACAAAGACCTCGGTGCTATTGCCAACAATTGTAAAAGAAAGTTCAAACAATTTTGTAATTTTTGCTGATGTGAGTAATCAATCAATATGTGTGATAAGTTATGAATATTAATATCCTCTTTTGCTATTATGCATCTAATAACACCATACCAAAAATTACGTTGTTTTTAAGAAGTATATTCTTGTGTTTTTTATTGAGGTTTTTTTATATGCATATAACTGCTTTATATATTTTACTTTTGTTGTTTAATTAATAATCATCCACTTTTTTAGAATGACTTGCCGGATGTCCAGACTCCATACCCTATTGGAGTATGCAGCAAAAATGTTTTCTCACTCTATGTTGATGGGCAACCTTTGTGTTGCACAGAAGACATCGTTGAGGGTGTGGAAGCACTTTTGTCAAGCTATTGGTGCTTCAACATTACATTTCCTAAACCTATCACAAAAACCTTGCAACTACTAAGCTGTTTGTTAGGAATTTCTATTGAACGAGTTAACACCAGTGTACAGCGTATTTTAAATGGCCTCTAAACCCACTTCATGTTGTTAAAACAGCACCACCTTTGTAATTAGCTTACTTTTCTTTCAGCTAATGTGTAATTAGGCTTCCATAAGAAACAAAGTTATTTATAATATTAACTTCCTGATACACCCAAATGCTATAAGGTCTGGTCTCACATGCTTGTGGTCTCAAACAGGACAGGGACTCTGTTAACCATATTTTTATTTTATTGTGACGCTATACATAAATAGCTTGTACCAAAGAATGCTGCTGTGCCATTATCATTGAGTATTTCAATGCTGTCTATGATTTCAGTTCTTTTTGTCTATGATTTCAGTTCTTTTGTTTACCTTTATTCGTTAGAAAATGTTATACGGCTTAACAGATAAGGTTTTCTACCCCTGATTTAAATGTTGCATTCCTGTCTGGTTATTGTTGTACGTAATTTGCTTAAGCCACTCAAAAAAGCAAGCACTTGCTTACATACTAACTAGATCATAATTCTGTAAATCCGATTTCTAAAGGGTTACCTTGTGATGCACCATTATTTTTAGCATATAAATCCTAATTTGGTTAAAGCTGCTTTTTGCTGCCAAGTTGAACTAATTTTCTTACCAGCTTTTCTGACAGTATTGTTAGATTGGTGCTGCCAAAGTATAATTGTATTCTTATTTTTTTATGCTGTTGCTTAAACATTATAGACAGTGCAGGATTATTTGTCTTGAGAATACGTGGTGAATTTTAATATTGTTTGTTCTTCGTTGACACTTGTTTTACGGTAGCATGCTGTTATATGTCATTTTTTTAATGGTACTGTAACTTCTCTCATTTCAGTGCTTATGTTCTGCTATTTTAATAAACTAATTTTGTTTTTAGAAAATAGTTGCTGTTTATTGTGTGTAAGGTATTATGGGTGTTTGATTCCACGCAAGTGTGCGCAATTTCCACCGAGGCTGGTGGTAGACATTGTGGTGGAGAGCTACACCTAAAAATAAAAGGGTGTAGCTGCCCCACCCAGGGGTGTTTCTGAAGGCCCGCCCTTTCTGGTGGAAATTTCCACCAGAATCGGTGGTAAACATTAGGGTGGAAAGATCCACCCTGATTTAAAAAGGTGTTGCTATACCACCCTAGGGTGTTTTCGGGGGCCCGCCCTTTCTGGTGGGAATTTCCACGGTTTTGATTTACAGTGTTGGTACATAATAGATGCGTTCATAGTACCTTAATAGTTTTATGGTTTGTGAATAATATTTATTATTTTACTGGCTGTATCTACTTTGACAAAGTTAGTAAAATAATATATTAGTGATTACAAAATTTCAGCCGCATCGAATAGCAAAAAGCTGACGGAACTTTTAATTTCGTCGTAAAAGTCGAAAAGTAGGCTACCCTACCGCTAATTTCGATAGTGAGTAAAATAAACTTATTATGAGAGTGCAATTTGTAATCCCAAGTTGTGAAAATAAAGATCATCCCTTATCAAGCAAGTATTCAGATTGTAAAAATTTGCACGATAGTTCGTGAATTGGGGTATTAAGATGATTTGCAAAAACGTCATTCGGAACATTAAATACAACTAGTAAGTTCAGAAATTAGAAACACCACATCCTCGCAAATGAAACTCATTACGCAGGTTAGGTTAGTATAAATAGAGTATTAGCCTACCCATAGATAAAATAAATGGAGCAAAATGTGGGTTATATTTTTAGAAACTCAAACAAATAGTACAAAGACTGATAGATTTTTCACGAAATGCAACCAAATTTCTGAAAAAGCAATTGAAAATGTTTTCCAAATTTTAAATTAATAATGAGTTTATTATTTTAAAGTATTTGAAATTTGATTTTTACGTGGTTTATACATTTAGTCCTGTCTGATAAAATTGACCATAATTGGTTTTATTCTTCACTCTCATCAGGACAAGGATAGTTGCAAGCAAGCAACATTATATTTTTGAAAAGCTGCTTGAAGTTTCTTTCGCTGCCTCCACCCACAACAATAATGTGATCCATTGATGAGGCCACTTTCAAGGCTTCTTCCATATTGATCTTATGCTCAGCACTTTGATAAAACACGTAGATAATCTAAAAAAGAAGTTTTGTTTCAAGGTGAAATGATTATTTTAAAATGCTGCAACTAAAATAAAGTGTTACACCTGAATGATTTATATTGAAATTTGTCAAAACGCATAGGGTGTTTATAAGCGCGAGATTTTTTCAGTAAGAATATATTAAAATCTCGAGTCTTTACTTTGCTTTGTTTCAAGTTCTAAAATTTCGAATGAACTTACAGTCATGTCCAACACACGTTTTTATTTCTAACAGTTATTTTCATTTCTTTCTTAAGTTTCCTAAAAATCATTACCACTCTGCTCGTTTCTTAAATTTTATGCCATTCAAAAACCTTTAATCATATGAGCTCTGCCAAACTGTTACCAACTCGTACCGTGACGTCGTTGCGTTTCAGCTCGGCCGCGGCTTCTGTGACGTCATCATCTGATTGTTTCTCGACGCCCACTACAACGAGATCGCTGTGTCCGCCACCGCGATGAAGATCCTTCAAGATGTTGTTGCGAACGTAGCGTAGAGCATTTCCGGTGTTGACTGTGTTGTTAGCTGAAAGCAAAGTTCTTACGGTTTCAGATCGGTAAAACGTGTGAAAAGACAATCGCAGGCGATTTCTTGAAACAGCTGGATAATTAGTTATTATATACCGCATTTCGTTAAAAAAAGTGTTTTTAAAAAAATGTTTGTGATTTCATGAGAATTAATTCTATAATTTATTAGTTTCTATAATTTAGTAATTTCTTGTTTTTTAAAGTTTTATTCTCAAAACGAAGTTATCCAATTGTTAAACAATTGTTTGCATCGTTTTCAAGTACGTTCACTTATTAACTTTGTCTATAAGTGTTTTTATTTGTCAAACATTTTTAACAATCTGCCTCTTTGAGGCACGATTCTGCTTTGTTTATGTGTAAACAAACTTTAAAACCCGCTGTACACTTGACAAAATGCGTGTTTAAAAGAAAAAATTAAATGCGTGGATCATATAAATAGTTTGTTTGCGAGGTGAGACAAATATTATGAAAAGTGCAAATTTACATTTACAATAGCACAATTCGTTTTTTATACAATCGTTCATGGATATCAAGAATTATTATTAAGGATTTTTTGGTCGTGAGGATGCCAAAGCAAAATTTACCACGTAGTAGTGCTCTCGTTAACTAGGCCTATTACATTCATGCAACCTATCTCGCTTACCTGATGGTTGATACGGTCCAATTATAAGATTTTCGCCTCGGGCAACGTCGTATACCTTCTCGTTGAATTGCAGAAAGAAACTTTGGACAAAATCCTTGCCAACAACCAATCCTCTAAAATTCAAAACAATTCAGTTGTTCTCTTTCGAAATAAAAGCAATGCTTATTGATTTAGTATTGTAATGGACGCAGTAGTATTTCGCAATACTTTCGTTATTATCTAATGTTTGCAAGAAATTATTATATTTTCAACTTCTGAAAAATGATAGCCGATGTGGACAAAGGCCGTAAAGACTATCGCTAAGAGTTACAAAACTATGCCACAAAAATATTTATAGGTTCGAACTAACGGTACCGTCATATAAATATTAACTGCTACCGACAGATAAATGCATGGTCAGTGCTAGTTTTATAATTCATTTCTTACAATTTCTGATATTTGCATTGAATAATATTGGTCACTTTGACTGGGTGAACAAATTGCATTAGCAACCTTATAAACATGACTTATTTACTTACTCAGACAGGGCAGCCATGGCTGGGTATCTTGCGTTTAAACTTTCGTTACTGTTAAAATGGAAAACTCCAACGATGTCCAAAGGAACGTATGGTGGACACGGTCCTGTAAGATGAATTAAAGTTTTAGTAAAAAATCGATCGCATAGAAAACAAAACATTTGACTTGTAGAAGACATATGTTAGCAGTTTGAAAACTACAATAAATAAATTGATTCGCCTAAACAAAGCGAGGTTAGTGATCTTAATGAAGGAAGAGCATTTTTATAACGAATTAACGTTTAACACGCTGCGTAACAAATTTTTATATTGTTTTAGTAACAATATTTTTTTATTTTATTTTTTTATTAAAGTTTTGTAATATAAATCAGATAAGCGAAAATCAGAACGCAAGAATTTTAATAAATACCCTTTAAATTTGCTGTTTTTGCTTTATGGGTTGAGTATAAGGATGTAACTTCTCTCGATATGTTTTGCATTTTTGTTTGTAAACATGTTTGTACCAACCTGTAGATTTATTGGGCTTGGATTTGTGAATTAATTGATGCTGATAATATTTTCCAAAGTTTAAACCGCATAAGCATTAATTGTTGGAGAGAAACCTGCTCCTAATGGTTTTAAGGAACTGTACGGCAAAAATGCACGCTGCTGTATTTCGTACTTACTGACACAACAAGGTTTTTTTTCACTCCACTTTCCATTTCCAAGACATAGGCGATCTTGCTTGTTGAGGGGTAAACCGTGGTAACCGGTCTCGTTGCATGTGTAGGTACACAGCGACCCCAAGCGGTTAGAGTTGGAACAAGTCACGTGACCATGATCCATTTCAAGGGAAGGCATCGGACATTGTGTAGAAGACACTAAATATTTTTCCATATTTATGTCAACATTATATTTTTTCATTAAAAAGGAGCAAATGCATGACACACGTTTTTTATATTTCTCGGTATTTTAAGTGTAATTTTCGCAAACGGAAGTAATCCCGCTTTGTTTGTACTACATGCTGGGATTTTGTCGAATCTGCTAGATTAACACATGCTAAAATAGATAAAAAATTAATTAATAATAAAAACAATAACAACGATTAGCTTTGATTGCAACCAGAATTGAAGTTTAAATATTGAAGAGTTAATGTGAAAATACGATTTAAAAATCACTAAACCGATAAAAGGTGTGTCAATACTTTTGGAAAGGCCATCTCTCTTAATTAGTCCACTTAAATCCAAAATGGTGAGTGGCCATATTTTAGTAGTTTAAAGAATCTTTAATAAAAATTTATCAAAGTTTCTTATACGAAGCAATACTTTAATGAATTAAGCCTCGAAATAATATAACAAAACGGACAAAATGTATGATGTTTCAGTTTTAATCAAAGCTGGAGTACTTTTAGTAGTAAAATGTTTATTAATTAACACACCCTAAATACCTTTGCACATTTCCTTTTTGTTGCATGAATTTCCATCACAGCAGCACCAGCAATGAGAAGTTTCTTGGTAGTTGTTGCAAGTGTGAGGAAATCTGTTCCAATTCTTAGAACAAAGGTTCTTTAGAGCTTTCATTATGCTTATCATTATGCTTATCATTATGCTTATCATTATGCACGACATGCGGGTACCAAGAGTCTTTTAAAGAGGGACTTGTTATTATTTGTTACGAAATAGTAATGGAATGCTTTTATATGTCCGTGAAACTGCTTTTGAAAGTTTGACGACAAAAGCGACTTAATAAATTGTGTATGTGTGAATAGCGTAAACGATAATTCTCAAATAGTAATAATTAATCGAGTGTAATACAGGATCGTGTAATTATGTACCTTACTAATTTTTAAACAAGGGCCGTGGGGAATTTTTTTAACTTGACCGAGAAACGCCTTTAAATACCATTAACTTCGGCAGAGCAATATACTCCTTTGAGCACATTATTTTAATTGCGATTTCGTTCAATTTTCTAGGCCTAGATTTGGGTGGGTCCGCCATTGTTTACGGAAACCAACTCAGGCGAGCATCCAAAAAAGTTTTACCATCTCGTTTTTTACAGAATATAAGTATTTGTATCCAATACCGACCACGAAGGAAAAAGCAGGACGCAGCCAGCCATCAATCAAAAATACAAACAAGTATAGGTATCGACATTCACATTTATTTTTTACAGTCACCTGCATTCGTTGATTTTCGCAAGCTTCTCTTTGTTTACATCCCTTCCATATTGTGATGTCGTTATTGTTTCTGCGAACCTCGGTTGAACAAATCTAAAAGACACCAAGAATATATGATACACAAAAGAAGGCTCATCAAAAGTTTTCCATCTTTTAAATAGAATTACCTCAGTTATTCGGCATTCCTTTAAAATTCCTGAATCGGAACACTCCTTGGCGTTTTTGGTGTTTTCGCATGTCCAACACTGAGTGCAGGTAACTGCAAATAAAATTCAAAGCCAATTTCAATCGTGAACTAACAAAAAACATCCCTTGTTTGTCGAATGTATACAAGCAAATTGTTGTAGATTGAAACGTGGAAATGCTGTTAACATATTTAAATTGACACCGTTAAGTGCTGATAACAAAAGCTAAGGGCCCATTTGTTACTAAATGAATTATTATGTTAATTATAACCGAACAAAAAATATATATATGGTATATCACTTTTCGGTATAAATAATAATTCATCACTTGTTGTTGGTTTTAGTTAACTACATAGCAAACTGCGTTCTTATTACATTGGGTTTTCTTTGTAAGACCTAAAAGGGTAAACGAACGAACCTAGCTGCAAGTGAGATTGTTTGGCGATAAATTGTCCCCTATTGCCCTACCAATTTAGCTTGTCCATCTAGCCCAGGGGTCAACACGCGGCTCTTACGTTCCTGTTGCACTGAACTAAAATTGCACTGGGTCCAATATGACTTTGTATTACAAAATATTTATTTATCATCTTTTCCTCCAACTCAATGGAAAACTTTATCATAATTATAAGTTTAGCTTTCACTCGCTCAACATAGAGTCAAAAAATTGTTAACTTACAGTATAAACAAAGCATATATAATTAGTTATCTTAAGAATTTAGACATAACATTCAACCTATTTAATTAGCCGACGTTTGCACCCCTGTAATCATTAGTAATCCCATTAACAGCACAATGAATGGGAATCAAAAAATGGTAGTCTATAAGACCAGTATATCACGAGCTTTATATTATATACAGATATGAATGAAAGAATTATCGTCCATCAAATAAACCAGCAGTATCGCAATTATAAAGATACATTCAGTTGTTATGTAGCATAAATTTTTTTTTAAATATATTTGCCATACTTACCAATAGTGGGGACCAGAACCCCAACAAACAAACACGAAACATAAAGTAGATGCATAACGTTTTTTAAAATACCTAAACTTAAAAAAAAAAACAGTTTCATTAAGTTCATCCGAACAAAATTCGGTGAATAATATTTTCTTTTGAGGCATATTCCACAAGGATATCACAAGTAAGCTTAACTGGCTACGTTGTGCTTTTTTATGTGTATCGTTAAAAATGCAAAATGAGACTTGCTTAAAGCTTGTACTTTTGATTTGGCCTAATACATTTGCTGCTCTGTGATGCAAATTTGCTTTTAAGAGCTACCAATCAATAAATATTACCACGAACGTTTAACCTTTGACAAACATCTCTAGGCGTTCTGCAAAATTGCAATATTTTTATTGCAATCCACCTGCAGGAAAATACTCATTTAGTTAAACTATGGTGTGTGCCTTTGAGGCAGTTCTTCAATTGACTTCAGCTAACATTTATCTGTGCCTAGGGCAGCTACAACTTCCCCGAAAGCGTTTCTGAAATTCCTCGCAAAAAAAATTGCTGATGGCAATCTCTTTTCAAATCTATTGAAGGCCCACTACCAAAAATGGTAGATTCAGGATATTTGATTTTAAGGTGAAATATAACACGTCGCCGTGGTGCAAAAACACTGCCATATCAATGTTAAGCATATTATAAAAATATATATACGCGCAACGCGCAAAAATTTTTGAATTTATTATACAGTTTAAGTTGGCCAAAAATATAGTTCGGCAGGCTCTCAGGACCACATTTGGCACGTGTAACTTTTCAAGCTGAGCCAATTTAATAACTCTTGGCCACATCAACTGTTAAAATAAAGTTCAATGAATTTACGACTATCACGCGGCCCATAACTATATTATAATACTAAGCTATTCGAAAGTACCTCGCGGCCCTCTAAAAATGGCTATGTGGCCCACATTTGGGCCGCGGCCCACAGTTTGCCGACCACTGCTTTACAGGCTTGTAGTTTTTTGCTCAAAATATAGCTTTGATGCAAATATGCCTTTTTTGCAATGTATTAGATTTGGGTATTTTATTTTAAAACGGAATGGAAATTTTGGGTTGTTTCAAACATAGTGACTTGGATGATACACTTGTATTTGCCCTCCCGAAAATGCCGCCATAGCTTGGGGAGTACTTACCTGCTGCATAATTCCCGTGCTTGTTTCTGTAACGTATAGTTCGTTTATATTGCGAGTTGTTTGTGTTTAAATTAACTGTACAATAGTGTAGGCTAAAGTCTTTATACATAAGACTCAATCGGTGAATAATACAATCATGCCAAAATATTTTCATTTTAAAGGCGACTGATGTATTTTCAAAACACAGATAAGAGATTGCCGAAAAATAGCTTCTTTATACTCAACGATAAAGTGCATGGCATCTAAAAAGCAAATGTGAAGTAATCAATTAATATAACGCGTTATAGGTGTACTCCTTGATGTTTAGTGTGTTTTTACAACTTAAGTCCTTTGCTAAATAATCAAATAAATTATTGCCGCCTGGGGGCCGGTTTAATTAGACACGTCGCTTACCCTGCCCAAGGACTTGATTCTGTCTTTAAATCGAATATGGAGAGACTCAAAAATAATAGACATATAGGTTTGTCGCCAGTCAGGTGCAATTTTATTGTTAAATATTTTTGTATAAAATCGCTATGCAATTTTGCGTTAATTCGTGTTTTTTTATTGGAACACTGATGCTAATTCTTATGACGCTCAAAATAGTAAGTATTAGCAACCTTTTAATTATTTTATATAAAAAAGCAAAACATTTAATTAAGTAATAGTTTTGCTAAAGGTAGATTTATTTAATATCCTATGGTGGTTAAGATTTTGTAAATTGTTTAAACATTTAAATAAAGCAAATTCTGTTAGAATATGTAATAGTCGATTGACCGAATTTTATTAACTCAACTCGGTAACATCATTAATTAATTTAGTTTCTGTTATTACCTGCTAGGGCCTGTATTACTTTACCTGGTCTACGTCAATTCATTTTAAACCCTGATATTTAAACCTAACAGATATTTTTTCCCTTAGGCTCGTGCACAAAATGTTGGGAATGTGAAAACGCCAATAGCTTCGAGGAATGTACTGCATCTGGAAAGCTTAAGAAATGTGCCGAAACTGAAGTAAGGCATATTCTCTTTCGAATAGTATGACGATGTAAATTATTTTTATAGCGTGCAAATAATAGTATAGAAAATAATTTTAGTTAGGCATGCTCGTAAGAGTTGAACTAGGTACATCAAACTTAACTTTTGTTTAGAGGTCACAATATGACGAAATCGGTGACGTAATGTCCACAACTTTTAGCAGCCCTATAAAACTATTTGCTAATTCACTACGTTTCAAGTTTGCCAAACAAAAAACATTTATTTCTAAATTATATGTGACGTCACGTAGCAGTGAAAACCCATTTTTGTTTTTTGTTCAAAAATATTAAACGAAAAGTTTTAATATTCGTTTTTCCTTATGTTTTATTTTATTTTGTACAGTGCTACTTTTTACAACTTAAGGTCAAAACAGAGAAAGTCGTATGAAAATCAAAGCATGCAGGTAAAATTTCACCAGTGTTTGGAACTTTGGTGGCATATTCTCCATATACGCGGGTTTTCTTTCAAAATCGGAATGTGTAAACTAATACAACGGAAATTTATAGTTGCTCTGTGTTTCAAGTGGCTAACTATACATTAATGTTTGTTTTATTAAATTTCTTAGTAAAATAAGTCTGTTTGGTTATAAATTATGATATAAATTTTAAAAATATTTCCTTTACGTTTTTCAATTTTCAAAGGGTTCAAATTTCATAATTTTTAATTTTTGGAACATGCGTATTTTTACACACCAAAACAATTATCATAAAATACAATAATGTCCCCTTTTCAATGTAATTCACATTTTCCGTATTTGCTCGGCAGCTCGTTAACTCTTAACTTTTTTGGTTTAGAAAACATTTGTTATAGCAAAGAGTATTTCTAAGAGTAATAGAAATGCATTGATTTAAACAACATACTGTTGTTGCAGTAGAGCTGCGGAGTTGGCTAGAAATAACCCGAGTCCGACTCCGCACAAATGTGCGATTTCGTCAAGTCCCGGTCCGGCCCGACTCTGCAGTATTTTTTTTGCCAATTTACGTAACTAAAATAACGTTGATATTCAACAATCCACTTATAGGGGTCCGAATAAATCATTAACTCACAATATACATGGTTGGAAAATATTACACCATATGATATTCCGCCTTTACAATATCCAGTTGGCGGCCATATCACTTTTAAAATTTGGTACTGTGCATGCGCATGTCGGATTCTGGACTCGGGTAGTTTTACGTGGTTTTACTCGCAGTCCCGAGTCCGACTCCCAACTCCGCAGCCCTGGTTTGCCCTACTATATAAGATTAATCAGTGGCTTGTTGTCGTCAACCACACGTTTTTGATGTTTCACTTTACTGAATATAACACAAACCAGTTAGTTTTTTCGGGTTTATGCAGAACTCACAAAAAAGCTTGTAGTTGATATTTTTGAAATAAAAATGACAACAACTACAAAATGCCAAGGAAAAACAAAACGCTGGTCATTTTATACAAAAGTTGTGTCAACTGTTGAACTTCATGGTAAAAGAATTGCAAAAATTTACAAAGACCTAGCATGTTATCGAAATAGTAAATGTGATAAATGCGAATCACCAGCGAAAAACGATAACAAATACGGTTCAACTCGCGTATACCGTATTTTGCTCGAATGAAGATATAATACTGTTAAAATTGTCGTTGAACGTAATTCCAACCAAAATTTTAGGCAATATTAACTTAACGACAAGCTCAAAGAGCTGTTTGTTGTAAACTTTCTAATCGAGTTTAATTTTAAAGTTTCTGAAAATTAATGTCAAAATATAATGGCTCTAATTTTATTTAAAGAATTAAAACCCATAGATAGCATTTTTTACATTACTATATACTATATATATATATATTATAATGAAAACTAGTGAATTCGTAAAAGACTGCCAAGCGGAATAGAGTTAGTTTATTCTTCATCGGCATTCGGGCATGGGTAGTTACAAGCCAGGGAAAAAATATTCGCGAAATGCTTCTCGAAGTTCAATGTCTTCTCTTCTCCGACGACATAAATGTGATCTTTTGAAGTGGCAACCTTACTCGCTTCCTCCATGTCAACTTTACTTTCAGGACTTTCGTAGAAGGCGTAAAAAATCTGGAATTAAATCGCATTTGAAAAGGAATATCAATACAAAATCTATCTATAAAATAAATGTGACTGAAAATTGTTTTTTTTTATATCACAGCATATATATTGTACAAAGATATTGGCAGGTTGACTCTCTGTATTAACGCCTCCCTTAAAGATTTTGTTGCAATATTTGTGTTTAATTCAGTGTTTGTTCACTATTTTTGAGCCACGGATAATTTGTTTTATGTGTTAAAATAAGTTTGCGGAAGACCTGAAGATGGTTCATAATAATAATAAACACGACAGCACTTTATTTCGTATTTAGTTTGTCTTATTGGCCTTCGTAGGGCCTGTCCACGATACTATAATTTTATAATTACACAGCAAGTCTTATTGTGCACAGCAATAAGTAAAGCAAATTGCCATGAAAAATTCTAACTTTTGATAACTTTTATAAAACAAAAACTACTCACGTCCATTTTGGTTAAATCAATGATTTGCGATCGGTGTTAAATGGAACATTATTCAAATTAGCAAAATTATTGGCGGAGGAATTTCACGGAACCTAATAGTATTCCGCGAGACACCGGTTGAAAATCGCTGGTTTAATTAACATGATAAAATAGTCGAACATATACAAACAATCCTGTTTAATTTAGGATTAACTTTTGTTTCACGGAACCTAATAGTATTCCGCGAGACACCGGTTGTAAATCGCTGGTTTAATTAACATGATAAAATAGTCCAACATATACAAACAATCCTGTTTAATTTAGGATTAACTTTTGATTACCCCTAAAAAAGCGCTTAATTAAGAACATAGTACACCAATATATATAACATGATGTTGGTTTATTAGTACACGAATAAATAGAAGAAAATCGCTCTTGTATTACAAACGAATTAATAAACCAACCCTTCGGCAGCAGATACTCTCACTTTACAGCCTGAATAATAATACTTGAAAACAAGACAAAACTGTAAATTGTTATTTTCACCTGAACGCCAGCTTTCTTTAAATCGGCTGCGGCCTCCGTGACGTCATCGCTAGACGCGGTGTCTACGCTGACGAATATGACGTCACCGTGAAGATCTCTACGCTGAAGGTGTCCGAGGAGGTTTTCATGAATGTAGCGAAGCATTGCGCCAGTGTTGTATGTGTTGTTGGCTATAAAGCAGAGGTTTAAACAGATTCAAGCAAAACCACAAAGGTTGTAAAAGAGATCCAAAAACAACTTTATTCAACAAAAGCAGAATACTATAGTTACGCAAAAAGCATCGTCAGTTCTGCTAATATACTACAAACACAACGAAACACCAAAATTATATATAAATAAAATAAAATAAAACTATTCAAAAGTTTAAAAAGCCAATAACAGAATTACAATACAGTTCAGTAGAGCTGTAAACCAATACTGACGTTAAAATGGCAAAATAAAGAGCTACTATAATAAAAGGAATCACAATGCCTGAAGCAAAACACCGCCAAGAAAACGCAAAGAAATTCTGAGGTCGCGCATAAGTAGGTCAAGAAAAGAGAAAAAAACGTAAGGTACAAGGATTATTTAATAGTGGGTGTTATAATATTCTGAATATTGATGGTAGCTCCTATTTTATTTAACCAAATATCCTCATGAAAGTCCAGCTGGACCATTTCGGGTTGTGCAACAAATCTTACATTGTAACACTCGTGTATTGGGGGTTTTCTTTCTAGTTCATTACTGTGATGTGTGGCGTAGTGTCGTAAGAGGGCAGATTGGTCATTATTGCCTGAAATGTCAAACTTTTTCCAATGGTTTCTATGTGCGGTCCATCTTGTAGAGAATTTATTTTTTGTTTGGCCGACATACTGATTTTTACATAATTTACATGTCGCGACATAAATCCCGTAGTTAGAACACGTTAGATTGCGTTTGAGTTTGATATAACCTTGTGGAGTGTAGAGCTGTTTAGAACAGTTAACCATAGAAGTTTTATATTTTCCATAATTGCCACACAAAGCACACTTTCCACATGGGCCCGACTTGCCTTCATCAATATTTTGACTGTTGAAAGCTAAACGGCGATAATTTGTAAGGATTACTCCGAGTGTTTGCGGGTTTTTATACGTTATAGTTGTTGTAGGTGCTAACTTCCTTTCTTTAATCGTCATCCTTAGTATCTTGGGAAACTGGGAGGGCCAAACTGTTATATCCTCTGCTTTTCTTTTTTCTTTTTTTGGAGGGCCGAAACGTTCTTTCCAGGAACTAGCCTTCTGGATGATGTCATCTACCATGTTTTTAGGGAAACTCGAGTTGTCTGCTTTTAAAGATAGTCTACTTAGACTTTCTTTGAAGTCGGAAAATATTTCATTTAGTCTTCTTAACCGAACTGCCTCACCAAAAACTATAGATTTAAAAATCGACATCGGGTGGTGTGACGTGGCTTGTAGGAAGCACCTATCTCGTGCTGTTTCTTTAGTGAAATCCTTAGTTGTGAAACCTTCTGGTGTAAGATTATTGATTGAATGTAGCACATCTAGGAACTCTTACTGACCTTGTTTTTGGTTAGTAGATATTTGTCTAAATACCAATGACATTCCAAAACTTTTAAATTTTTTTGTCAACAGGTTTTGGACAATATTCGTGTTTTTTTCGCCAAATGACAACCAAACAATATCATCGATGAAACGTTTAAAGATTTCTGTTCTTTTTCCTAAGTTTGCCACTGAACGCATGATATAGTGCATGGCGATGTTTGCCAAGGAAACCGAATTATTGTCTCCCGTCACGATGCCTTCCGTTTGTTTATAATAGCAGTTCTTATTGCATAGTATTATGCTTTCGAGGCAGAACATGGCCAATTCTACAATTGTGGTTCTTGCTCTAGATGGAAATGGTGAGTGGTGTTTCAATGCACAAGTGAGTGACTGTTTAACAAGTGTACGACTTACATTGGGGTAAAGCGCTTTTACGTCAGCCGCTACAATGAATAATGGTTGGGTGGCTATTTCTTTTGTAAGTCTTTTACGATTTTCTTTCTTCCAAGTGTCTAGCTCCATTAAATAGTGCCTGCTATCTTTGCAATACTCATTTATGTCCGTCATGCAAAACTCCTGGCTTACTGGTTGGAGTAAATGCTCAAGAAATGCTGTAAACCTTGATGTAGTGACGTTTCCAGCTGACTGTAGAAGTCTGACAGGTATATCTCGTACGCATGTAGAAGGTATGTTTTCTTCGGACAATTTGTGTGTTTTAAATAGAGGGTAAGCATAAGCAGGTGTTACGCTAGAAAAATATTTTGCTGGGTTTAAACAGGGATGGGCATTGGGCAATGGGCATACTACTACAGCCCGCGGGCCAAATAATAATAATAATAATACCGATGGCTTTCTACAAATTTGTTAGCAAACAGTAATTACCTACTCGGCCATACGAAAGGCAAATAGTTTCGCAATATAAGCTATTTATTGAATATAGTTTGGATTCACAACTCGCATGTTCGCCCGCTTGCTTATTT
This sequence comes from Ascidiella aspersa, assembly GCF_963924565.1. Classification (NCBI taxonomy): domain Eukaryota; kingdom Metazoa; phylum Chordata; class Ascidiacea; order Phlebobranchia; family Ascidiidae; genus Ascidiella; species Ascidiella aspersa. The sequence goes on along the minus strand of NC_139451.1, from coordinate 29,464,172 downwards.
GTAGAATAAATATAAGTCATTTTCCCAATTTACGGAAAGTTACAAGACGTATGCCCACTTAAAAATCATCTCTCGAGGCATAAATGGCTGTCCCGGCACGCACAATGATTTAAAAATCTCTGCATTACATGGCAATCACATTTAATTACAAAAAATATTTATTAATGATTTTATTATTTGGCCTTCGAATGCCTCCAGACGTTTTCCATTAATGAAATTGTTCAGGTTGTTTTTAATTGGTTTACTTAAATTCTAGGATGGACATCCGGTTTACCCGAGAGTTTTCTCGTTTTTTTTTCTTCGTAAACCACAAATCACAAACTATCAACAAACCTGATTGCTGGTATGGTGCCCATCTTACTGGATCTTCCGGATATACAACCTTGTAGACTTTTTCGTTAAAATAAACAAGATACTGTTGATTCCACTCCTTGTTGTGATGAAATTTGCTGAAATCAAATGTCAGTTAAGCGCGTTAAAACTTATTCAATTTTTTTATGTATTAAAAGGGTGGTTCAATGTCCAGTGTAGATACACTTACGCCATTAATGGACCCATGCCATCATGTCTATGTCGATAACGTTCCTCACTTCTATATTGAAGAGCTGCAACAGAATCCAGTGGAAAAAATGGTGGACATGGCTCTGTAGAGCGAAATGAAGGTGGAATTGTTTAGGTTAGACTTAGTAAAATAACATACAGTGGATGATTTATTTTGGTAAGCTGGAAATACTGCATAACAAATCTATGGGGTTTCATTGTGTTCGCCTAGAATTAATGTTAACAAACACCTTATTTTAATTTTTATATTTTATTACATCAAATTTTGGAACAATTTCGGTTTGATATTTTTATTGCAACCAGAAAATACTTTTTATATCACTTCGTTCGTTGTTTTGTCTAAATAATTTAACCTTGAATTCCACACTTTAAACAGGACATTACAATAAAGCGTAGCCTTATAACGTTTGCTGCAAAACAATAGAATAATACGGAAAGGACTGACCGAACTATTTTGCAAATGTGCAAATAATATCGTGTACGAAAACCACACCAAATAAAATGATTAGCTAAAAATTTAGTGATTTATTCAACAAAAATAAGAAAATGTATACAAACTTACAAGAAGAAAGCACCTTTTTTCGCACTCTCTTTTCTCACTCACACATTTTGTTGCAAAATTGTATAAACAATAAACATCTAGTTTTAAGTTAAAAAGTCTTCTAAATAACCTAAATACTTTCTTAATTTTTTTTTAAATACTTCTTAATACGCAAATGGTACTTACTGACACAACACGGTTTCTTTTCACTCCACTTTCCATTTCCCAGACACAATCGTTCTTGCTTGTTAGGGGGCAGACCTCGGTAATTCTCAGTACACCGGTAGCTGCACTGCGATCCCAATTTGTTAGCATTGGAGCATGTCACCACGCCGTGATCAAACTGGAGCGACGGCATCGGACATTCAGTAGCAATAACTTTATAGAAAAATCGAAATCGAAAAGTTACACCGTCATACTTGGAAGGTTGGGAATAACCTTATAATGACTCGACGAGAAATCACGAATAAAAACAGAAATTATCCATCCAAACCCGTTTACGGTAGTTGTTTTAGGTTTCTTTCTTTTATTTAGTTTAATCCACTATTAGTGGACAACACTATAATAAAATCAAATTTTGAATAGATCGTCCATCAACAAATTTATAGTTGAAACTTTAAGCATGAAAGTGCTTTTAAAGAAATGCAAACGTTTCTTCAGTCAATTCTTCTTAGCTGTAAAATTATTACCGCAAAATCACAAAAAAATTCAAATACCTTCGCATGTGTCGTTCGTATTGCATAAATCATTTTCACAACAGCACCAGCAGTGGGAGTGGTCTTGATCGTTGTTACAAGTGTGAGGGGTTCTCTCCCAGTTCTGAGTAAACATTTAAAACATAAACAAAGATAGCTATATTACCACAGTACAAGTTATTATCGATGAGAAAATTTACGATTAAAAACAATGGAGTATTTGCTTAAAAAACATAAAAAACACTTTCTCAGTGTTTTAGGTAACCCAACCTGCAATCGTTGATTTTCACACGACTTTCTCTGTTTGCATCCTTTCCATATTTTGATATCGTTGTAATTTTTGCGCACTTCGGTTGAGCAAACCTGGATAATTAAAAAACGTATTGAGTGTAAATTGAGTAGATTGGTTAAATAATCCAAAAAAATATGCAGCTCATGAAGAGCCATAAAATACCTCAAAGTCTGCGCATGTCTTTAGCATTCCAGAGGCTCTACATTCTATAAAACTGCTTGCATTTTGGCATTCCCAACATTCTGTGCACGAGCCTGTAAACCAAAACAAAAATTAAAAAAACGGATCGCATTTTTGTGATCATTTATTTTCAACGCTTTATTAAATATTCTTTTGCACATGCGTTTTTCATTTATAAACTAAAAGCAAAATCCTACCTCTTTGAAGGAACAGAACCGGTAGCAGTATTCCCAACGATAAGCCCAAAGTGCCAGTAATATGCATCGCTATTTTGCTGTAGGACAAAAGCCAAATAAATATAACCAATGTTCGTTAATGCTTCACCTGAACAATTTTCAAGTTTTATTCCTCAAAGATTTGGCTTTTGTGAGCGAAAAAACTTAACTTCGGATACATTTTAAACTAATGCTATTAAATTATCATATACTTCATAAAAAAGTTGGTCTATCACTAGCCAACCTATCGACAGTGACCCCAATATTTTCAACAGTTTAAAAATGTTAAACCACCAGTGTCTCAAGTTTGCTTAATCCTTTTATAATCCTTATAAGACACACTGTCTTTTAGCAGAACTCTGGCTTCCTTTAAGGATATGTTGATATTGCTTGCACTGGCCTTAGGCTAAACCGCAAGTTTGTGTTGACCTATACACATGCCAATTTTTTCAACGTGGCTTAAATGGCAGCGTCGTTTGAACAGTTTTGCAGGCTGGCAAATCGGACACTGTTAGTTGAACAAAGAGAAGTAGCAAGTATATTTACCACTTTTCAAGTCAAAATACATAAAAAAAATATGTTCGACACCCCTTCAAGACTTAATTCCCCACCCATGAGAAAATTAGCACCTGTAAATATATCTTAGCCGCATAAATTCAAAACATAATTTACCCTCTTTGAAACTGTAAGCTTGTGATCCGCTATATTGATGCGAAACTATTAGAACGCAGCTGAATAACATTTTAGTGAAAATGTTATGGTATGACAGTAAATAGCAAAAGGTAGGCTACTTATATATAACGTACTTCGGCGTATAATAACCTATACGCAACTGTGCATTTCCAGCATATATATTTTCTGCAGCTGAAAGCAGAGAAATAACAGAGTGCGTTTTTACTAAAATTAATAATTAAAAAAAATAAGTAAAGATAACTCGTTGGCCTTATTGTCTTTTTGTAGTTATAAAAATCAGCACTACTTGTAAATTGTTTATGTATAAAAACAAAATCACCAGATAAAAGTTATGCGATAAAAACATGTTATAATATACACTAGAATCAAATGGCCAAAAAGTGATCAAAAGCAAGAAGAAAAATACTGTAAAAGTAATTGTAGAAAATGTGTTTGAGTTACATGTTTAAACAGTTCTGCATAGTCCAATAGATTTCCTGATATCACATAGTATTTACGACTTAGGCGTTTTAACAGGGTTTTCGCTGTTGACGATAAGACGATAGACGTAGGCCGGCTGCACGAAAGACATCAGGCTAAACAGCAGGCAAATGGCGTACATATAGCTGAAGTTTCCTTCAAAGATTCTAAGAACTAGACTGAGCATTGGGTAGCGAAGCAAAGAACACACAGCCGACACAACCTTTCCGATGCCAAGCAGAGTAACCATCTTCCGTGGAGGATAGAATGTAGCCATTGCGATCGTTCCATTGCTGTACAGTGCCACCCTAAAGAAAACGTACACTACCAAAGTGAAGTACTGCAAACCTAGGTTTCTTGAGCACAACAACCCCGAAAACAGGACGCCCATGAGACTTGTGAATGTCGAACAGGTCAGAAGTGCTTTAAGTTCGGCGCTTTTTTGATCAGAAAACTTCCGTGAGTATCGTTTGGCCAAATCGAAAATGAGGCCGGTTGCCGGCGCCGCCACGAGTCCGCCAACCAAGATAAAGACCCCGTACACTTGCGTGAAAGTTTCGATTTCGTGTTGGTCGCTCGCCAGACTCGGCAACCACGTGTCAAACGTGCTCTGGAAGAACTCGTTGCACACGTGAAGAATCGTCAACTGAACGATCGTGACCCAGTAAAAGCCAGTTTTGAGGACCGACAGCAATCGCACTTCGGCAACGACATTTTCTTCGCTTTCGCAGCCATTTTGTGTCCGGGTTTCGCAATCACTCACAGTATTTTTAGTACAATCCGCCAAGCCGTAGTGAAAGTCTTCGGGGACAGGGAAAGGGATGTGTGACTTAGCGGTTAGGAAAAATGTGTTAAGCAAGCTGAGTACATTCAAGCTACACAATATATAAAACATCATGGAAAGACTTATCCCTGCATTGTACAAAATCGAAAGTATCCAAAGCATCACAGAAGAAGACAGAAATGCCCCGGTGATGAAAGCTATGATGGTTGACCTGGCTTTGGCGAACAGGTTTGCGAACTGCATGTTGGTCATGTAATAAAACGATCCACTCAAAGCGAGGCAAATCATCCCGGGAAACAGAAGCGCTGGTTGCTGGGCTGACACGTTGGCCATACACAAGCATCCCACTGCGTTTGCTGCCACTGCTACAAGCCGACACATCCAAGTCCCCAACGTCTGAAACAAGAAACCAGCCAGCAGGGTGCCGCTAGTCGCAGTTGCAGTTGCAAGGGTGAAAACCAAGTTGTAGATCTCTTTTTGTTCGATGCAGTTTGACCGGGTCCCGTTGGACGTATTCACACCGGAGGAGTTTTGCGTTCCGTTGAATTTGGCGACTTGGCACAAGTGACCGTAGACTCCTTCCTCTTTTAAGGCTGGCGTTATGAAGACCCAGCCGCCGAACGCTCCTGATATCAACAGATTTTCGAGAAAGGCAAAAGCTACGGTGCAAAAGTGCTTCATATTCACCATCCTGAGTTACTGGGATAACTAATTAGACTAATAGATAAATGAAATGATATTTTCATTAAGCTTAGAAATATTAAAAATTATAGGATAGAAACCGTTGTTTAATCGTGTAATTTAAAATGATTTAAATGATCAAATAAAGGTAGCCTAACTGCAAAAAATCTAATTTACAGTTTGTTTTTGTCTAGGTCACTGTCGTAGATTTACGAAGCTTTTATTATGTCATTAGTTACTCAAGCCATGTCCGAGTCAAATCATAGCATTAAAATGTTTGTTTAAATATTGACAAGCAGTAGGTTTACTATTTGGCTTCGATTTAAGATAGCAAATCTCTAAAAAAGTATCATGCAAACTCTGGTGTATACCAGAATTTTACCAAAATTGTGATCCATAAAACTCTTAAATTTTACCAACTGCCTGACTTAAGACACACGTTGCCTAAAAGATTGAAACAATCCATTTAATTACAACGACCTCAACCTTTTGCAAGAGTTAGCTCAAACTTATTTAAAACTAAGTAACTTATTTTGATATAAAGTAGTGTCCGATCCGATGCTGAATCACGCCATTATTATATGGTCAAACTTAAATCGATCATATCCAAACGTTGAACACTAATTTTTTGAAATTTAGCCCTGGGAAATTAATTTGCCCTAATTGTTGAATTACACCCTTTCAAAAAACGAAGATAAAAAGATGAAAATTATTTAGTGTCGAATAGTTAATGACACCGCACTTGTAAGCACAACTTTCTCACCATGATTTGGCATGGGATAACTGCTACGATCCGATATTATCGAACATCACTAAATAACAATGTCATATTGTTAAACAAATCCAGTTAAAACTTGTTAGAATATGAGCTGAATTTCGTGCTTGGTTTTTCCACCGACTAACTGAACTAAAAGTCGCGTTGGGCATTCTGTATTTTACAATAACAATTAGGTACCCTAGCAAAACTTTGGCAAAACTTTGCAACGTTCAAAATGATATCTACTGATGTACGAGCTTTGATATTCCGTTATATTACGTTTTACTATAACTTTCAACCATTATGCTTCAAGCTATTCACAAATAAGTATTTGTATTTCAAAAGAGCGCTTCCACAGGGCGAATATATCCAAATCTTTACATGACATAAAACAATAAAAAAGGCTAGAACTGGTTATCTCCGTGACGTAATAAAGTACAAGATACCCCAAGGTGTTATAATTGAGCTGTTTTCTCTTTATGCGTCACCTACCAATAAGCGGCCGGAAAAAGGCGTAAGTGTAAAAAGCAATCAGATAAGGAGTGCGGGGTAAAGCGAAACCTAGTGACAAATTGTTGAGGAAAATCAGTTGAAAACAATACAACAACCAAAACACACATAACGATCAAATTAACTTATAATTGCTGTTTGCCCACGAGATTTTCGTCAAAAACTTACAGGACCTATTTAAATAAGTCGTAAAAAAGCGTTTGTTAGAATATTCATGTCCCGTTCCTTATGCTATAGATCTGCAAACAGATAAGTTCTGCAGTGAAAAAAATCTTTGGATTCGCTATTGAGAATCACGAAAGTCCACAGAGAAATTATTATACCCTATGCACGCATCTTTAACGTTGCTTTAAATCATCTTCAGCTAATGTGACTAAGAAGTGAAACTTCTTGTTGCTCTACTCGACCTTTTTGGCTTTGTAATTCATTATCAGGGTTTAAAATTAAATTGAAAAACATCAAACTAACTCTTATATGAGTTGTATAAATATGTTTTCAGTGCTCTGATGCAATAAAATTACAAAGTTCTAGCTTTAAACAAAGTGCTTTTGATTGATTACAAGCAGGAACGCATGTAGAAGGCAATGATGATGATAGATGATGCATTGTTTTATTCAAACTAAACGTTATGCCTATTTAAACTGCAAAAATGAATATGTTTCTCGCGTAAACCTTTTTTGTTTTCTAACACTTTTCAGCGCAAAGTTTCCAATGTGATATGTCATTTTTTAGAAAGTCTGTTTGGTCAACATAGATAGACGTTTTTTGCCGTCTATTTAATATTCTATTTCATATATTGAATAAGAACCTTTTTTAATTAAAATATTTGCCGCTTTAAGCTTTGTAAACGATAACAATATTTACATTCTATAAATTAACTTATGGAGTTTTTTTCAGCAAGGGTTTTAAATACCACACTTTTATAAATTAAATCTAGGACTGCAATTTCTTTAGAATTGCGTGAAATTAAAACCAATTAAATCATTTTTTGACCCCTTTTATGCATATTGATTGAACAATAAACCACATCATGCGGTATTTTGGAGAACACAAACAAAAATAACGATAAAATCTTTATAAGCCTAAAATTGGTTTTGGGGACCGTGGTTGAAGCTGGCCGAAGACACGCGAACGTTTCATCTTAATGTTACGTGTCTATTTAATCAAAGAAGACATTTTGGCCATATTTTAACAAAAAATTCTCGAGGCGCATTTTGCATTTTCTTCTTTTTAATACGCTAACCACGAAAAGCAAATATTTTATTAGAATGTCATTTGATTTTAACACCTCGTCTAAGCCTTAAGCTACAACGTAAATTCGTGTTTAGCTGTAAACAATATGTTTGTTATCTATATTCAACCTCGTTTTATTCCGGTTTATTGGCATAGATGGAAGATCGACAACATTTATCATTGAGCATTTGAATACATTGACTGGTTTGCAGTATTACATACAACTTAAAATATGGCAATAACAAATTGTTCAAAAGCATCAGCCTAAATTTAAAGGAGTTGTTTCCAGTTGAACTAATTGTTAAAGCCGTGATATCACTATGCCTAACATTATTTCAACAGGCTTAGGTCTATGGCAGGGTTGGCTAACCTTTGCAACTCGCGGGCACAAACAAGACCTTAATCCTTACAAAATGCACAAGTGGGTCATATATTTAATCATATGCTAATTTTATGCGAAACTTTGCTGCTGTGTTGTTTTAAGTGTTATTGTATAGGATGGTAATTCATGGTATTTAAACGATTTACAAATTTGGATTCCCACGAATTTTAAGAATCTAAGTAGTTAACAAATACTGCAGGATTTTTTTGGGATTGCAGCAGTTCAGCAGAAAGCTTTTTAGCTTTTTAGCATGGTTTAATCAAGGTTTTCAGAATTTTTAGACTGCGAGCTCTTAATTTCCCTTTACGGCGATAAACAAAATGCTTAAAGTTGTCTCCATATCTGAAAGCATTTGTTAAAGTGCTGTTAATGTAGGGCAGCTCGTCACCAATAAACACTTTTGCACGACTCACAGATTGGGCAGCCTTAATTTACACAGTATAGTGGTTTCTAACGACATTTTTTTTTACATTCATCCTTTTCTGAAAATTGTTTAAAACATTCCAGTTATTCTAGTAGAGAGACCAGTGGGCCATGAAAAATCTGTGGTGGATCACTTTGTGACTCGCGGGTCAGTGGTTCGCCATCCCTGGTTTGACCTATTTGATATCTAATGCACAATGCACTTTAAAAGAGTTTTAACAATCTCCGAATCGCAACATAACAATAAATAAAAAGGGAAAGACCCAGGAGAAGTGGCTAATCTAGTAAATACATATTCCAATACAACCAAATTTATTTGACCTTCCAATGTGACACTACTTTGCAACCACACCACTAACTAATGGCTAATGTTTATAAACATGTAGATATTTAAAACTATAAGTCATGCGTTATTAACATTGTTCGTAGTTTATTTCTATCACCACTATAATGAAAACAGAAATATCAAAAACATTAAATTACCTTTGAATTAGTAGAAACACAAGAATAAAGCATACATTTCATTTAAAATGTTTTAAATTTGTCGCCATAATCAGAGAAATATTAGAGCGCATATTCAATAAAATAAAAGATAAAAATGAAGAAAAGTTATTGCCCATATTGTATTTTTAGGATTGTTAGAAAAGTCAAGTCATCCCTCTCGCAAATGATTTATGTATAATTACAACAATCACCAAATAACAATTATGTGAATAAAACACGTTATGTTACAAACTAAAACCGAATGACTTAAAAGTGTTTCAAGTTTTTGTTAATACATTTGTGCCACGTCACAAAACATACTCTGATGCCATTCAGTATTTCACGAATGTGGCGTTTGAGTTTCAACAGGGTTCTCGCTGATAGCGATAAGACGATAGACGTATGCCGGCTGCACGAAAGACAGCAGGCAAAACAGCAAGCAAATGGCGTACATATAGCTGAAGTTTCCTCCAAAGATTCGCAGAACCAGACTGAGCATTGGGTAGCGAAGCAACGAACACACAGCCGACACCACCATACCCATACCAAGTAGAGTAGCCATCTTCCGTGGAGGATAGAATGTAGCCAGGGAGATCGTTCCATTGCTGTACAGTGCCACCCTAAAGAAGACGTACAACACCAAAGTGAAGTACTGCAAACCTAGGTTCCTTGTACAGAGCAACCCCGAAAACAGGACGCCCGAGAGGCTTGTAAATGTTGAACAAGCCAGCAGTGCTTTAAGGTCGGCGCTTTTTTGATCAGAAAACTTCCGTGAGTATCGTTTCACCAAATCGAAAATGAGGCCGGTGGTTGCCGGCGCCGCCACGAGTCCGCCAACCAAGATAAAGACCCCGTACACTTGCGTGAAAGTTTCGATTTCGTGTTGGTCGCTCGCCAGACTCGGCAACCACGTGTCAAACGTGCTCTGGAAGAACTCGTTGCACACGTGAAGAATCGTCAACTGAACGATCGTGACCCAGTAAAAGCCAGTTTTGAGGACTGACAGCAATCGCACTTCGGCAACGACGTTTTCTTCGGTTTCGCAGCCATTTTGTGTCCGGGTTTCGCAATCACTCACAGTATTTTTAGTACAATCCGCCAAGCCGTAGTGAAAGTCTTCGGGGACAGGGAAAGGGATGTGTGACTTAGCGGTTAGGAAGAATGTGTCAAGCAAGCTGAGGAAACTTAAGCTACACAATATGTAGAACATCATGGAAAGACTTATCCCTGCATTGTACAAAATCGAAAGTATCCAAAGCATCACAGAAGAAGACAGAAATGCCCCGGTGATGAAAGCTATGATGGTTGACCTAGCTTTGGCGAAAAGGTTTGCGAACTGCATGTTGGTCATGTAATAAAACGATCCACTCAAAGCGAGGCAAATCATCCCGGGAAACAGAAGCGCTGGTTGGTGGGCTGACACGTTGGCCATACACAAGCATCCCACTGCGTTTGCTTCCACTGCTACAAGCCGACACATCCAAGTCCCCAACGTCTGAAACAAGAAACCAGCCAGCAGGGTGCCGCTAGTCGCAGTTGCAGTTGCAAGGGTGAAAAAATGCAGTTTGACCGGGTCCCGTTGGACGTATTCACACCGGAGGAGTTTTGCGTTCCACTGACTTGGGAGACTTGGCACAAGTGACCGTAGACTCCTTCCTCTTTTAAGGCTGGCGTTATGAAGACCCAGCCGCCGAACGCTCCTGATATCAACAGATTTTCGAGAAAGGCAAAAGCTACGGTGCAAAAGTGCTTCATATTCACCATCCTGAGTTACTGGGATAACCAATTAGACTAATAGATAAATAAAATGATATTATCATTAAGCTTAGAAATATTAAAAATTATAGGATAGAAACCGTTGTTTAATCGTGTAATTTAAAATGATTTAAATGATCAAATAAAGGTAGCCTAACTGCAAATAATCTAATTTACAGTTTGTTTTTGTCTAGGTCACTGTCGTAGTTTACGAAAAGTTTTTATTATGTCATTAGTTACTCAATCCATGTCCGAGTCAAATCATAGCATTAAAATGTTTGTTTAAATATTGACATGCAGTAGGTTTACTATTTGGCTTCGATTTAACATAGCAAATCTCTAAAAAAGTATCATGCAAACTCTGGTGTATACCAGAATTTTACCAAAATTGTGATCCATAAAACTCTTAAATTTTACCAACTGCCTGACTTAAGACACACGTTGCCTAAAAGATTGAAACAATCCATTTAATTACAACGACCTCAACCTTTTGCAAGAGTTAGCTCAAACTTATTTAAAACTAAGTAACTTATTTTGATATAAAGTAGTGTCCGATCCGATGCTGAATCACGTCATTATTATATGGTCAAACTTAAATCGATCATATCCAAACGTTGAACACTAATTTTTTGAAATTTAGCCCTGGGAAATTAATTTGCCCTAATTGTTGAGTTACAACCTTTCAAAAAACGCAATAAAAAGCTGAAAATTATTTAGTGTCGAATAGTTAATGACACCGCACTTGTAAGCACAACTTTCTCACCATGATTTGGCATGGGATAACTGCTACGATCCGATATTATCGAACATCACTAAATAACAATGTCATACTGTTAAAAAAATCCAGTTAAAACTTGTTAGAATATGAGCTGAATTTCGTGCTTGGTTTTTCCACCGACTAACTGAACTAAAAGTCGCGTTGGGCATTCTGTATTTTACAATAACAATTAGGTACCCTAGCAAAACTTTGGCAAAACTTTGCAACGTTCAAAATGATATCTACTGATGTACGAGCTTTGATATTCCGTTATATTACGTTTTACTATAACTTTCAACCATTATGCTACAAGCTATTCACAAATAAGTATTTGTATTTCAAAAGAGCGCTTCCACAGGGCGAATATATCCAAATCTTTACATGACATAAAACAATAAAAAAGGCTAGAACTGGTTATCTCCGTGACGTAATAAAGTACAAGATACCCCAAGGTGTTATAATTGAGCTGTTTTCTCTTTATGCGTCACCTACCAATAAGCGGCCGGAAAAAGGCGTAAGTGTAAAAAGCAATCAGATAAGGAGTGCGGGGTAAAGCAAACCCTAGTGACAAATTGTTGAGGAAAATCAGTTGAAAACAATACAAACAACCAAAACACACATAACGATCAAATTAACTTATAATTGCTGTTTTCCCACGAGATTTTCGTCAAAAACTTACAGGACCTATTTAAATAAGTCGTAAAAAAGCGTTTGTTAGAATATTCATGTCCCGTTCCTTATGCTATAGATCTGCAAACAGATAAGTTCTGCAGTGAAAAAAATCTTTGGATTCGCTATTGAGAATCACGAAAGTCCACAGAGAAATTATTATACCCTATGCACGCATCTTTAACGTTGCTTTAAATCATCTTCAGCTAATGTGACTAAGAAGTGAAACTTCTTAATCAAGATGATGTTGCTCTACTCGACCTTTTTGGCTTTGTAATTCATTATCAGGGTTTAAAATTAAATTGAAAAACATCAAACTAACTCTTATATGAGTTGTATAAATATGTTTTCAGTGCTCTGATGCAATAAAATTACAAAGTTCTAGCTTTAACCAAAGTGCTTTTGATTGATTACAATCAGGAACGCATGTAGAAGGCAATGATGATGATAGATGATGCATTTTTTTATTTAAACTGCAAAAATGAATATGTTTTTCGGGTAAACCCTTTTTTGTTGTCTAACAATTTTCAGCGCAAAGTTTCCAATGTGATATGTCATTTTTTAGAAAGTCTGTTTGGTCAACATAGATAGACGTTTTTTGCCGTCTATTTAATATTCTCTATTTCATATATTGAATAAGAACCTATTTTAATTAAAATATTTGCCGCTTTAAGCTTTGTAAACGATAGCAATATTTACACTTCTATAAATTAACTTATGGAGTTTTTTACAGCAAGGGTTTTAAATACCACACTTTTATAAATTAAATCTAGGACTGCAATTTCTTTAGAATTGCGTGAAATTAAAACCAATTAAATCCGTTTTTTACCCCTTTTATGCATATTGATTGAACAATAAACCACATCATGCGGTATTTTGGAGAACACAAACAAAAATAACGATAACATCTTTATAAGCCTAAAATTGCTTTTAGGGACCGTGGTTTAAGCTGGCCGAAGACACGCGAACGTTTCATCCTAATGCTACGTGTCTATTTAATCAAAGAAGACATTTTGGCCATATTTTAACAAAAAATTCTCGAGGCGCATTTTGCATTTTCTTCTTTTTAATACGCTAACCACAAAAAGCAAATATTTTATTCGAATGTCATGTGATTTTAACACCTCGTCCAAGCCTTAAGCTACAACGTAAATTCGTGTTTAGCTGTAAACAATATGTTTGTTATCTATATTCAACCTCGTTTTATTCCGGTTTATTGGTATAGATGGAAGATCGACAACATTTATCATTGAGCATTTGAATACATTGACTGGTTTGCAGTATTACATACAACTTAAAATATGGCAATAACAAATTGTTCAAAAGCATCAGCCTAAATTTAAAGGAGTTGTTTCCAGTTGAACTAATTGTTAAAGCCGTGATATCACTATGCCTAACATTATTTCAACAGGCTTAGGTCTATGGCAGGGTTGGCTAACCTTTGCAACTCGCGGGCACAAACAAGACCTTAATCCTTACAAAATGCACAAGTGGGTCATATATTTAATCATATGCTAATTTTATGCGAAACTTTGCTGCTGTGTTGTTTTAAGTGTTATTGTATAGGATGGTAATTCATGGTATTTAAACGATTTACAAATTTGGATTCCCACGAATTTTAAGAATCTAAGTAGTTAACAAATACTGCAGGATTTTTTTGGGATTGCAGCAGTTCAGCAGAAAGCTTTTTAGCTTTTTAGCATGGTTTAATCAAGGTTTTCAGAATTTTTAGACTGCGAGCTCTTAATTTCCCTTTACGGCGATAAACAAAATGCTTAAAGTTGTCTCCATATCTGAAAGCATTTGTTAAAGTGCTGTTAATGTAGGGCAGCTCGTCACCAATAAACACATTTGCACGACTCACAGATTGGGCAGCCTTAATTTACACAGTATAGTGGTTTCTAACGACATTTTTTTTTACATTCATCCTTTTCTGAAAATTGTTTAAAACATTCCAGTTATTCTAGTAGAGAGACCAGTGGGCCATGAAAAATCTGTGGTGGATCACTTTGTGACTCGCGGGTCAGTGGTTCGCCATCCCTGGTTTGACCTATTTGATATCTAATGCACAATGCACTTTAAAAGAGTTTTAACAATCTCCGAATCGCAACATAACAATAAATAAAAAGGGAAAGACCCAGGAGAAGTGGCTAATCTAGTAAATACATATTCCAATACAACCAAATTTATTTGACCTTCCAATGTGACACTACTTTGCAACCACACCACTAACTAATGGCTAATGTTTATAAACATGTAGATATTTAAAACTATAAGTCATGCGTTATTAACATTGTTCGTAGTTTATTTCTATCACCACTATAATGAAAACAGAAATATCAAAAACATTAAATTACCTTTGAATTAGTAGAAACACAAGAATAAAGCATACATTTCATTTAAAATGTTTTAAATTTGTCGCCATAATCAGAGAAATATTAGAGCGCATATTCAATAAAATAAAAGATAAAAATGAAGAAAAGTTATTGCCCATATTGTATTTTTAGGATTGTTAGAAAAGTCAAGTCATCCCTCTCGCAAATGATTTATGTATAATTACAACAATCACCAAATAACAATTATGTGAATAAAACACGTTATGTTACAAACTAAAACCGAATGACTTAAAAGTGTTTCAAGTTTTTGTTAATACATTTGTGCCACGTCACAAAACATACTCTGATGCCATTCAGTATTTCACGAATGTGGCGTTTGAGTTTCAACAGGGTTCTCGCTGATAGCGATAAGACGATAGACGTATGCCGGCTGCACGAAAGACAGCAGGCAAAACAGCAAGCAAATGGCGTACATATAGCTGAAGTTTCCTCCAAAGATTCGCAGAACCAGACTGAGCATTGGGTAGCGAAGCAACGAACACACAGCCGACACCACCATACCCATACCAAGTAGAGTAGCCATCTTCCGTGGAGGATAGAATGTAGCCAGGGAGATCGTTCCATTGCTGTACAGTGCCACCCTAAAGAAGACGTACAACACCAAAGTGAAGTACTGCAAACCTAGGTTCCTTGTACAGAGCAACCCCGAAAACAGGACGCCCGAGAGGCTTGTAAATGTTGAACAAGCCAGCAGTGCTTTAAGGTCGGCGCTTTTTTGATGAGAAAACTTCCGTGCAAAGTATCGTTTCGCCAAATCGAAAATGAGGCCGGTTGCCGGCGCCGCCACGAGTCCGCCAACCAAGATAAAGACCCCGTACACTTGCGTGAAAGTTTCGATTTCGTGTTGGTCGCTCGCCAGACTCGGCAACCACGTGTCAAACGTGCTCTGGAAGAACTCGTTGCACACGTGAAGAATCGTCAACTGAACGATCGTGACCCAGTAAAAGCCAGTTTTGAGGACTGACAGCAATCGCACTTCGGCAACGACGTTTTCTTCGGTTTCGCAGCCATTTTGTGTCCTAGTTTCGCAATCACTCATGGTATTTTTAGTAAAATCCGCCAAGCCGTAGTGAAAGTCTTCGGGGACAGGGAACGGGATGTGTGACTTAGCGGTTAGGAAGAATGTGTCAAGCAAGCTGAGGAAACTTAAGCTACACAATATATAGAACATCATCGAAAGACTTATCCCTGCATTGTACAAAATGGACAGTATCCAAAGCATCACAGAAGAAGACAGAAATGCCCCGGTGATGAAAGCTATGATGGTTGACCTGGCTTTGGCGAAAAGGTTTGCGAACTGCATGTTGGTCATGTAATAAAACGATCCACTCAAAGCGAGGCAAATCATCCCGGGAAACAGAAGCGCTGGTTGGTGGGCTGACACGTTGGCCATACACAAGCATCCCACTGCGTTTGCTGCCACTGCTACAAGCCGACACATCCAAGTCCCCAACGTCTGAAACAAGAAACCAGCCAGAAGGGTGCCGCTAGTCGCAGTTGCAGTTGCAAGGGTGAAAACCAAGTTGTAGATCTCTTTTTGTTCAATGCAGTTTGACCGGGTCCCGTTGGACGTATTCACACCGGAGGAGTTTTGCGTTCCGTTGAATTTGGCGACTTGGCACAAGTGACCGTAGACTCCTTCCTCTTTTAAGGCTGGCGTTATGAAGACCCAGCCGCCGAACGCTCCTGATATCAACAGATTCTCGAGGAAGGCAAATGCTACAGTGCAGAAGTGCTTTATATTTACCATGGCTGCCCTTAATAAATAGAATAACTTGTTAGGTTACTAAATACGTAGAATGAAATCACCAAGCCTTAAAATATTTCAAATTCTGTGATGAAGGCATTGGTGCAATCGTGTTATTATTGTAAACGAGTTGAAAAAAAAAAACCTTGCAAAAAATCTAAACCAAGTATGTCGTGTTCAACAAATACGATTTCTACCAGGATACCCAAACGTGTTACCTAAGTGACTACTTCAAAATACGCTTAGTTGCACAAAAGATTGAATCAATCAATCAATCTAATTCGAATGACTTAAATAGAATCAAATTTATTCAAAACTAAGAATTATATTTCGATACCGAAACTCCATATTTTGGAGAAAAGACGTCCGACCTGATGTTAAATAACGTCATTACTCTTGTCAAAAACTAAAAATCGATCCTATCCAAACGTTCAAACGTAATTTTTGAGATTTAGTCCTGAGAAAATAATTTGCTTTATTGTTAAAATGCAACCTTTTAAAGTACAAAACACTCACTTAGTTTGCAAAGAAACCTAAAAGGTCTAAATTTACTTGATATCGAATAGGCACTGAAACAACATTTGTAACAACTTTGTTATCACTATTTGGCTGCTACGAAAGTATTACCGGACATCCTAAATAACAACATCACATTGCTAAAAACAAATTTAAACCGCGATTTACAGTGTTAGAATCTCGGTTGATGTTCACACTTGGTTTTGCGGCCGACTAACTGCATTGAAGTTTGCTTGTTTATTTTACGATAACAATCTATCAGCAAGATCTTGGCGATAAATCGTTGGTGCCTAGTAAAAATATCAAAGCCCGTGCAAAAGTTGGGTTAGTATTTTGAATGTTTATCTTTTAACATCTTAAAAAAAGAAAAAATTTGAAACAATTAAAATGTTACCTAAAGTTCTGTATGGTCTTGTTATTTCTATTTGGCATCGGCTGCTGCTACGAAAGTATTATTGGACACCCTAAATAACAACGTCACATCGCTAAAAACAAACTTAAAACGCGATTTACATTGCTAGAATCTCGGTTGAACTTCACACACCGTACTTGGTTTTGCGGCCGCCTAACTGCACTGAAGTTTGCGTTGAGCATTGTTTATTTTATGATAACAATCTATTAGCAAGATTTTGGCGATAAATCTTTGGAGCCTAGTAAAAAAATCAAAGCCCAGCATTTTGAACGTTTATCTCTTAAAACGTTGAAAATGAATAAAAATAAATTTGAAACGATTATAATGTTACCTAAAGCTCTGTATGGGCTTGTTATTCGTAATATGTCTTGCTATAACCTCCAACCTTTACGCTCTAGGTCTTTGGTTCGATTCGAAATAAAACAGCAGATACCGTAATAAATCAGCAG
This sequence comes from Ascidiella aspersa, assembly GCF_963924565.1. Classification (NCBI taxonomy): domain Eukaryota; kingdom Metazoa; phylum Chordata; class Ascidiacea; order Phlebobranchia; family Ascidiidae; genus Ascidiella; species Ascidiella aspersa. The sequence continues at coordinate 29,446,582 of NC_139451.1, read as the reverse complement.
ATAACAAGACTTTTTATTACACTCTTCTCTCTTTATCTGTCAACTTGTACAAAGCGACAAGAAAAAAGGGCGTACGTGTAAAAACAATTAGATAAGGAGTGCGGGCAACATGGAACCTGATGACAAATTGTAAGGGAAATTAGTAGAAAAGAATAAAAAAAAATACGAACCGCGATCAAATTTACATTCCATAAGTGCTGTTGTTTTCCTAATAGATTTTTCAGGCAAACCTTGATAAATTGATCTTATTGAACGGAAACATAAAACCATTTGTCAGAATATTCATGTCGAGCGCCTAAAGCTATTAATCATGCAATATCTCTATTATAAATAATCTATGAAAAATTAAATAAACTCACTTTTAGTTGCGGGCGAAATTTTGAACAGTTAGTGAAACCATATACATATTTTTGGAGCATAATGGTGGGGGTAATATAGTAAGACGTAAAACGATATCAAAGCCCATATAGAAGTATGAGTAGCATTTTGAACGTTTCGAATAACCCTTTATAAGGGGCGCCCGCAGAAAATTTATCAGGAGCGTAATCAGAAAATCGAAAAGGGGGTCCTGAAATTTCAACTTAGGGAATTCCCCTATTTTTCGTCTGACGTTAATGAATGATGATGACGTCATAAAACAGTGACAGTATGACGTCATAGAATGGTGATTGCAAGACGTGATAAAAAAAATTAAAACAGCCAAATACGTCCAGCAAAAGGGACCACGTGCGTCGTCGACAATCCTGTCAGGCGCCAGCTGCAAAATCACAGTGTGCAATCGTTAACTTGGGGCGAAAAAACAAACGAAGACCGTGAAATGTGTGTGACTGATTGTGACTAATTGATCACACATAATTCGACTATCAGGAGCGCAGTTTTCAAGGTCCATGAACGGAATGAGCGCTAAATTACAAGCACGTCTTTCACCACCTGCAAAACTAAAAAAAGATCGTTTTTTCCGGGTGTTATTATACCACGATTAGCGCAACATCTGCACCGAGCTGTGTGCCAAGTCAGCTAACTTACAAGCTGCGGTTGAGGGTAGATAAGTTGTGTCTATTGCACACTTAACACGTGGTCTTACTGTATGCTTAAGCGCATAATTTTGCGTTAACACCATTATTAATTAAAAATGGAGACTTTGAAACGCGCACGACAGTCACCATTATACCTCCTTTTAAGAATCTGCTTCAGTTAAACAAATGTCGATGTTACACCAACATCGGATATTAGCGCAGATACCGAACAGCGAGAAACATACTGCATATAACTCGACGTTTTTTAGCGAGAAAAAAAGAAAGAAGGTTTGACTTAGTGTTGTCAATTGTCGAATACACACTTGCTAATCAGTCAAACTAAACAAATAACGAAAGAGAAAAACTATCCAGCGTTTACGATCGACCAAACAAAACACGAAAAACGGCGCTTTGTGCTCGATTTTGGTTTCGCATTAGATTAAGACACGTGAGCCAATTACTTAAAAGGCATGCCGCTTCAAACAGTTTGTTAAACCATGACAAAATGAACAAAAAAACAATAATATCACTTACAAAAGGGGGTAAGAACTCCCGCGTCCCTATAATGTATAATATTTTTAACCTTCATAAGTAATACATATTACACTTATAAATAATACTAATAATCGTATTTTGAAATTCCAGGGGGGCAAGTGTCCCCCCTTGCCCCCCGTGCGGGCGCCCATGCCCTTTATTGATTAAAAAGTTATTCATAACGTTCAAAATGATATATGGGCTTTGATATTCTTATTACATATACACTTTGGTGCAAAACTTTTACACACGCAGAAAGAAAGCTTATGACATCGAGGGCGTGGAATCACGTGACCATTATTCCTATACTGCATTTCTTGCCTATTTAAACTACGTAGTATTTTCGCTTTGCACGAATCGATAACAATTTGTAATTTATGTTTTTTATTTGGTGTTCTTAAGATTACTTTTTTATTACATCACGTTTTAACGTAATTTCGTGACGTCGCATTTTGACGTAACTTTGAGAAGTTGTCACTGAAAGAACAATTCACCCCCCACCAACGAAAATACTAGATGCGCGCCAATCATATTAACAACGCCACAATGCACTTCATGGGTTTTCTGTTGTCCGACTGCATATATTACTTTTAGTGAAACTTTATTCAACAAAGTTAAATGTTAATAATTAGGTAGCTCAGTAATATAGAGGCTGAAAATCTTGCAAAAATTATTGAGGTTATACTATCGTGCGTCATCTTTATAGGTTCTGCGTTTTAAGGAAGGTATTTAACTTTAAATATCGGGTATGGGTAGTCGAAGTAATTAGAAAGGTGAAAGCTTTACAATTTTAAATTGATTTAAGACAAAGAGTAACAAAGCACGAAATGATTGCTATTTTGTCATAACAATGTATCTACTCGCGAATCAAAGTATCGCTAAGAGCCCTGTTCTTCAAAACATAACTATACGTCAGAACAAACTTAAATTTAATTTTGTCAGATCCTTCGAAGCAAGGTGTCTTACCAAACGATTTTTTAAGCGGAATTTATTCGCACAAATTGTTACCTTTTTATATTAATGCATAATCCCGTGTGGTCCTGGTTATGGCTACAATGCAAAAGGCTCTATACAGAATATTTAACCCCTTAATGAAAATACGATGTGGTTTGACTATTGGAAAGTCAGGTACGTTATTTTGTATATTTCAATATAAAATGTTTCAAGGTAGTATTGCCTCACGCTGTTAGAAACTTTTTATTTATACTAGTAGCAAAACCGGCCTTGCACTCAAATTTTGCTGACCTTTAAGAAAGCTTGCGAAACAGGATCCGCCACTAAGACGTTTTGTTGGAACCTCAATTTCGCCTGAATTTTCGTCGCAGCCCTAGGGCATCAGGCGAAACGCGAATATATAGCCTGAATGTTAATACACAAGCAGTTTGAGAAAATATGCGCCAGAAGGCCCTTCAATAAAATTCATAGTGTGGAATGAAGTTTGGTAGAAAGGCGATCGTGATGGTTTATAAATTGAATTCATTGGTTGAAATAATTTCTAACCGGATTAAGCTTGCTGCCATGTTATGCAACAAACAAAGTACAAAAGCTAAAGGTAGAAAAATATATAAAATTTCTATCGCAAAATTAGGACAAAATTAGATATGTGCCAACTTTCAGTTTATTAATTATATTGAATGGCATACTACGTACCATAGTTCATACTTGTTGAATTGAAATTATGTTTAAATTTGCTTATATTTCTTTTTAAAGGGTTTGTAAAATTTGTTACAAAGTTGCGATGCAACACATTTTGTGCATATCTTTTGAAATCCTGCTGCTTGTTTTATTTCCACGAAGCGGTAAGATTTTGTAATATTTTCATGAATGTGTAGCAATAATGGCTAGCAGCGGATACCACATGCCAGGTTGTGGCAGTAGTGATAAAATTTCAAACCAAAAGTGTTATGAGTGCCCGGTAAAAAATAATTAGTGCGAATATCGTTTTGTGATCCAAAGTAGCGTTGCCATGAACAAATTTTTCATAAAATATTAAATTAACTATATGGACGATACTTCGGTTTTACCGCGTCAGACGTATTTGCCAACACAAGTTGTACCACACTACATGTGTTTGCTCTAAATTAATCCATTATACATTTTCACCAAAGGAATCACATCACGTGTTTTTGCATCGGCCCAAGACAGTCTGTTTGTTAATAATGTCGGTGTTGGGCCTGGTCCCGGGTCGCAACCGTGTGAGTTCTTGTTGGTTTGCAAAGGTTTCTGGTCAGATATGCTACCTATCAAAACCACAACTAAAATACCAATAAAAAGTATATTGTTACAATGTGCAGTTAAACGTTATCAAATAGCATTAGTGAACGTATATTTATTTTCAAGTTAATGTGAGACAGACAGCCACCGCCTATTGCAGCGACTGTCGGCTAATCTGCGCAAAAGACTTCTCTAGGGAAAGCCCAAAACCACTAAGAAACGACATGTATATAGTCAATACGCAGGAAGAAAACGAACACGAAAGTTACGTCATATTTGACCAATAAGACTGGCCGGCACTCTGAAAACACAGCTAGGCATTACAGCGGCCATTCTAAGGCCAATTTGCAGCAGCAAAACAAGCTACCTTTTTGCAGAACGTGATAACACCACCCGCAAGACTGACAGTTATAGATTACGAGATTAAAGGTTACATGTCAAGTTTGAAACAAGGCGAACTGAAGCAGGAAAACCCAGATATTTTACATACAACAATACGGAAAACTTTACATCATCAAATATGATATTATGTAACTGAAGAAAATATTTGGCAAACGAAAGCTGAAACGCGTAATATAACGTAAAATAACTTAATGAACTCTAAGATTTGGCTTATGCAAATTAATTTAATTAGGTGTTTAATGTGTTAGTGAACACTTAACAGTCGGGTATTGATATAGATCAATTAACGCTCTTTGCCACATAAAATAACGTTAAAGCATTAACGGGTTGCACGTCCTTGAAAGCCTATGTCTGTCTAATACTATCTTTATATAAAACATTTAACCTAATTGTGGTTTTACGATTTCTTTAAACGACTGTTTAACGCGTTCCCAGGCTCATGCACAGAATGTTGGGAGTGCAAAGATGTGACCAGTTTCGTTGAATGTAAAGCCACCGGAATGTTGACGAAATGCGAAGACTTCGAGGTTATTTTCGAGTGTTTTGGTTAAACATTGTTGATTTCTCATTTTGGAGTTTGACATCATCTTTTTTTACATTCTCTAGGTGTGCTCCACGGAAGTGCGCAAAGAATTTAACGAAATCAAAATATGGAAAGGATGCAAACAGGGAAAGGCGTGTGAAAATCAAAGACTACAGGTGTTACCAGCAACAACAGTATAGAACGTTTTTTGACTTTCACCTAGATTTCTAAACTCCATTTGTCAGTTTGCTTTGAATGCTGTTATTTATCTTAAGAACTGGGAGAGAACCCCTAACACTTGCAACAACGATCAAGATCACTCCCACTGCTGGTGCTGCTGTGACAACGACTCGTGCAATGGAAACGAAACTTGTGAAGGTATTAAAATAGTGCCCTTGCTTTGCCTTATTTATGTGAAAGCACTATTTTCGCAAAGCTACTGAATACATCAAAACAGAGACCTTCAAAACAACTATTAAAACACCCAAAGTAATAGTTTTGTAGCTTTTAAGGTCACAAAAGGTTCTTTTGTTTGAGGCATACTGATTGTCCGTTTAAATAGTTTAACAACGGTTGTGATCAAACGTAACTGACGGTTAAAGCAAGTATATTTGAGTACATTGGGTTTGGTTTAGGTAAATTTTGACATTCTATTTGAAGTGTTTCAAGCATGATGGTCCCCTTCCCACGGGCTCCCAACATTTTTTGTGCTTCCATGTGCAGGGTCAGGTGCACCCGCATACAATTTTGCAGGGGGGTAACTCAAGTCAATTTTATTCCATTAAAAACTTAATAAAACCGAGTTAGCCTCCTAAGCAGAACAAATTATGTACGGTAAATATTTATTATATTTAAAATGTAATTGTGGTCTTCTGGTGTCACTCCCATGTTTGTCAATATCTGTTTCAATAATTTTGTTTCTCTCAGTGTTGAATTTGTTACGATGCAGGCTTAGCATACATAATCCAGAGAGTCGATCATCTGACATAGTCGATCTTAGCCGTGTCCTGACTCATCGTAATGTACCAAATAATCTTTCTACAGTGCATGTAGTTGCTGATAGAGTCAACAGAATTAATATTGAGCATTGGTGAGTAATGTAATTCATAATCCAACAGGTAATGATGAAAACAATTATGTAATATTCAGTTTGCGAAGCATTAGAGTTATACCGTCCAGTTACTTTGCAATAAATCTAATTAACGGTAAGATCCAAGTAGGCCTACACCAACCAATGGTTGTTGACCAGGGGGGCACGAGAGCTCTGCTCAAGTATTTGACTTTTTATATTGATTTTATTGGTTTTAAGTTGAGTTGTTGTTTATTTTCCTTTATGCTGTTCTGTGCTGTAGAATCAAAATTACATACACATGTGTATTGTGTATATATGTAACCTGTTCTTTAGATCAAAATTACACTTGAGTAGATACGTAACCTGTGCAAAGGTGATTATTTTGCCATTTGCCAACTTTTGGGCTATGTGTTAAGTTTTTCGTTTTGTGACAATATTTGCTACTTATTACGGCCGATTTGGGCAATGTTTAATCAGAACAGTATGATATAATGGATGGAGAACTAAGTTGTGCAAAAGGTTAGGTACCATCTCCACAAACTATGTTTTGCCCATTTCAACAACAAAACTGCGAAAACATTTTGCGCTTCACGCGAGCCTGTTATTCATAAATAACAAACTGAGGAAAACCCAAACTTTTTTGCGCGAATTTTTATTGTTCCTTTCAGTATAGAGCTTTTGCATTGTGTGTCATCACACCTTTAAAACACAATTGACGCAATGTATATAATTTTTGCACTACGGGAGACAATTTGCGTGCTTTCTATGCAGCTTTTTACCTGTGGAGTAATGCCCTTACAACAAGTTTGTCACAAATAGCTTAATGTAAACCATACAGTAAAGGAAACACGAGCATTTTGTGTGTCTTCCAAATTAAAGTTTAGCCAAATCAAACCAAATAAACGCATTTTTTTGCCGTTCGCGCGATTAGGAATCAACCTTAAAAATATCGATTTTATTTTAGTGTGATGCTTATGTGATATCTGAGGGTGGCAAATTACCAAAAGGGTAGAAATAAAGTAAAAAAACACTGAATTTTAGCACAAAAATATAATAATCCTATTTAAATGGCATTTTGCTTTTACACACAGACAAAGTAAACCCACAGCTACAAGTAATGTACGTACCAACTTGATGGGTTCCAACATTAAATTGGATATAATCATGCACGCCTAAATTTTAGTTGTAGTTAAGAATTAATCAATAAATGACTAAACACACTATACGCGTAATATTAATAACGGCGCTGGTCTAGAATCGTACCACATTTTCGTCTGGGGGTTTATATTGCTAACAAAATTTGGGCTAGGGTGAGAGTTAGCGTTTGGGTTCGGATGGGTCAAGTGTTAATATTATATTTATTCTTACAAATTTATGCCTTGCTGGTATTTTCGACTTTGACAACTTGTATCGTTAGTGTTAAAATTAATGTGTCAGGATTCCATACCAGCGGAACTTCCTATAAATTCTAAACATACAACTATTTAACATAACTACACTGTCATTCGATTAAACACCAAAATTAAACACCTGAAAGGGGCGAAATGTCAGCACGTTTAAAATTAAACATGTTTAAATTCCAGGTGTTTAGGCTTTTGCCGTTTATTCTGCCAGGTGTTTAATGCTAGTATTCAGTGTTTCCAAACAAATTTCACAATATATTATGAGGTATACAATTTTATTATACCAAACAAAACGAATAATAATATACATATCGCATTTTTAATACAATGCAGGTGTTTATGCAAACAAAAATGTGTATGTGATAAAAAGAAAAACAGAGAAAAAGAAGATATTTTACAAATTTGAAACCTTTTTTTAATATTTATAATTGCTATGTTTGGCAAATTTTCAAGGTGGGGCCTTTCATACATTGTTTAAAAACATATAAAAACACAGAGCAGTAGGATGGATAACTTAAATCCCGTGTATATTAACAGGCTCGAATATCAATGAAATATAATTTAACAATTTGTTCAACAAGTGTTGTTCTTCCACAAATTTAATGTCCATTCCATCCACTAATATACCAATGCAGAAAAGCTGCTGTGCCGTCCACTCCAAAGGTTTGCCCAATAAAGGCCTCAAAGAGCTTTTCTTTTTAGAAGACGAGTTGAGCATGGCTGCCTAAGAAATAAAATTTAGATTAATATAATACACTGCAGTGATTAAATTTTACACTATCACTGAGCAACTTTTTATTCATTTGCTCATAGTAAATATTTCAAGTTATTCACCAGAACCACTACATGTCATGTCATAAAAATATGTTTTAGTTTGTCACCAATCACTACAAAAGCATATTATTATGACATGTACTAGGTTTGGTGGCAATGTACTCTTTAAGCATAGCATTAGAAAATGTATTATTTATGTTACATTGTAACCTAAAGACATCGCAATGATTACAAAACAAGTTCATTTTTATTGTTTTAATATCTTTATGACCCGCTAAAATTAAAAAAAAGGTTCACCCTACTATGAAAACCCAATTAAATCATTAAATAATTTCAGATAAAAAGTAAATATGTGAGTCAGAATATTGCATTGGCCATATTGCTTCAACTAGTGATAAACAATCTGACCAAAAAAGTCGCCCATTACTGGGACATGCAGACCAAACATTATACACAAGTTATGGAACACAACACATAAATTAAATATCTATTCAATTATATGTATTTACCACAAATTTTAAGGTTCGATAAATGAACTTGGGAAGAAGCAAATTTTAGTTTGTTTACCTTGTGTATCAATTTTAGTAGATCTATACTCTTTTGTTGTTTTCCACTTGAACTTTGTCACAGACTTTTATTTTACCATCTTACACTGCAGTTAAAATTCCTGTAAATAAAAACTCTAATTATGTAAACTATATCATTTTATTAAAGGGCGAGTAGCATACCAAAAGTACTACATATTAAATTTTACATTTAAAGCTTCAATGTAAGATTTAAACTATGGAAATGATAAATTAAAACTAAAACACATTTTAAAGTACTTTAGAAATTTTACAGAGATAAAAAAAATAATTTGCTGGCTGCTACTAACAAAATAAAAGCCAAATGGGAATAAACTATATTATTGTAAAACATGTAAGTAAAATTTACTTACATTTTTAACCTAATCTCCTGTGAACCAAGTTTTTCTGAAGTTGAAAAGAGCAAATGGTTTGCTGTCATTGATTGCCCTGAAACAAAGCAGTGTAATCTAAATACCTTTAAAAATAATGATTTAATAAAAGCATACTTGATTGTTAACAGAATAATTAAAGTGCTACTTTAGACAAGAAATAGCTTACAAACCTGTTTCGTTTAATTTTCCATGTCTACATGTGTATGGCACCAAACTATTATGAAGTAGTCTTTTACAACTTACATTGCTTTTGGATTTATGAATGAAATACCTAAAATTCTGAAACAAAAATCCAATTTCAGACATTTCGTTTTCGCTTGGAAAACTTTTTTTAAACATAAATTTCTTTAGACCTTCCCGTCTTCAAGCGTCTTGCACAGCTAATAAAACATTATCACTACACATTTATGAAAAAGCAAATTAAAATAAATGATATATATATAAATCACCACTATACACATTAGTATTTGTTTTACCTCAATCTTAGTAACTCGAAAGCAAAAAATACGCAAAACCGTCTTTAACTGTAATGTATAACTTGTACTGGTTAAAAGTCAAACTTTTTTTCGGCATTTTGAATTCCCGCGTTGGTCACAGTCACAGACCAGTGGATATGTTTTGTTGATGTTCATCGGACCGAATCAATTTCAAATAATTTCAATCATGAGTTGATTTATTGAATGTACTTAGAATGTACAATATGACAAAAACTTGTTTTATAACAAAACAAAATTTACTATAAATAGTTAAAATATATCGTAAATCAAACATTTAATAAATAATACTTACTATTCGTCATACGTTAAACAATTTAAATTTGAAAAATATATAAGCTTCACGGCGATCCAGCATTGCCCTAGAAAAAAATCCTTCCCAATGATTGTGTTCGTCACGCGTATTTTATTGCTGGCGCAATTTAAGTAGGTCATGGCGGCGCAAGACCGCACAGCTTCGCTTTTTACTTGGGTGGTACAAAGTTATTCGCAAGCTACATAATGAAATCAAATATTGGATTTAATGGCATGTCAAGAACACAAACCCGTATTTTCATGATTGTCGTTATATTTAAAAAATGAAATGACGCCTAATAAGCCGTACAGATGTTAAGTGAAACCATGAATTAAGTCATTCCGTTTATTGTGATCTGTTACGATCAATCGATCATACATGCAAACTTGTATAGTTAAATATTTGACGAAATCGTACATAAAGCAACTGTTCAGTGCTTTAAAATACCAATACCCCTAATCAACATTTTATAACTTCAACATAAATGACTTGAGCTATTGCTTTACAAGAATGTATCGAATTAAACATGTCTAATAATTGACGTGTTAAATTATGAAGTGTTTAATCGTAAACATGTTTAAATTCGTCAATTGTGCTTGAAATCACCCAATAATCGTTGTTAAACACGTCAAAATATCAGGTGTTTAACATAAAATCGTTCAGGTGTTTAGAATTTAAACACCAAAACTAAAATTAAACACAAAGGTGTTTAAATTAGGTGTTTAAGTGTTTAGATTTTAAACGTGATTAGACCGTTTTGGTGTTCAAATTTAAACACCGTTCTGACAGTGTAGTACAGCCAATTTACAGTTAGGAACAGCAAGTTCAGATTTTGCGCCACGTGCTTTCCGCTAGCAACATTTTGCGAAACTTGAAAGGAAAACCGTTACATTGTTACGCCATGAACATAGAAATTAAATCACGTTTCTCGCTCTAACACTAATAGTCTTAAAGTATGCTATTTTTATATTTTACTTATCAGTATTTTCGTTCTTATAAAATGATCAATGGATAATGTATAATATTTTAACCCTTATAAGTAATACATATTACACTTAGGCTAATAATCGCATTTCAAAAATTCCAGATGGGGGCAAGTGTCCCCCTTGTCCCTTGTTAGGTCGCCCATTGTCTTAAAGTTTGATGAAGATTTTATTAGGTTTAATCAAACTGTCAAATGAATATAAGTGATATCTTTCCATAAATGTATACCTTTGTATAAAGTGACTGCTGCCCATGTGCAGGACCGCCGTTGTAAAACCCTGTCCTAATATTCGATGAAGAATTTATTAGGTTTAATCAAACTGTCAAATTACCTTCAGTGGTATCTTTCAATAAAAGTATATCTTTGTATAAAGTGACTGCTACGAAATGTCCAATGCCATCACTTACGATGAATCACGGCAAAGTCGCCTGCTCAAACATTAACAACCTGGGGTCGTTGTGCTCCTACAAATGTACTGAGAAGGATTATCGAGGCATGCCTTCCGACAAGCAACATCGCTTGTGTCTAGGAAATGGAAAGTGGAGCGAAAAGAAACCTTGCTGTGTCGGTAAGTAGAATTGAAACACCAAGAAAGAACTCCGCTGGACAAAAGTCTTTCCAAAAAATGTTTCAATCCAATATGTTTCGCATGTCGACATATCGTACCTGTTTTGGTTAGAATATGTGTTCATTAACAACATGCATACATGTTGTGTTATCATCGTATATGGTTGAAAATGTGTTTTGTCCCTCGGCATGGACTACAGGTAGGCATGGCCTAACTCGTTCATACCAAATGGGCACATGTTATGTTTCTAGTTTTGTAGGATTATTTGACGATTATTTTAGAACTAATATAACCACCTATAATGAATACGCAACCAATTTTGTTAACAAGTGAGCCAAAATTAATTTGTAATAACATGTGCATAACTCAGTTTCATTAAAACCTTATAGTCATACGTAAAGGTATATATATATAAAAAATAAATCAAGCACTCCTAATCATGGCAAAAATAATCCTGGCATTATTGAGGTTAAAAAAGCAATAATCTGACAACGTGTTTGCACCGAAATAAACCTGCCTGAAGGGTTGGAGATTTTGTTTTAAATCGTCTTATCTGAGGGCACATTATTTAAAGCCGCAGGAGGACTAGATCACAATTATTGAACGTATATGTGTGTGTTTTATTTATCTTCCGAAGTAAATTATTTTAAAAGTTATTTTTTGCTTTGATAATAATCTATGGTGTTCTGACCAATCTATTTTAATCTATTTTATTACATTTTAAAGCAAAATATTAAAATACTTACAGAGCCATGTCCACCATATTTGCCACTGGATACTGTTACAGCTCTTCAATTCGGGAGTGAGGAACGTCATCGCAATAGACATAGTGGCATGGGTCCTATGATAGCGTAAGTGTAGAACTGTTTTAATCCAGTGGTTCTTAACCTTTTTTCAGTCGCGCCCCCCTTTGGTAATGTTTCTTTGCCGTACGCCCCCCTACGAAAAGCGATTCGGCATTTGTCAATGAAATGACACTGAGACAACATGAAAGTAGCGAAATGTATTGTAAGTCAAAACAAAGTTTTTAGTTTTATTGGGTTAAATTTGGCAAACTGTAATTCAGGAGGCTCTTTTCGCATTGGGCACACAACAAATTGCTCATGCTCGACACGAGTTGATTTTGACAAACGTGTTGTGAGGGCCTTGAGTCCACAGTTGTAAGGCTGTAATGGTCGTTCGCAAAAATTAAACATTGTGTTATTGCGTTCCAAAAATGTGACGGCACACAATACACCGGCAATATTGCAAAAAATTATCGATTCGCGCAAAAAAGTTCGACCTCCTGTTGCTACCTGTTATCATATTATATAAAAATGGATAAATAATTTAAATATTTAGGTAGAGCTCGCGCCCCCCTAAGAATTGCTTGGCGCCCCCCGGTTAAGAACCGCTGTTTTAATCCAACCTAATCCTTTTGCATTAATGCATAATATAAAATGATTAAATTGAAGATTATGGCCTGTTTAAGAAAGAAGCAAAATCAGGAATTGAAACATAACATTATTTATATGATTAACGTGTATGTTTTGCAATGCTATTTCTTAAACTTAGTTAATCCTTATATATAATATAAGCCTAATAACGAAACAACGATATGTATGTATATTTCCACAAACAACCATATTATAGATATCAGCTGCCTAACCCAAAAGCTTTTCGATTTCAGTAAGTTTAACCACAGCAAGGAATGGTATCGGCAACACCTTGTTTATTACAACGACAAAGTTTACAAAGTTGTAAAACCTGATGATCCAGTAAGATGGGCATCATACAAGGAATCAGGTTTGTTCAAATAAAAGTCCTGAAATAAAAAAGAGTGCTAATTCCGTATGTGAAATATATTTAGATTTAGTTTAACCTACAAAGTTCTAAATTTGTGTACAAAGTCAATTTAACAATTTTATCTTAATCCATATAGATCCAAATTAAAAGCAGTTCAATTAAAAACCTAATATGTTATATGAATAAATATTCAGCTTAACAATTTGTTTACAAGTTGACCCGAAATTAGTTGCCATTAAAAATAAAATTTTGAAAGATTTATGCAAAATAATACATTTTCTCATGTTATTTGACTAACGAGTATACCGCGCTTATCAGTCGATAATGGTATATTTGAATAACCAGAATGGCCTATTTTAACAGTAAATCGTAAACAAAATACTGTCTCATCATTCTTTAACACGAATTTATAAATATTCAAGCTATTACAAACTCAACGTTTGCTTGCTTGACCCGAATTTGTGAATTTATCCAGAACGACATTTGGCATAGTTTTTCACATACTTTCTGGTTGCGTTGGAAACAGATTAAAGAGCAGAAGCAGAAACAACTGCTGTTAAAAGACTAATAAGTATACGGCGCATCAGCCGAGAAGGGTATATTAGAACAACCAGGATGAACGCTTTTAACTGTAAATTGTCAAAAAAACTGTCTTCTCTTTTAAATGTTAATTGTCCAAAAAAATAATGTCTCCTATGCCGAATAAATAAAAGAAGACCGTTAACATACTTCTCCAACACGAAGAGCAGCACTCGAAAAACTATTTATAAATATACAAGCTTTACAAACTCAACGTTGTAATAAAACGCGTGCCAAACCATAAAATGGTTGCTAACCCGAATTCGGTTGCGATGAAAAGCAAAGTGCGATTTATACGAAAGTGGTGCAAAATTTTTTTTTGTTACATTTGGCGACCATTTAACCCTCTACAATTTAGCCAACAATACAGTCAACACTGGGGCAGTGCTTCAATACATTTACGACAACATTCTTGAGGATCTTCAGCGCCGGCCACAATACAATGACGTGTTATTCGTGAGCGTGGATACCGCATCTAGTGATGACGTCACGGAGGCTGCTGCCAAGCTGAAGAACGCCGGAGTCTTGGTACAATTCATTTTCAATGGTTTAAACTTAAAATGGTTTTGAACTGTAACCGAATGTTGCTCATCCAGAAGTTTCATTATAATCAGTCGGGACATTGACGTCCTATACAAGACGCTTTTGCAGGATAATGGCATATCATGCAGAAAACTCTTTAACTGCTATATATGTTTTACGTAGGATTTTCAAAAAAAATTTAGGATCCCTTTACCAAGGTTTAGGTATTTAATATTTTATCTATATTTGAATTACTTGAATTTTTTAAAAAATTACGTTAAATGGGACTTCGATTTAAATTGGACTTTGACTTTCGAGGGACTCGACTTTTTGTTTTGTACAAACAGTGAACATGTTTTCAACTAGTTTTGTTTGCGGAGTCGAAGTCGGAGTTGGTTTGCTTTGCCGGAGTCGGACTTAGGACTCGGGACTGGACTAAGACCACGTAAAACTACCCGAGTCCGGAGTCCGACTTTCGAAATTCATATTACCGAAAACTGTAAATTGTAAGGGTGGACTGGCATATGGTGAAGGCTTTCCAACCATTTGTTGGAAGCAAATGAATTGCATGACACACATATAGAAGTGGATTGCTGAATATAGTTACGTTAATTGGCGGAATACAGGCTGTAGAGTCTAAGCCAGACTCAGGGCTCCACGAAATCGCATATTTGGTCGAAGTCGGGAGTCAGACTCTGGTTATTTTTAACGACTCCGCGGCCCTGCTTGGCAGTTGCAACATATATCTTGGTGCAATTACCAAGTACAAATTTAGCATGCAGCCATAATACCTGTCCTTAACTTCTTAAACTCTAGACAGAGTCACTTCACTCAGTTGATATTGCTCGTTGAGTATATTGACAAATCTCAGTGGCCTACACACGATAAAGTAACACGGTGGGTTAAGTCGCTAGTAAAAAGCTTTTCGTTAGTAGACACCGGTCATGTGCATTATGACGTCGTACGGGGCAACGCAGTGGGTTTAGCTTTTATTTAGGAAGCTTTAATTTTTGTATTAGTTTGCTTTGTGCAGCTATAGTGTCGAAAACTAACATAGTCTATTACTCCCGATTATTGGTTAACAATTGGTTGCGTTGGATTTCACGAATGAGAGGTGTTGTCCAAGCTTATTTGTATCCGATTTATCGACGATAATTTCTCTTCGTTTTCAAAATATTGCTGCTGTGAGCAAATCGGAATGAAACCAAGCACAGATTGAATGCAACTATTCATGTGGATTTACGATTTTAATTAAGGACTCCATATTACACATTTTTGTGTGTAATGCGCACCATGTATAATTAAGCACTTCTGTTACTGGTTTGTATAGGCAGAAGTAAAACGGATTGATTAAAATATAATTGATTCTAAAGCTATATAAATTTTTTCTAAGATGTAAAATACCCGATCATAATGTTTTTTAGCTTTTGCTTGTCGTCGGTCGTTTTGTGTTGAATTGTTGTCTTCTTTTGTTTGATGGGATTATAGTCGGTTCCAATTTACAAACCTTCTGCAAACTTACATTTCAGATTTACTACATCTTCTACGAAAGTGATGAAAGTAAAGTAAACATGACAGAGGCACGAGCAGTGGCTACTTCAGAGGACCACATTTTTGTCGTCGGGGAAGAGAAGAATTTGGATTTTGAGAAGCATTCGTCTAATATGTTTACCATGTCTTGTAACTATCCCTGTCCCAATGATGAGGAAGAATGAAAGTCGTAATTGCCTTTTGCAGAAAGTTTTACTATTGGACTATAGTATTGTAAATACGGATTGTAACGCACCCATAATGTCAAAAAACTAAGTTCACTGTTTCTGGGTAGCTTACAGCCGAACATTAAAATCAACTAATGCCTGATGGTAAAAACAATTCAACAATGTTCATGTCTATAAAATCTTTAAGGGAAATCATAATGATTATTAAAATCGTTAAATTGTTGGGTGTACCACATGGTTATTTCAAAATAACTGTTCGACAATGTTTATATTTAAAATCATTAGTAATCTAATCAAATTGTTATACTTCTGTCATAATGATTAGGCTATGACATAAGATATTTTTTCACCATAATATGAATAATGAGACCAAGCCCTTTCAGAGATTCATTTTGGGAGATAAAATTAAAATTACATTGTGTTTGCAGATAAGACCTATCGTCAAAACTGTTTACCGGTATTTGTATCAATATATGTTTTTCTAAAATTTGAAAAAGTCCTTTCTCGTTAATTTTACCATTTTATGTTATTTTCCCAAATTAAAACAAAATCAGTTTCTGTGTGACCTAAAATCACCCAAGAATTTCACCAGGGAAAGGTCCATCCCCCAAGAATTGCACCCGGGAAAGGCCCATCCCATTGTGAAAAGTGCAACCATGGGACCGGCTGTTAAACCGCTACGGCTTAACGCTACATCTATGTAACCAGCGAGAAAACACTTAAGCCAAATACTTGTATCGTTTAAGGTAAAAACAACATCCTGCATGCTTGTGACTTAACTATGCTGCTATGGACATCAACATATCAAAGGTGTAGTGATAACTGAATTTTCAGGCTTCTTTTCATAATGCAGCGCTAAACGACGAAAATTCGCTGTGCCACGCACGATGTAGTTCACTCATTGGACAGCTAAAGGCATGTTTAGGCCAGGGCTGCGGAGTCGGTTGAAAACAACCCGAGTCCAGCTCCGACTCTACAGCCTGTATTTTACCCATTAACGCAACTAAATTAAGGTGAATTTTCTGCAATCCACTCATATTGGTGTCATAATTAAACCACCCGCATTACATGGTTTGAAAATATTTCATATTTGCTATTACACTTTTGCAACTAGCATTTTGCCGCCTTAACAGTTAAAAAAATTGATACTGCGCATGCGCACGTCGGACTCGGGACTCGGATAGTTTTACGCGGTCTTACTCGAGTCCCGAGTCCGACTCCGCAGCCCTGGTTTAAGCTAACGAACCAACGCGGCAGTTTTTTTAGGTTTTTAACATGGCAACGGGCTGCGATGTTTGCCTACTGTAGGCTATAATGGGGGAAAGTATTTATTTTTAGTTCAACATATCGCGCAATTGGATCACCGCACTAAAAGTACGTTGTTTAACTCTCGGAAAATCATAATTCCCGGTTTCCCGGAAGTAGGTTCAAGTGTTATGCGACATTTTAAACCCACTCGACCGATAAAAACCTGTAGCAAATTACAGTAGACTACACTGACTTTCGACACAAAGTTTATTGGACTTTACATGTATATCTCTTATCTCAAAGCAGTCACTTTTTAAAGTCTACAATTTTATAGAAAGACTTTCAAAAGTATTTAGTTTTATCTCTATTATATGACCTTATGTTAATTCCTGAATGTATTTTACGATACTTAAGTGCGAAAAATTGTTTCCAGTTTATGGTTAACCTTAGTTGAAATCATGACTTTGTAATAAAAATGAACTTGTATGCTAAGTTGACGCTTTTCCGGTATTAGTGCTCGACAAGTGCGACATGTACTTACACTAATTATGTAAATATAGTTCCACTGAAAAAAACGTTCAGTCACCGTAGTTGTACTGTAGGTTTATTCTTCCTAAAGTTTCTTATTGTATTTTTTCGACTGTTTTTGAATTTTTCTTTGCGAATATTGTATTCTTCCGAAGTTTTTATTTTGACTTGAAGAGTTTTAAAAGAGAAGAGGTTTCAATTTATTTAATATGAAACAGTTAATTTAAATCTGATTTGACTAATGTTTTGTGATTTTATTTTCGATCCGGATACCAAACAGTTAAAACGACACATAATTCGTTATACAAAACACAGCGTAATTCCTATTCCTTCTATGATACCTAAATATGTTCATTAAAAAACTGGGTGTGTTTCCATTTTACTGCTGACAATTGCTTTCAATCCTGAGCTGCGTACAAATTGGCGCCACCCTCTTCGCAGTGTACTATGTCCTGGTGACCCGTATCCATCCACAATCGCCAGAGAAATTAGAGTTTACAGATTTATGGTTCAAACCAGTTCGTTTAATTCGTAAATTAACAATTGCAATCTTTAGATCTGATTCAACTGTTTTGCGAATATTTTAAATATTAATTAAATAATCAACATTGGGAACGAAATGGATTTGCTGGTAACAACTAAGATAAACATCAGCTAGGCGAACACTGAAGAATATAAAAACTTCCTTAAAACATTCCCAATAGTTAGCCGCAAAACTACAAATAACTTAAAGTAATGTTACACTGAATCATGTTGGAAAGAATGAAAAACTATTGTTCTAATTCATTTTGTTTTCCGACAGGAATACATTTTTACATTTTGTCTTGTAGACTGAATTTTCATTAAATGACACACAGTTTATTTCATTTAACAAATACTAATTGAATTTATAACAATGTAAAACTTGTATGTCAGCTATGAACTGTCAAGAGTAGTATCATAACGAGCTTTCCTTAGTTCATTGTTAAATAATACAATTGCTAATTAGGTTATTGATTTTGATGTCTAAAAGAAAGAACAGTCTAGAAATTTTATTCATCCCCATCATTATGACATTGCTGGTTGCAAGCCTTGGTAAGAATATCGTCGAACAGCTTCTGGAAATCCACTTTTTTTTCTCCTCCCCCGACAACAAAGATATGATCCTCAGAAGAAGCTACTTGTTTTGCTTCTTCCATGTTGACTTTATACTCGGCGCTTTGATAGAATATGTAGTAAATCTGAACAAATATTTCATGGTAGGGGACAAAACATTAGGTTCGTTATGTAAGTTCGCAGCCTATCTACTGGTGTTTTTTTCGTTATAGTTGAACAGTTTAGTGCGAGCTGTCATTAAATCATATTTTACATTAATCTAATAATTAATAGAGATCGGATCAAATGTGCAAGGAAGGCCATATAAAAATATCTAATTTTTACCTAATTGAGAAGGGTATGTATGCCTTGATAAAAGTATTTTAACTCCGTAAAGGCCCGTTTACACTACAGCTGCAATACTGCAATAAGAAGCTAAGCAAAGCGTAATTTACATTTAAATTCTGTTGTAGCGAGCGTTTCTAGCTTTCTAAAACTCAAGCCCGGTGCAGCAGCTGCAGCTAGATTAAAGTTACGCTTCGGAGCGATTTTCACGCTTTGCTAAACTTAAGCCCAGTGCAGCTATAGAAAAACGTTCCGTTGGAGCGATTTTTACGCCCAGCTCAGCTCAGCGTAGCTGTAGTGTAAACGGGCCTTAAGCCATTTTTTTAAGTAAAACTACAATTTCAAACAAACGTTTGCTATATTAGCCAATATTTTTTAGCATATATATTTTTGAAGTATTGTGTGAGAAGAACATAATGGTCTATTTTTATTGTTTTCGCACAATGAATTTGTTAGCCTGCCCGCTTGGTTTTGATAGAACCAAATATCAAAGCCACGCGATTGTTGCACTCAATTTACCTCGACTCCATCCTTCTTCAACTCCGCAGCAACTTTGGTGACGTCATCGTCTGATTCCTTCTCCCCAGCAACGAATATGACGTCACGATGGCGATTAGCGCGATGAAAGTGAGCGAGAATGTTGTCGTGAACGTAGCGAAGATCCGCTCCAGTGTTGGCTGTGTTATTTGCTGGAATGAACGGGTAATCAGGTTACAACAGGAGAACAAATAAATGTACAACGTTGTAACACATTTCGCCATAAATTAATAAACAATCTGATAACAAAAATATGAATGAAATGTTAAAAATGTTATAGTGCTATAAGACAAAAAATCGCAAAAAAATAGTTCGCAACCTTTATTTTTTGCACTTTTATTTCAGAAGCGTCAGGCAAATTTTATTTGCCTTTCTATAGTCTTTTAAAATGTAGGTTGTTGGATTATGTTTCGTAGTTATAGCCTACACAGCGCGTACAACAATATGCACTTGTGGAATAATAAAATCAATAAAAATTAATGTCATGTATTTGATAATAAACTATGACAGCAAAACTTAGTTGTATTTATAAGTATAAAGAAATAATAAGGTCATGTAAGTGTTTTTTATGAGCAGATATAGTTTCTTGTAATATCTTTGGGTATATTAAGGGCACCTATTTATGTAATTCACCACTAGTGAATTAGAACAATTAAATTATTTCACTATATAAAATAATTAGTAATATACCAGCTGTGTTTTTACTCACCAGATGCTTGATGTTTTCCCATTCTTACTGTTTGTTCAGGAGTGACCACATCGTAAACTTTGTTGTTGTAATAAACTATGTACTCCTGGTAATATTCCTTGCTATGGACAAGGTTGCTGGAATAAAAAGTAGACCACATTACACATTAGTTTGCAACTTACTAGCAGAAAAATGATTTGTGAAACAATTTTATTACAGAAAAAAGTTATCTTTTTATGCAGATTCGAGATTCAATATATTTTTTGTGCTTCTTTGCAAATATTGAAAATAAGATCATAAAGAAACACAAGAACAGCGAAACGACATTTTCAGTCGTCATATCGGGCTGCCCATGGCAGACTTTAAACCAATTATTGTTTGGTAATCATTACAATTACTTTTACATGTTCAACCGATTCGTACATTTTCATATTCTCAAAACTGTTAGTTTCGTATCTTGGATGATTTACTTACTCAAACATATAACCGATGCCGTCATGCCTTCTGTCAAAATTTTCTTTGCTGTTGAATTGAAGCACTGCAACGCTATCCATTTCCAAATACGGTGGACAATCTCCTACAAAGTTAAACAGAAGACATAAAGACGATATGCTACAAGCACTTGCTGAAGGACTAGAAGCAAAATCTTATCGCTAATTATTTTCCTTCCCGTGTTTTCCGTTTATTGTACGAGCGTTCACTGTCATTCACCCTGACGAAGTCGGCTAGCAAAAACGTTGGTAATAAATTAAAATGACCAGAGGAGCAAAAAATTACCAGATTGTTTTTTTATTTATATTATAAATAAAGCTCTCAAATGAGTAATAAAATAGAAAAAATATATATTTGTGTTAAAAATCTACTTACTGACACAACATGGTTTCTTTTCACTCCACTTTCCATTTCCCAAGCACAAACGATTTTGCTTGTAGTCAGGACGACCGTGGTAACCGGTCTCACTGCACTTGTAGCTGCACAGCGACCCCAAGCGGTTATCATTGGAGCAAGTCACATGACCGTAATCCATGTGAAGCAAAGGCATCGGACACGTTGCAGAAATAACTAACAAATATCTCGGTTGGTATGCTAATTTTAGTTTAATCGACACGTAAAAAAAACAAAAAAAACAATTCTTTTATCACGATTTCAAAAACGATTTCTTTTGTCCTTCACGCTGTAACTTTTCACAACGATGGGCCTTTCCTCTGTTTTAACCAAAAACAAAACAACAAAAATTAATAAATTCGCCTTGTCCATAGTATACAAAACTTCATAACGATTTGACTGGCACTCAGTTTTTAAATTTTTTGATATCTTCAATTACTCATTTTGGTTTAATGGCGTTAAAACGTTTCTCGTTGTGTGAACATATTTGCGGAAGTATGATTTAAACTTTAGATTCAAATTTTAACGGTTTTGTTACCATTTGTCTCCAAGGAACAAGATAAAAGGTACAATTATAATAACATTATGATGGATTACCTTCGCATGTTTCGTTTACACTGCACGAATCGTTGTCACAGCAGCACCAGCAGTGGGAGTGTGGTTGGTCGTTGTTGCAAGTGTAAGGCGTTCTCTCCCAGTTCTTTTAAATGAAAAATATTTTTCCATGTTGCTTAATTCAATTTGAAATGCCAGAAATATTTCTTTAAAAGCAAAAAATATGTTTCGAACGTTAAAATCCCATAAAGCAATTAAAAAAAAAAAAAAAAAATTTATTTAAAAAAATTGTTTACATGTCATCAATAAAAATATAAGGCTTTACCTGATTCACCACAACATGTTTGCAAACGTCTTGCATGTATTTGGCAGATGTGTTGCCAAAATAAAATCAATGTTTATATAAGACTGATCAAATTGACCTGCAATCGTTGATTTTCACACGCCGTTCTCTGTTTGCATCCTTTCCATATTTTGATGTCGTTGTTATTTCTGCGAACTTCGGTTGAACAAACCTAAGAAAATAGGAAAAATACATTTACTATATAATGGCCGTATTTATCAATTCTAAACATGGTAATCAGTTGGCAGTAAAGAGAAATGTATGAAGCACGGTTGTGCGACAGCTTGTAAAGATTTCAATACATTGGTCTTGATATAGGGCCTACAAATTGTCTTTATATGGACATTGTGTTTGTGAGGGGTAATAAAGTGTTTACAAAACAGTACAAAGCACTTTAATTGTGACCTCTAAAACAATAGCTTGATGTTCGCAGATGAACTGGTACGTATTATAAGAACCGTGTTTATTACTTAGGCAATTTGCACGAAATAGTATTTTGCAAATACTATTTTCCTTTAAAAATGTGTTACTTCATTTTCTTGGCATTCCCTTAGCATTCCAGAAGCCGTACATTCCACGAAATTGTTTGCGTTGATACACTTCCAACATTTGGTGCAAAAAACTGATGAAAAGCATAATTTTATATTAACCATAATTCTAAGCTGTTGAAAGTCATTAGCACGGTGGCTCCCAAAATTTTTTGGTTTGCGGCACACCCTAACTATTTCGCGGCTGAGTTTTAGAAAAAAAAAATATATATAGAGTAATCTTAAAATCGCACTTAACACACGACAAACTATATGTAAATGTTTCAAAATTATCAATTTGTAAAGAATAGTGCAATTTAAGCCTGAAATGTTTGCGTGTATGCCTATGAGCAATACAAATGCTCTCTTTTCCGAAATTACAAAAAAAGTTTCGCGGCACACTTGACAATTTCTTGAGGCACGCTAGTGTGCCGCGGCACACAATTAAGGAATCACTACCCCAGCATTTATCTATGAGCACCACTGATGTTGTTTTGGCTAAAACTTAAAAAACAACTTAAAATTATCATTTAAATTAGTTTCCCGAATAAGCTAGCAAAACTTTACGAACCTACAGCATTTTCTATTCTATTATATATTTCAACAATAAACACCATTCGTTAGAAGTTATTTTTGTGAACAAAAAACTCATAAAAAAAAATATAAAATACAAAGACTTTTTAGAATTATAACTATACGACGATTCTAACTGTTGGAAATTATATTATTTCAAATATTATCGCTGCCCATAAAATAATAGAAGGGGAGCGTGACTTACCGCTTTGAAGGCAAATAACTAACAGCAGTACTGTAATGAAAAGGCGCGTTACATTAAACAAATCCATAGCAATTTGATATCAGTATTGCAGATACCAACCGCGCATTTGACCGCAAAGTTAATACTTCTCGTCTTTTCTTTCTGCGGTTTCATTAATTAAACAAGCCCTCGGGGTCTGTTGCGTAAAGTGAAACGTCAAACTTTGTTTGGACAAAGGCGCTTAAAGTTCAGCTCATCTTTTTTGAATGATTGAAAGTAAAAGTAAACATATACGCGATTTAGAAGAATCGGTGGTACAATATTTTAGATGTCAACACATTTTCTCAAATTAGTATGGATAAATTCAACAAATGATTGGATATTTGGTCTTTAAATATCGGCCGCCCATATAAGTTTGATCGCTGTGTAAACAATGTAGATGTATCTCGCCAGATTTGGAAAATAACTAATGGATAAAATTGATCCTATATGGTCATTTTTTTGCGTTTTCTGTTTTGACTTTCTGAACGACGTTTTATTTTTGTTTCAGTTTAACAACAAAAACACTCAGAATACGATTAAACCTTATACAAGATAACATCGGGTTTGCCAAATCTGCTGTGAAATGCGAATCAAGATATCGGCCGTTCCCAGACGCTCGACCGACTAAGGCAGCCCACAAGGATTTATTTGCTAGCCAGGCATTATTGGCCGACATGAGCGCAAATCACGGTGAGATTGTCAGTTCTACGATAAAATATCTGGATCTGATGCACAATCCAAAAACACACCTGCAGTCCCCTTTTAATTGGAGAATAAAACTGAAACTCTTAGGATTATGATTTGGGAAATATTAGGAATCTTAGAAATCATGAAAACGATTAGCATGTTTTGGGAAACCCAGTGGTCAGTAAGATAGAAAAATGAACTTGACAAACATGAATTTGCGCAAAATGCCTTAGTCTGTTACTTCATGTAATTAATTGGGGTTGTCTATTCAGTACGACTAGAGAAATACATCAACCTTAAATTTGTAACATAGTCAGTGGCCTTAATATACTGCGATTTGTTATATAGCCTGTTCAATAAGGTTAAGGACTATACAAGTTACAAAATTTTCCTTTATTCAGCTTCTTTAACAGAGTGTCAGAAATATTTGGGCGATCGTTTATTTTTGTTGTGACTTCCTTTATATCTGATTTTCGGTTTTTAAACTTGCACCCGCAGTGGAATCCGCATAACAAATGCTTTGCAGTATCCAGCAGGTTCTCCAATATTTGTTCAGGAATAGGCGAGACTGTTTGACTTAGATATCAGCCTGAAATTCTGATTAACACCAGTTACAGTGGTGAAACTATCATAAGCATGTTCGGCAAAGCTGAGAAATATGGGTGTTCATATTTTCAGATATCCGTTTTATACATGTAACATATAAAAGAGTGTCATCCTTTCATTTCAACGAAAGGATATTTGTTCAACGTTTGTGTATGACATGGCAAGATTGTGTTGCTTTCGGTGTAAATAATTACAGACTTCATCGTTGAAAAGTGATTTTGTTGGAGCTTTTAATTCCAACACAAACTATATTTATACACTTATTTTAGTTTTGGCCCAAATAAAGCGTGCTAATTTTTTGTATTCTTTGTCGATATTATGAACTTTCATTTTATATAAAATATGAATCAAAGCCAATTATATATATTAGCATTTTATTCTTGTTTTTATTTTGTATTGCAAACAAACCCTTTTTAAAGTGACCCACATCCAAGTTATTAAAGATGCATAAACTGTGATCTAGCCCTTTTGAAATGTTTTGTTGATCAACTATTACATTATAATCACACTGCACTGTAGCTAATATGAACATGGTATACGCATGGATATTGCTCTTCAAATAAATTTAGCTTTGTCCTATTGACATAGTTCGTTCAGACAGGCCAGCAAATATTTAACAGTGAACGAGGGGGTCAGTTTTGCAGAGAGCATTATTGCTAGGACAGTTACCGACCAAAAATTTTTCATAATACTCCGATTATGAGAACCATTTAAAGCTCACTTTCCAAGTTGCTTATATGTCCGCGATGAAATTGGAGATATAGCTGTAAGTAATAAACCAAACGGTAAACTGAATCTTGAGTCTTAAATCTTAAAAATACACTGTGTTCAAGTCAAATTATATTGCTAAATGTTAGGAAAGACATTGGATAATTAGTAATGAATTTGTTGGTATTTGCCTATAATAACTTTTGGTATGGTACAAAGGGTAGTTTATCCTCAATAGATTCATTCGAGGTGTAAAAACGTTTGATAGCCACTTCTACCAATCAAAAATGGATTTACTTGCGGGATAATTTACGTAATAGTATTTCAACTTTAGTGTGTTGATATTGCAATCCTTTCAAGTCTACTTAAGAAAGCATTCGCTCAAAACTGTTTAATAATGATTTCGCTTGCTGGTAAAGTTGCACTTGTAACTGGAGGGTCTTTTGGTTTGGGAAAGGCGACCGCCGAAATATTGGCTGAAAACGGCTGCAAAGTCGCCATCTTGGATCTACCGGAGTCGCAAAGCGCAAAGCTGGCTTCAGGTATCGGCGACGCCAGGTGTTTGTTTTGCCCTTGCGATGTGACCTCTGCAAGCCAAGCCGAGAGTGCAATGGCGGAGATCGTGCGCAAATGGGGCAAGTTGGACGTGGCTGTCAATTGCGCGGGATGTCCGCTCTTCGAAAAGATCTACGACTCTGAGACGAAGAAGACACACGAACTGGAAGACTTCCGTCGGATTGTCGACGTCAACCTGACTGGAACTTTCAACATTGCCAGGTTCGGTTTGACTTGTTTGTTCTTTGCGTGTCGCAGACCAGTAAGAAGGCTAATATTACAAATAAAGCATTTTTTATGAACTTTATAGAAAATAACAACAGATTGAAATCTAAATAAGGTTTTCACGGTTGTCGTTTAATGTCAGCTTAAAGGTACCTCAAATGTTTTTTTTTTCATTTCATTTTACCTTTAAATGGATAAATTTGTTTTTAATTATTTGGTTTTATTACTGGTTAAAATTTTAGGATTTTTAGGACTAAAATCCTATCAAAAACACGACTTCTGTTTTAATTCTCAGTCTGTTTATCGTTGCCAGGTTGGCGGCCAAAGAAATGGCGAAAAATCCACCGGGAAAAAGCGGAGAACGTGGCGTTATAGTTAACACATCAAGTGGTGCTGCTCTTTACGGTACAGCCGGAACAACGGCCTACTGCGCGGCCAAGGGCGCCATCGTAAGCATGACCTTGCCAATGGCGCGTGACCTTGCCCCGCTCGGCGTCAGGGTCGTGACAATTGCTCCGGGGAATTTTGACACTCCGATGTTTGGTTCCATCCCGGTTTCGAAGCAAGCGGAAGCACTAGCAGACAATGCGTTTCCATTGCGCATTGGACACCCCAAGAGTTCGCCCACTGTGAGCAAACCGTAGTCGAGAACCATATGTTTAACGCTACGACTGTTAGCCTTGATGCAGGCCTACGGCTGAGAGCGGTAACTAGTCGTGAAGTTCAGATTGATAATATTTTCACTTTCCACAGTTGGTCAATTTTTTATAATTATTTTTCATTAAAATTTATTTTCTCTAGCCTTATATCAAGATTTGAAAAAGCTACATTTTTTTCCTATATATTCTTAGCTTAATGTTTATGATGCAAAATGGGGGTGTAGGGGTGAAACTTAGTGATTTTAATGCTTAATCTTCATCAATTAGTGATTGGTGGCAGAAGACGATTTATTAGAAATATTCTGCATCTCTGAAATATCTACAACACAAAGAAGGATCCAGTGTAAATAGCATATAGCGTTTTTGGTTAATTTGAAAATATTAAGACATTTTAAAGTTTGTGTTGTTACTAAAGGTATGCACAACGTCACAGATATTTTGCAATTTTTCATTCTTCTTCAACACTCGGACATCAATAGTTACAAACATTCTTAAAAATATCGTTAAACAATTTTCCAATGTTCTAGTTGCTTTTTCCTTAAACAACAAAAATGTGAATTTCCGAAGAAGCTGCTTCTATCGATTCACCAAATTCCATTTTGTGGCCGGGATTAAAAAAAAAACGTAGTAGTTCTGAAATGTTTTTTTTCTCGTTTATTTGTTAATTTTGCTGTAAGTTTCGATTTTCATCTAGAAATCGTGGTCAAATTCCAAACAAAGTGAAATATTATTTTAAAAAAAATTAGAAATAGCAATTTCGAAATAATTTTAAAAAGAATCCGTTTACAGCTATTTGAAATCCAACAGTCTGGTGCGTAAACTTCTTTACAAAGCTAAAGCAAAAATGCTGGCTGTAGTAAACTAAAAACGTGCTAAGTTTCAAAATATTTACTTAATCCTATCTGTCTGTGGTTGAATTTATTTAAGATATAGTTACCTGAACATATTCACATTTATATGTGCCTTCAAATGTTTCGCATATTCTACGAAACTTGACGATTCGTCGTTTGTATAGACGAAACTGAAAAAAATCAAAATATTCCTAAAAAATTGTTTGACAAAAACGCAATGATGCATGAAGATTTAAAAACATGCTTTAGCCCTATGAAAAACAGCAGAACCTATAAAGCTGTTTAAATTAGTACAACGTTCATAATAAAAAATTTTTTATCAAAAATGTTATTTCAACAGATCTGCGTTTTTTATACTATCGAGCCCCACGTCTAGAAATGACACTACTACTGTATCCTACTTCACAGCAAAAATCCTTTACAAATAACAAACCGAAGCAATCATTGTGTTATTTACCCACTGTCGTTAAAACACATCAGCTGAAAGAAATTAAAAAAAAACTTTTGTTATAAACCGGAGTGGTCTTCTTACTTCTTGCAAAAAAGAGGACGCAACGCAACGATTTATTTCAGATTAAAGCTAAACCAAGTTGCCCGTGGTGCTTATTAGACACGTGTGATATATCGGCAACAACCCCATTCACATGCTCCTTCGCTATGCTTGTCACGGCCTGCGCTTTATCTGCCGCCTGCATGCATTAAAGGAGGCTAAAACTTGGAATTATTGTCGTCGTCTCATGTTTGTAAAAAAAAAATACGAATACGTGTAAAGCAAAGTCGTTACGTACAGTATGCAGTATGTTTATATTCGTTTTTTAGACATATGCTATATACCTGAATTACTGCATCTTGTATCAGTCCTTAATCAATGGAGAATGCAAATCCTAATTAGCAGAACGTTCATTAAACATAGATATTTATTGTTCACTAGCCACATCGAATGTTGATAATCTCAAGCACATATTTATTCGTGGTCGTCCCTTACCATTTGCTAATCTTCGTTTGACAACACGATTTAGCCAAGGATTTCCGACACATGTATTAAAGTAATTTCGACGCAGATGTCTAGAATAATTGCGACACAGTGGTTTAAAATGATTTAGACATAGTTGTTTAATAAATGTGGCATACAATGCGATGTAGTGAGATGCCTGACGGTCTAATGTATAAAATAAATATCGTGCAAAAAAAATAATCATTTAATTTCAGGCCTCCCTAAATCACAGCCCGCGTCGTTCGCACGATTGTTATAATAAAGTTTTTTCTGTAATACTCCAGAAGAATTATTTTGAAATGGCCGTCTGAAAAATTAGTAACTTTGTAAACAAATAACCTAATAATCAATATTCTGCAATCAAATGCGTGAGGTCAGGACTCCACCTATTTATTTATTTAACCTATTTAAGTTGTGTAATAGCAACACTTTTTCGCTGCCATTTTAGTAATCTTCAGCCCGTAGAGTGAAAATATGTTAAACTAAAGGCCTATGCCCTGCCTGTGTGCTGCGCCCTATTTGTAAATGCAACTTGATTAGCGCCTTAAAGTAAGCAGCGCAAGTGGAGCAGTTGGTAATATGTGCTAAAATACTTGCTGTGATAAGCAAAAAATGCAAAACAATAACTAACTATTTGACAGTGTTTAAGTAGTCAAATGTAAAAGAACTAACCGAGCATTTTCAGAAATGTTGTTAATTTCACTCTATTATATTAATCCACAAAAATTGTTCCCCTGCAAAATAAACCTAAATATTCATAACTAAATGGTGGCTTACATGTGTTCAGGAAATTTTGCCTAAAAATGAAAGGGTTAAAATCCACTGCCTTAACGCAGTATTAAATAATCAATCGTATTTATTTACAATTTCTCAAAACTAAAGTTACCACGTATGCCAACAAAGATTAACCGCTACCAACTGGTGAAAGTGTATGCTTTTGTGTGGCGGTTGGTACATGAACGTCTGTTACATGAACTGTGTGCTGAAGTTGTGCGGAAAATACTTTTGCCCAAAGTCCATAGAAATAATAGAAGTTGTGCAACTCAGATTCATGCGCGCTCAAATGTTTCCCAAATCGCTAGGCAAGCCAGTTATCTTAATTATCATTCATCGCATTCAGAGTGCAGTTGACTCTGTGAACCTTACGGCCATTCACTGCATCCTGGAACAAACAACTGGATTTTTTCTTTGTTACTTCGTACTGAGTTTTAGTTGTTGCGGTGACAAAAAAACCCTAAAATCTATCAATCTATCCATCTATCAGTATTGTAATAGCCTATTTAAATAATTTGGTGTAAGAACCTATATTTTTAAACATATTCAAAATAAAATGTTTGCTCTCAAAAATACCGCAAATAATGCATTGTAATAGATTTAATATTAGTAAAGTAATTGCTGCCCCATTTTGTTGTTTATAGTAATAAAAATGCAACATATCTTTAGCAAGCTGTTAATAAAGAAAATGCAGGTTGAGAGAAAATATATCACACTAGTTTGAACTTTTTTTTAACTTGGCAAATGGTACAATTAGTAAAGCGATAAAATTTTCAGTAAAACCAAATTGCTTCTGTGTAATGCTGACACGAACATACATCCAGAAACTAACATACGGCTGTGTTTCAGGCGAGGCCGACGTTTTGTGCAATTCACTAGTCTCCAGCATTCGGACAAATTGAGTTACACGCAAGGGAGAAAATATCGTTATACACCCTTCGGATATCGTTGATGTCTTCTACTTTGCCCACAAAAATGTTATCGGATGAAGATGACATCCAGACCGCTTTATTCTTATCAATCTTGTGCCCTTCACTTTGGAAGAAGACGTAGTAGATCTGCTTGCAATAATAGCGTTGTAAAACCTTTAGAATAATGAAGCCATAAAGGGACGCTACGTTTTTTTAATTGAATTTTCGCATAAGCCTATGATAGTATTCAACGCGAATTTTGTTTGAAAAAATGTGATTAGGATTTTAGTTAATCAGTGTATACTGATCCAAATATAGAGCTTTCTACAAAACTGTATTAAATTTAACATGCAATTAATTATAACAGTAACTCTACATGGTCATTTATTTATATACTCCATTTTGTACTTTATTTAGCAAACATGGTACGATTGAACTAATTTTCCTTTTAGATAATTTATTTTTGCTATTATTGCGGAGCTTTTCACTCTTTGTTAAAGTACCATCAATCAAAATATAATTTCTAAATTGCTTACAGTTTATTTGTATTGTTCCAGTTTGCTTTATTTGTAGTAAACCACTGAGCGTTACAGTGAGTTACGCAACGAAAATTATAGTAGGGGTTCCGCAATCTGTTTGTTTTTTCTTTAGGGTGCCACAAGCCATAAAAGGTTGCGAACCACTAATATAGTCGGTCACTTACGTCTATTCTTTTGCTCAAAAACTTAAGCACAGCCCACTTATCATCATCGTCCGATTTCTTCTCCACTGCTATCAGAATGACGTCACGAGCGTTTCTGCGCCGAAGTTTGCCGAGAATGTTGTCGTAAACGTAATCTAGCGCGGCTGCAGTGTTGGCGGTGTTGTTAACTGGATAGAGTGTCGGAAACAAAAAAGAAATTAATAAAAGACTCAGAAAAAAATTGGATTTGGTGTTGGTATTGAAATTGCTGGTAAAATTGTGTGTTCTGAAATGTCTGTATTTATAACGTCAAGCTTGCTTAAACCCCAATGTTTCGAGATATAGGCGACGACAATTTTGAGTTTGCAAACCTGAGTAAATTCGGTAATAGGAGTATTGCAAAGGAACAAACATGTTAACGTCATTGGTCCAGTAAAACAATTATGTGTAGGGCATTTATATCACGCAAAACTTTGGTGAAATAATGCCTTCAATAGTGATACAATTAATTTTGCGTGACATTTTATTTTTGCCTCTATAGTATTCGTTATGTAACTGTCGTGTGTAGCGGTACTTTTCAAATGTCTTACTTACCAGACGGCTGATAATACCCCGTCCTATTTGTGTCATCTGGTGAAACAACCTTGTAAACTTTCTCGTTGAAGAAAACCCGATAACTTTGCAAATATTCCTTGCTGTGATCGAGTTTTCTAAAATAAATTTAATTCAGTTTCGTATCATACATATAGTTAAGCAAAATTATATTCGTTTTCATATACATTCTAAAACAAGTTGCTCAGTCCAAGGTGAAACATTCGAATAAAGCTGAATTTCTTAGAAAGCCCCATTTTTTTCGCGGACAAATCTAAGCTTTTTGATGCGGGCAATATTAAATACACAACTACTACTTACTATACTTACCTACTATCAGCAACAACATAATAAATATTTTACCTCAAGCCGTGCTTATAGTTCAACTCGGGGCCCTTTTTGTGCAGACAGGATTTTAGAGGTTAGAGTCCAACATATTGACTACTGATATACATCCAATAACAATTTGAATCAATGATAATAAACGCAACCAGAACCCTTTACTAGTTTACCGTTTTACTCTTGATTTTGTTCGTTCAGTTAAATCTTAGTACGCATTGCAATAAAAATGGTTAATAATAAAGAGCAAAGATGTCGGCAAAACTAAACAAGTGCCACGGGTAGTTTTATAGAGTAATTTAGAAAAAAGTGTCATTAGACCACTGTGACTATTTTAACATATATAGAGGTTATTTTTACAGTGTTTTTCTAAATGGTAAATAGAACCTGAAATTTTCAAGGAATCCTGCGACTCTTTTGTTGTAGCTTTCCTTGTTGTTGAATTGAACAATCTCGATGAAATTTATTGGAAGATATGGCGGACATTCCTCTATATTTCAAAAAGTTACACATTAATGTGAAGTTTAATCCTATTTAAACAACCTGTATGAGTGTTTGCGAAGCAACCAAATGAATGTCATATACACAACCACGGCGAGTGGTATCTTAAATATTATGTCGTTAGTTTCATATTAAAATTTTGTCAGTTAAAATCGCAAAAATAAATCAAAAACGTTGGAAAACAGTGATCAGAAAAGACAAGATAACGAATTGTTTAATTGAACAACCTAAAGAGCTCGGTACACTATGCAGTATGGACGTATTTGTAATGCAGTTAATGTTAACTTTAACAAACGCCTATTCAAGCTCGTATGAAAATGTCTTAATCTAGAACAGTTGTTCTCAACCTTTTCTCTTTCGTGGCCCATTTACGTTGCAAAAAAAATTCTGTGGCCCAATAGTTTCATGAAAGAAAAAACTGTAAAATGGGTTTAGTACGCAACACAGCAAAACGTATTTCAAAACAGATTATTTATTTAACCGTGCATTAGTGAGATACTTGCGGCTGAACAACAAATTTACATTCCTTTTTAATTCCTCCCCAAGCCATTATTCCTGTAAAATTAAATATAATGACACAAATGAAACTAAATCTAGCTTTTTAAATTGGTCTGTGACCCACCTCAAATTTTCTTATGGCCCACCAGTGAGACATGGCCCACTGGTTGAGAACCGCTGATCTAGAACTTTTTGGCTTTGAAATTCTTATCAACCTAAAAAGTTTTTAAACAAAATGCATACTTACTGACACAACAAGGTTTCATTCCGCTCCACTGTCCGCTCCCAAGGCACAAGCGATTTTCCTTGTGAGAGGGCACAATCTGGTAACCGGTCTCGTTGCACGTGTAAGTGCACAGTGACCCCAAGTGGTTAGCATTGGAGCAAGTCACGTGGCCATGATCGATTTGTAGTGAAGGCATCGGGCATTTATTGGCGATAACTGAAAGACTTAACTTATTTACCCTCATTTCATGATTTAAATATGAACTAAATGAAAACAGCTTAAAAAACGGTGTTTTATATGGCCTACTTTTTTTCCTTATTTTAATTGAAATGATATGGCAACTTGTGGTTTGGAGAAAAGACTTTTCATAAAAAAATAGGGTGAACAATAACCGATTTCGTCCAAAAAATTTAGAATTTTTTTTACTTAGAAATTACTTTAGAAAGACAGAAGTGTGTATCCGATTATTTTTATTGATTATATCGGACATGCTTGAAATACTGAATATTTCCAGGGTAAATCAAGCTCTTACTATCAAGTTGTGTTTATGTTTTAAGCATAATACAGCAATGTAGAATTCGTTCGCTTAAATTACCATTTATTGCCGATTTCGATTTCATCTCTTTTGTACAAACGTGATAAAAGATTTTAGAAGCTTCGACGAGGTTGTGATATTTAGAGTGCGAAGAACATTATTTCCTACCCCACTCGTATTTTTTTAATGAGAAAAATTTAAAATAAATATAAGCAAAACTTTGTATTTAGGTGAGGAAAACCCGACGTGATATTCACTTCTGGCAAAGTAAAAACGTGCGTGAGTTTAATAAATTTGAAGGGTTATCTCTACCATCACAATGTTCGTCCATGTTACATTCATCTTTTGAATCGCAACAGCACCAGCAGTGTGACGTATCTTGGTCGTTGTTGCAAGTTGGAGGATTTCTTGCCCAATTCTGCGGGCGTAATAGTTGATAGTTAAATATATATTTAATACCGGTAGTTATAGGTGTAAAACGTTAAAAATTCTACAATATATGATTATAGAGTTATCTTATCCAGTAATTCAACCAACGTGAAATGCACTTAACAAAGGCGAATGTATATAATTTCTTAGGTGTAAGCAAATACTTAAAATGAAGCAAAGACTGTAATATTTTCGTGTGGTTCGTCCTACAATATATGTCAAGGGAAAATTTATTTTTAAGGATATTTGTCAACTTTAACCTGTAATCTTTGGAGTTCACAGGCTTTTCTTTGTTTGCATCCACTCCATACTGTGATTTGGTCTTTTTGCCTGCGAACCTCCGTCGAACATACCTGTAGTTTAACATATACACAACAAAGAGGGAATTATTCTAAACTGTTCAAACGACAAAAGACACACTTAAACTGTGGAGAAACACATTTATAAATAATACTTTGAGGGAGCGAAACTTTAATGGCATATGTGCAGTTCAAGTTGGCAAAACAAATGGGCTACTTAAAGGCGACTTTGGGCTGAAACAAAAAATAATATCTAAACGTTCAGGTACAACCGTACGAAGGAACGTTCAATCACAAACGTGGAAATGTTGATTCTAATTGTTAAGGGTGACTGGTTAAATCCTCAACCTGGGAATTTATACAATATTGGTCATCGATATACTCTTTTACATATAAGCCTTTATATATTTATCGACTTTTTGGTCAATTGTTGTGCGGAAAATATTTTTGGTGTTTAAATTATTCATTGGTTTGTAGTAGCATGGCGATAGGGTTGTTGAGGTTACATATTGTTAATATGCCAAAAATATTATCCTCTGTATACCGACTTAGTACTATAAGTAACATGAATAAAAAATAATAAAACCTCATCATCCGCACATTGCACCCATTCCAAATACTCATAGCAATAATAGAAATTTGAGTTCTGGCATGTCAAACATTCCAGAGAAGAAACTGCAAGAACAGAGTTAATTTAGTTCAAGATGGTTGAACACGTTCGTTGGTAAACAAAAACCGACAGCATGAACAACAGAATGTCATAATATCTATTCTAACATTGATGGATTTGTGGTTATTTTCCGCTGTTACTATAGTTATTGATAAGGCTGAGTTCTACTTTTTAAATTAAATTTTTCCGTTTGTAAGACAAAGCAATCATGAATAACGAACAAATTGCTTAAATTTTTCACTTTGTAAGATAAAGCAATCACGAATAAGGAACAAATTGCTTACCATAAAGAGGAAAGGAAAGTTGCAGCAGGAATCCAATTGAAACACAAAAGCGAAGAAAATGTCGCATCTCGGTTTCACCAAAACTGTAGTTTGCACACTTCAAGCTGAAAAATCAAACAAAACGCTTCCATGTGCAAAATGAAGGCTTACGGTGTGCTACAAAAACGATTAAATTATAAAGTCGCCCGGGGTGTTTATCAGACACGTGTGACGAGCTATGCCTCAACAATATTTAATTAAGCAATATATGGTGTTTACGGCAGCCTTTCGTTAATCTGTCACTGAAATGCTTAAAACAGGCTAGACCAGTGCTCTTCAACCGGTGTGCACGGTGCACCAAAATATGCATGGGGTGCACCACTACGAAAACGTATACAAGGGTGCAGTATTTTTGTAAGGTGTTTTGGGGGACCGAAACGGTCCCCCAAATTTCTCCAGCGGTTTCCCAAATTTTGGACTTGCAACTTTTTGGTATTTAAATGAAACACTTGCGGTCTCTTAAAACTACTTAGCGGTCACCCAAACCAAACCTTAAAAAAAACCCTGCAATGGTGCATCACTAACTTTCAACGAACCATCAATAGCTGACTACTCAAATTTGTTTGAATGCTGTTTTATGACATACAATAGTACTCGCAAGCACCCTGCAGCCAAATCGAACTCTTACCGACAGTGTGTAAAACTTCGACAGTATGATGTTGATAAGCATAATGATTTTTTATATCGCTTTTCACCTCAGTTTACCTTTTAAGTAAAGAGAGTGCACG
Organism: Ascidiella aspersa; assembly: GCF_963924565.1. NCBI lineage: Eukaryota > Metazoa > Chordata > Ascidiacea > Phlebobranchia > Ascidiidae > Ascidiella > Ascidiella aspersa. The sequence continues at coordinate 29,410,420 of NC_139451.1, read as the reverse complement.
AGTTTGTCACAACAAGTTGAAGGGTTTACTAATCCAAAAAAATGAAGAGCACTGGGCTAGACTACTTTAAGCATTCTGTGATTGTTGGTAACAAAACGATCAAACTAAGAAGCCATTAGTGTTATATATTGAGATAAAAAGCCAAATAAATATAAAATGTTTAGTAAGTATGTTTGTTCACACTGTTTTTTTCACCGAACTGTAAAATCACGCACTAGTTTTCTCTACGTCGGTTTTATTTTGCATAGTATTCGTTTAATATTTATTTGTAGGACGTTTATGTCTAATTAGAGAAATTGCATAAGGAAATTCTTACAATATTCGTCTTCGACGAAAGGTGTATGATTCCTCTGGTAATCTAGGTAAAAATTATGCATTATGTTTGGTCTGTGTAGAACAATTACATACGGTAGCTTATAAGAACTTTCAATAGGTGTTTCATTTTACTTTTCAAGCTGTTACACCTCATAGCAGGGTTTATGAAGGAAACTAATCGTATAGTTATTTATTCTTAAACTTAAAGTATATTTGTCATTTTTTTGCAAAAACGTACAGTTTGAGGAAACGGGAAATTAAAAAAAAAGTTAAGTTCCAGTAAATTTGCTTATTTTTTTAGTGACAACGATCAGGTCCATTTTATCACGATTTTTATCCAAACCGCTGTCTGTCTCGGATATAGTTGCTCCTATGGTTCATTAACCGCAGCAAATGCGGTAGAATATTAATTTGGAAAGCCAGAATCGAATGAATTTGAGCGCCGCCGGGCATTACATGAATGTTCGAAACATATAGGGGTTTATTTACGCCAGATGTTAAAAAATGAAAAAACACCTTAAACCTTTTACTCAATACCTGGCTTGTTTCGTGAGGTTCAATGTCGACAATTTAATTCCAACATTTTTACTTTTGTTAATGATCCTCCTTTGCCTTTCTTCGACTCAAGTTTAAAGAAATGTCTCAGGTTTAAAACACACATGGTGGATCGGTAAATAACAATAACATTTTACTATTGTAAATGGGTATATCGCATTCAGCGTAACTCCTAAAGTTTGCTCATCTTGGATAGATGAGTCGAACAAGGTCACATTTTGTAAAAAAAGGTAGTATCGTGCGGCTAATGTTTGGCAATTTTACATGTCGAATATAATATTATTTAGAAAAATGTCATAATTCTTTAAAGGTAATTTTACCTGCACCAGAAGGTTTCATGGACCGCAGTGAGAAATTTGTGTGGGACTTGTAATTGTTCAGTTTTGCAACTTCGAAAGGATCTGATCACCAGACCAACAAAATAACATTTAATCCAAGGGTTCAATAAAAGATACACACACATATGTGGTCAGTTGTTTTCTAGCCTGTCTTGCTTGTATCATTGATCGACAGATTCGGTAAGCCTGTGATGCCTTTTGGGTGTTATTAAATTCCAGAGTTGAGAATTTGCACTCTTGTTGATTGGTAAACACTTGTCCAAATGGCGAGTTATTAAGGCAAGCATTTGTTTATTTATTTTATGCTTTTATCTTAAACAAGAAAGTGAAATATAGTGTATCTTTGTTGACACCTTGTTGGCTAGTTGTCAACACAAAGCAATAAACATATATTGCTTAACTTATCTTATCGTGTATCAAATTATAAGCACCTGAGGCGTACAACAAACTGCAAGCTGAGCATTTTCCTTGCGCTGAATATGGATTAGTTTCGCCGCTTAATTTTATATTAGATTTGAGGTTTCTGTTAGATGTTCAACGGATGGAATTGTAAAACCAAAATGCTGCGTTCTGTTACTGGTTGTGTTTTAATAGGAATAATGCTACAAGTTTTGTTTCCTTTTTACGGTAAGTTGCTTTTATGGTAGAAATTTATTTTATGTTTTCAATCTTATGATTTTTTTTTATATAGGAAACATATTTTAGTTATAAAGACGACTCCTGCATTCAAATGCTTGTTTGATTGTAATTCACAATTTTGTATATGGCTTAAACCTTATAGGAATATGTTATTGTATTCAGATATTTAAACCTTGTTCACAGTATCTTCTAGCAAATGCTGGATGTGCAGTAACGCCGCGAGTTTTACAGATTGCAAGTCTATGGGAAACATAACCGAATGTGGAGACACAGAGGTATATCCCTAAAATATGTAAGCGTTAAAAATTATTTCACATTAATTCTCAACCCGCGATCCAACTTCGGGCGAGTATTTATACTTTATTTAAACCACATATCCGTCTCTTTTTAGGGGAGTTTTAACATGTTGGCGCACAGCAAATCAGGTTAATATGGCTGCCAGGTCGTTGCTTGAGAAACCTGAAGTCGTAAGTGATTTTGAAGGTTGCACATTCGATATATTATATCGCAAAATAATTTGTCGGATGTGCAACCTCGAATTACCTTTCGAACTTACTGTTAATGATTCCTTTCTATTATCAAGTAGGCCTATAGGTTTTGTATTATCAAGATTTTCTGCCTTGCATGTTCCATGTACATGATTGAATTTTACTTTAAATAGTTGGATGATCGAAACGAGATTTTTAGTCATGGAACAATTTTCAGGCGTTAACAGCTGGATATCAATTATAATTAGTAAATGTGAAAATCATGCCTTTTAAATCCATTGCCCGTCGTCTATCGAAAGAGTTGCTTCAAAATTTGACATTAAATAAGATTTGTGCGATATATCTGAAAACAAATACAGTTTCATTCAAGTCGTTTTAAGCCCCGATTATTCAGGTTTGTTCGACCGAAGTTCGCAAGTATTATAACGACATCAGCATATGGAAAGGATGCAAACAGCGAAAGGCTTGTGAAAATCAACGATTACAGGTGACAGTATCAATATTTTTCATTTACTTACACAACTATTTACGTGAAAAGGTCAGTGGCTGACGCAAATATCTTCATTAAACGTTTTGTAAGCTTACAGTGAACAAAACTCAGTTAGGGCAATGGCATCCTTAAAACAATGTTTAATTAATCTGAATAAAATTACCTTTTTCTGCCGGAACTTCATAAGAATCTGAATATACTGCATAGAATCAATTCTAATTAATCTAACCGTGTGAAATATACTTGCAGTCGGCGACCCAACCGAACGAAACGGCAAGCCAATTTAGGATTGCGCAAAATCCCGACTCCTTGGTTAAATAAGAAATGTTAAAAATTCCATCGGGATTTTGCGCTATCTTACATTTGTTAATATTGAATATGAGATGAAGCGGTATTTCGAATATCATTACGTCCTGGTTAAATATTTCCATATATGTAGATCTATAAGTTTGTGCTTGTCTTCTCAGAATTGGGAGAGAACCCCTTACACTTGTAACAACGATCAAGATATTTCACACTGCTGGTGCTGTTGCGACGTAGATTCGTGCAATGAAAACGAACGATGTGAAGGTATTACATACATGTGTTGATTTTACTAAATGACTAGTTAGTTCTTGAAACATTTTATACCTGAACTAACGATCAACTTATATTATTTTTTTTTTAATGTTCTGCAATCGCTGATTAGACTTGCAATAGTTATCTATGTAATTGTTTGCATTTAATCGGTGTTTGGACTGAAGGTTTCGGATATTCTTTCAGTTAACTCTAAAGCATGTCCAATGCCGTCGCTACATATGGAATACGGAAAAGTGACTTGTTCGAACGCAAATCAACTGGGATCGCTGTGTACTTACCAATGTACTGAGAAAGGTTACACGGGTTTGCCCATTAACAAGCAAGATCGATTATGTCTTGGGAATGGAAAGTGGAGTGAAAAGAAGCCTTGTTGTATCAGTAAGTGCAATCTAAATATTTACATGGAAGTAATACAATTTTTTTTGCACGTAATATTTAAAATTTAACACATATTTAGCATACGCCTACTCATAATTTATAATCCGAAAATGACCCTAAATATGTTTTGTAACTTAATATGTTGTAACATTTTAAAGCTCAAAGTAATAATTATATGGTAGGTTTCATAATCCTGTTTGAAGCGTTGTAGAAAGCAGACGGAAATAATTGTTGTGGCACTTACGTAATGCGATAAAGTTAAGTTAGAAACCCGAGTTTACTTCAAGTTGTGTAATTTAGGAGCATAATGGTTGGAACTTGTAGTAAGCCGCAGTAAGAATATAAAATCCCATACAGAAGTAGGTACGACTTTGAACGTTTCGAATAATATTTTTGAATAATAAAGTTTACTATCTAAAGCAAAATATTGCGAAAATCGGTTATTATTATTTAAATGAAGATTTATTTTCTTCGTACAGTTGTAGCATACATTTTGATGGTGACGGCCTTCCCACGAAACAGATTTTCAAATCCCCATTTCATAAATAAAAATTATACAGCCACCAGCCAGCCAACAAAAAAAATTCCAAAATCCCTATAAAGCAGTGGTTTTTAACCTTTTTCTTCGCCTAACCCTTTTCTTTCGCCTTTATTCATTTTCAACATAGAGAGAAGGCACTGATATTAGGAATAAACAGTGCCTTGACACTATGTAGAAAATGAATAAAGAGTTATTCGAAACGTTCAAAATTATACCTAATTCTGTATAGGCTTTGATGTTATTACTTTGTTTAATTTACCTCACCGCAGAGGAGTGTCCACCATATGTTCCGCTGGATTTAGTGGCTCTTGTTCATTACATTAGCGAGGACAGCCAAGAGAAGAGAGTCACCAACATTGGTCCAAGTTGCAGGTAAAATTGCTTTCAAATGCACAAAAAACGACTAAATAAAAGCGAATATAAAAAGAAATAAAATATATGCAACTTTTTCTAGCACACTTGTTCAGACCGAGGAATATTACCAAGCTTTTCGGGTTTACTTCAACGAAAAAGTGTACAAGGTTGTTAGGCCGGACGACACTGATAGGCTTGGACATTTTCAGCCATCGGGTAAATATTTACTATTAAATATTAGCACTAGCGACAAGAATTACTACTAAAAATATTTTTTTGCGATTTAGAATTATATTAGCATGATAATGAATTCAAAGCCAAAAGGGCGAATAACTTGAAATCATCGCCATTAAAACGTACGGTGTCATCATTAGTTATTGTGACTGAAATATATCTAAACCTCTCTTATTTTAATCACATTAACTGATGATGATACAGTATATCGAAACGTCTTCATCAGGATGATATGGATTTCCTCGATTATTTTGACTTGGAGATTCATTATCAAGCTACATTACAGATATGCGCAAAGTGTTAATATATTACGTTCATAAAAGACAAGCTTTGTCATCTCGCCACTGGTTAATTGTAATAAATGCTTTATAACTTAAGTTTATGTTGTATTTGATATTTGCGATTTCCAGATGCTATTTATATTTTAAAGCATTAGTACAAGCCTTACATAATTTAGCTTGTTTCTAATAATAGCTACACACACTTAAACAAGGCGAATTGATTGTTTATTCATTTTTTCAAACAAAGCATTTGCTCATTGAATAGAATACTATATGATATGATTGGGATTGTTTTTTTACAATGTTTAACAACTTAATAAAAAATTGACATCTTAGATCATAAGTTTATAACAACATTTATCTAGTTGATAAAATATTTATCTATGTTTTTTTTTAAATGATACCTACTATTGTATCGGCTTCAAATTCTCACAACCTACATTTATTTCATACAAACCAATCTATACCTTGATTAAATTCACATGACTTGTTACTCCCACGTTCTTCTGTTTCAACTGCTGCTGTATATGCCTCTTCTCTTTCAGCTAGCAACACGGCCAACACTGGCGCAGCCCTTCGCTACATCAGGCAAAACATTTTCCGTCAGTTGCCTCGCAGAAGGTCACACAGTGTTATCATGGGCGTGGAGAAGGAATCAGACGATAATGCCGCACTTGCAGCCGCCGAGCTGAAGAATGACGGAGTAACTGTAAGGATTTGGTTTTCTCTTGTGAATGTTTACGATTGGTTGATACTTTAGGTATTTATGACACGTCATATTCTATTCCAATACAAGACATTTCAAACAAAAATTCTGCCGATCCTAACCGATACTGAAAGACGACTTCCCTTTGGCTAAATCAGCCAAATTAATAAAACTCAAACAAACGTAATGCTTCCGGGTTGGCAAGCAAAAATGCTCAGAAACTCTGCTACCTTTAAAGTTAATATGCTAATTTCGAAATGACGTTTAAATTAACATATGACTGAAAACGATAATTATTACCATAGGATTGTTATTTAGTGTTGCAATTTGGATATCCGATATTACCCTACTATCGATATTATCACTTGGTATCGGACATCGTTCCGATTCAGAATTTTCGGATATCCCTAATTGCAACAATGTTCCTTCCGATAAATCTCCAACTGAGAACATGCTTTTGGTATAGTGAGCTTGGTTACTTAAAGGCTGAGTTAGAATAATCTTGAACGAAATACACTTTTTGAATACGTAGAATTAATGAAGGTTGTTATATTTGATAAAAAAAATACACTACTATTTACATAGCTCATTTTATTTATAATTTTGTATGGTTCATAAACTTCCTTGAGGTTGGAATGCTACAAATGAGTCAGTATTTGTGTTTCTTGAATTGTCGTGGTTCATGATGAGTTTTATTGTTAACTTTAGGTTGCATTATCCCTGTCGTTTTAAAATATAACAGTACAATTTTGTAATACTCTGAGTTAGGCGGGAAAAAAATTATTTGGCTCACAAGGTTTTGGCTCATCACGGAGAAATTTCAAAAGATGGTATTTAAAAAAGTGTGTCCAACTATAGTTATTGACTAAAACTTATTTTATAGCTGTCAATATAAAACATACAAAAATATCCTTTAGCAATGCCATGACTTGACTAATGATAACTTATTTGCATGCCCCTTTGCCCGGGGGGTCCTTTGAATCCTCTCGTCACCTCGTTACCCTTCTCCCAAAGAGACCGTGCTGGCCCCTGGGGCGCCTTCGTTAAGCTGGTAACCGGAACACAGAATAAGCTAGCTATCCTGGCATGAGATTTACACTTGGGTTCTAACGACTAAGTTATACATGATAAGAGTTTAAATAAATTTAAGAAACATGCATGGCAACGTTTCGTTTTGCATTCTGATCATGTTTTAGATCTACTACGTCTTTTTCGAGAGCAAAAATCACAAAGTCAACTGGGAGGAAGCCAGGTCGGTTGCTTCCTCGGAAGAACACATATTTGTCGTCGATGGTGGGAATAAAATGGATTTCAAGAAGGTGTTCGACGACGTTTTCTCACTGGCTTGCAACCTTCCTTGTCCAAATGCCGAAGACGAGTGAAAACGCTTTAATGTTAAATTCTGTGTAACACAGAGACATAAAATATACTTAAAAAATATTCATTAAGCAAACCAACTTGTATATTTAATAGATGCCCGTATGTTGTAACTAAATACTTGAACAAATTTGTTTGTCGACACTATCGGACTAGAACCGATGGCCAATAGCATAAAGTAGTGGTATCGATTTAATTGTGTATTTCATCCGCGTTTTGATGTACGGTACAACTAAGCGTTTTATACCGTAAATGTTGTTTTATGAAAATAATAATACTGAAATCCAGATAAGTTACTGGTGTAAACAACGTTTTGGCTTAACAACATGGAGAAAGTTACAATTTACATGTTTCAATTTTATGAATATTTTTTATTTGGCCGTATAAAAGCGACTTCATTTTATATCGGATTGGATGTCTGTATATTTTGTATATTTTTTACAATTTTGCTTGCATATTTTGGAATCTTTTCGTAATAGATTGTGAACCCATGGCAGGAAATGCGTGAGTGTTTATCGTTCACAGCTTGTACAAATTATTTGTTGAGTTTAAATGGCGTATGGCTCAGCAATTTACAAACAAGTCTTACGTCACACATGTTTTTTAACATATGGTCCTATAATAAATAATAAATCTTGTCATCAGCCCAAACTTAAAAATAAGACACTTGTTATCAACGTTACACGCGGACAAACCGACATTGTTCGTTCAATTAAGGATTTCTGCAGGAAGTGCCAGATCAGAAAATCAACCAAAGCCGTGGTTATAGCTTCGACCTTACAACCCGGGACCATACCGATAGGTGTTATTCGAGCTTGGATTTGCTTGCACTAAATCCTTAATTAATCAAAAGGTTTCCGGTTTGCTTTCTGGCACTGAAATATTTATACATAAGTGTGTACGAGTATTGCCAGTTTATACTTTCCAACAAAGAAAAGTTTTGTTTATTACCCTACTTGTATTTTATTCGTTTTTTAAGGACAAATATACAAATATTCATTAGCAAACTGTTGCACCTCTTATCATATTAAAATCAAAACTGTAGATCTAAATGCCAAGAGGGAGAAATTAATTCGAAGTCTGTACACTTATTTGTTTAAACAAATTTTACCAGATTGCAATTAAATGAACAAATCATAATTACTTCAGAAAACAGTTCGAGAGATTTTTTCCCTGAAATCTTAACGCCGTAAGCCAGCATCGAGACTAACAGTTGTAGCGTTGAACATCTGATTCTGGACTATGGTTTGTACACATTGGGCGAATTCTTCGGCGTATCCAAGACGCAATGGAAAAGCGTTGTCCTTAAGAGCTGCAATTTGAATGGATTCCGACACTGACTGAAACATAGCAGTGTCAAAGTTCCCCGGAGCAACTGTAATCACCCTGATGCCGAGCGGGGCAAGGTCACGTGCCATGGGCAAGGTCATGCTGACAAGGGCGCCCTTGGACGCACAGTAGGCCGTAGTTCCGGCGACACCGTAGTAGGCTGAGCCGCTTGAGGTGTTAACTATAACGCCACGTTCCCCGCTACTTTCCGGTGGATTCTTTGCCATTTCCTTGGCCGCCAACCTGATAAAGTAGGTATAGATGTTAAAACAGTGCGCTGTGTAGAAAGTTTAACATTTGTGGTATACAGCTTTTAAACAGGGTGGATCAAAGTAGGCTTCCAGGTATTCAACAGCGTTGGAAGAAGAGGTACCATTGAATAGCCACAATGCTCACCTGGCCCCAATGGATTTCTTTTTGATGGGTATTGTAAAGAACAAGGTAGGCCTACATGCAAAGAACCCCAAAACAATAAATTTACTTTTAGAGCCAAACCCTGCTTTTTATAACTGTAAGCCTACATTAGCGTTCAACCCAAACCTGGCAATGTTGAAAGTTCCAGTCAGATTGACGTCGACTATTCGACGAAAGTCTTCCAGTTCATGTGTCTTGTTCGTCTCGTGGTTGTAGATCTTAAAAAAACGGACATCCTGCGCAATTCACAGCCACGTCAAGCTTGTCCCATTGGCGCACGATCGCTGCCATTGCACTCGGCTTGGCTCGCAGAGGTCACATCGCAAGGGCAAAACAAACACCTGGCGTCGCCGATACCTGAAGCCACCTTTGCGCCTTGCGACTCCGGTAGATCCAAGATGGCAATTTTGCAGCCGTTTTCAGCCAGTCTTTCGACGGTCGCCTTTCCCAAACCAGAAGCTCCTCCAGTTACAAGTACAACTTTACCAGCAAGCGAAATCATTTTTAAACAGTTTTGAGCGAATGCTTTCTTAATTAAATTTAAAGGAATGCAATATCAACGCACTAAAGTTTAAATTTTATTTCATGAATTTTAATAAATATATTTTCGATTGGTGGAAGTAGATCTTCAACGTTTACATCGTTACACTCTGAATAAACCTATAGTAACTACCCATTTTACTTCCATTTCAAAGTGATTCTACGTACTACCAACAAATTCATTTTTAATTATCCCATGTCTTTTCTAACATTTAGAGGAAGAATATATATTTTTTTAAATATGAATATTTTAAAAAAAATATATAAATATTTTATAAATATTTTTTTATAAACTTATCTCTAACAACATCTAATTATTATAATTCTAGCAACTATTAAATTAGTATACATATAACAGGTTTTCCCGCTTTATAATTAATTAAAACTATTTTGAAATTTTCAAATGTTGAATTTGCAAACGCATCGGCCGCATGTCCTAATGGATAAGGCGTCTGACTTCGATTCAGAAGATTGAGGGTTCGAGTCTCCCTGTGGTCACTGTAAAATTAGTTTGAAGAAAATATAACAGTTTTTCCCGATTTGCAATTAATTAAAACTATTTTGAAATTTTCAAATGTTGAATTTGCAAACGCATCGGCCACATGGCCTAATGGATAAGGCGTCAAACTTCGAATCAGAAGATTGAGGGTTGGAGTACCCCTGTGTTCACTTTTAAATTAGTTTGAATAAAACATAACAACTTTTCCGATTTTACAATTAATTAAAAAATTTAAAAAATGTCCGTTCATTAAAGTTACAATTGCATCGGCCGCATGGCCTAATGGATAAGGCGTCTGACTTCGAATCACAAGATTGAGGGTTCGAGTCCCCCTGTGTTCACTTTTTAATTAGTTTGACGAAAACAAAACAACTTTTTCCGATTTTATAATTGATTAAAAAATTAAAAAATGTCCGTTCATTAAAGTTACAATTGCATCGGCCGCATGGCATAATGGATAAGGCGTCTGACTTCGTATCAGAAGATTGAGGGTTGGAGTCCCCCTGTGGCCACTTTTGAATTAGTTTGAATAAAACATAAAACTTTTTCCGAATTAATAATTAATTAAAAAATTAAAAAAAATGTGCGTTCATTAAAGTTACAATTGCATCGGCCGCATGGCCTAATGGATAAGGCGTCTGACTTCGAATCAGAAGATTTAGGGTTCGAGTCCCCCTGTGGTCACTTTTAAATTAGTTTGACGAAAACATCACAACTTTTTCCGATTTTATAATTCATTAAAAATTTTTAAAAATATCCGTTTATTAAAGCTACAAATCCATCGGCCGCATGGCCTAATGGATAAGGCGTCTGACTTCGAATCAGAAGATTGAGGGTTCGAGTCCCCCTGCGGTCACTTTTAAATTAGTTTAAATAAAATATAACAACTTTTACCGACTTTACAATTAATTAAAAAATTAAAAAAATGGCCGTTTATTAAAGTTACAATTGTATCGGCCGCATGGCCTAATGGATAAGGCGTCTGACTTCGACTCAGAAGATTGAGGGTACGAGTCCCCCTGTGGTCACTTTTAAACTAGTTTGATGAAAACATAACAACTTTTTCCGACTTTATAATTGATTAAAAAATTTAAAAATTTCCGACTTTAGCATAAAATGGCATCTGCCGCATGGTCTAATGGATAAGGCGTCTGACTTCGAATCAGAAGATTGAGGGTTCGAGTCCCCCTGTGGTCACTTTTAAATTAGTTTGAATAAAACATAACAACTTTTCCGATTTTACAATTAATTAAAAAATTTAAAAAATGTCCGTTTATTAAAGTTACAATTGCATCGGCTGCATGGCCTAATGGAAAAGGCGTCTGACTTCGTATCAGAAGATTGAGGGTTGGAGTCCCCCTGTGGCCACTTTTAAATTAGTTTGAATAAAACATAAAACTTTTCCGAATTAATAATTAATTAAAAAATTTAAAAAATGTGCGTTCATTAAAGTTACAATTGCATCTGCCGCATGGCCTAATGGATAAGGCGTCTGACTTCGAATCAGAAGATTGAGGGTTCGAGTCCCCCTGTGGTCACTTTTAAATTAGTTTGACGAAAACATCACAACTTTTTCCGATTTTATAATTCATTAAAAATTTTTAAAAATATCCGTTTATTAAAGCTTCAATTCCATCGGCCGCATGGCCTAATGGATAAGGCGTCTGACTTCGAATCAGAAGATTGAGGGTTCGAGTCCCCCTGTGGTCACTTTTAAATTAGTTTAAATAAAATATAACAACTTTTACCGACTTTATAATTAATTAAAAAATTGAAAAAATGGCCGTTTATTAAAGTTACAATTGTATCGGCCGCATGGCCTAATGGATAAGGCGTCTGACTTCGAATCAGAAGATTGAGGGTTCGAGTCCCCCTGTGGTCACTTTTAAATTAGTTTAAATAAAACATAACAACTTTTTCTCAATTAATAATTAATTAAAAAATTTAAAAAATGTCCGTTTATTAATGTTACAATTGCAGCGGCCGCATGGCCTAATGGATAAGGCGTCTGACTTCGAATCAGAAGATTGAGGGTTCGAGTCCCCCTGTGGTCACTTTTAAATTAGTTTGACGAAAACATAACAACTTTTTACGACTTTATAATTAACTAAAAATTAAAAAAATGGCCGTTTATTAAAGTTACAATTGCATCGGCCGCATGGCCTAATGGATAAGGCGTCTGACTTCGAATCAGAAGATTGAGGGTTCGAGTCACCCTGTGGTCACTTTTAAATTAGTTTGAATAAAACATATCAACCTTTTCCGACTTTATAATTAATTAAATTTTTTTGAAAATATCCGTTTATTAAAGTTACAATTGCATCGGCCGCATGGCCTAATGGATAAGGCGTCTGACTTCGAATCAGAAGATTGAGGGTTCGAGTCACCCTGTGGTCACTTTTAAATTAGTTTGAATAAAACATATCAACCTTTTCCGACTTTATAATTAATTAAATTTTTTTGAAAATATCCGTTTTTTAAAGTTACAATTGCATCGGCCGCATGGCCTAATGGAAAAGGCGTCTGACTTCGTATCAGAAGATTGAGGGTTGGAGTCCCCCTGTGGCCACTTTTAAATTAGTTTGAATAAAACATAAAACTTTTTTCGAATTAATAATTAATTAAAAAATTAAAAAAATGTGCGTTTATTAAAGTTACAATTGGATCGGCCGCATGGCCTAATGGATAAGGCGTCTGACTTCGAATCAGAAGATTGAGGGTTCGAGTACCCCTGTGTTCACTTTCAAATTAGTTTGACGAAAACATAACAACTTTTACCAACTTTATAATTAATTAATAAATAAAAAAAAATGGCCGTTTATTAAAGTTACAATTGCATCGGCCGCATGGCCTAATGGATAAGGCGTCTGACTTTGAATCAGAAGATTGAGGGTTGGAGTCCCCCTGTGGCCACTTTTAAATTAGTTTGACGAAAACATAACAACTTTTTCCGACTTTATAATTGATTAAAAAATTTAAAAAATGTCCGTTCATTAAAGTTACAATTGCATCGGCCGCATGGCCTAATGGATAAGGCGTCTGACTTCGAATCAGAAGATTGAGGGATCGAGTCCCCCTGTGGTCACTTTTAAATTAGTTTGACGAAAACATAACAACTTTTTCCCAATTAATAATTAATTACAAAAATTAAAAAATGTCCGTTCATCAAAGTTATAATTGCATCGGCCGCATGGCCTAATGGATAAGGCGTCTGACTTCGAATCAGAGGATTGAGGGTTCGAGTCCCCCTGTGGTCACTTTTAAACTAGTTTGATGAAAACATAACAACTTTTTCCGACTTTATAATTGATTGAAAAATTTAAAAGTTTCCGACTTTAGCATAAAATGGCATCTGCCGCATGGTCTAATGGATAAGGCGTCTGACTTCGAATCAGAAGATTGAGGGTTCGAGTCCCCCTGTGCTTCCGACTTTATAATTGATTAAAAAATTTAAAAAATGGCCGTTTATTAAAGTTACAATTGTATCGGCCGCATGGCCTAATGGATAAGGCGTCTGACTTCGAATCAGAAGATTTAGGGTTCGAGTACCCCTGTGGTCACTTTCAAATTAGTTTAAATAAAACATAACAACTTTTTCCGACTTTATAATTGATTAAAAAACTTAGAAAATGTCCGTTCATTAAAGTTACGATTGCATCGGCCGCATGGCCTAATGGATAAGGCGTTTGACTTCGAATCAGAAGATTGAGGGTTCGAGTCCCCCTGTGGTCACTTTTAAATTAGTTTAAATAAAACATAACAACTTTTTCCGACTTTATAATTAATTAAAAAATTAAAAAATGTCCGTTCATTAAAGTTACAATTGCATCGGCGCATGGCCTAATGGATAAGGCGTCTGACTTCGAATCAGAAGATTGAGGGTTCGAGTCCCCCTGTGGTCACTTTTAAATTAGTTTGAATAAAACATAAAAACTTTTTCCGATTTTATAATTGATTAAAAAATTTAAAAAATGTCCGTTCATTAAAGTTGCAATTGCATTGGCCGCATGGCCTAATGGATATGGCGTCTGACTTCGAATGAGAAGATTGAGGGTTCGAGTCCCCCTGTGGTCACTTTTAAATTAGTTTGAATAAAACCTAAAAACTTTTTCCGATTTAATAGTTAATTAAAAAATTTAAAAAATCTCCTTTTATTATAGTTACAATTGCCTCGGCCGCATGGCCTAATGGATAAGGCGTCTGACTTCGAATCAGAAGATTGAGGGTTCGAGTCCCCATGTGGTCACTTTTAAATTAGTTTGATGAAAACATAACAACTTTTTCCGACTTTGTAATTGATTAAAAAATTTAAAAAATGTCCGTTCATTAAAGTTACAATTGCATCGGCCGCATGGCCTAATGGATAAGGCGTCTGACTTCGAATCGGAAGATAGAGGGTTCGAGTCCCCCTGTGGTCACTTTTAAATTAGTTTGATGAAAACATAACAACTTTTACCGACTTTATAATTAATTAAAAAATTAAAAAAATGGCCGTTCATTAACGTTACAATTGTATCGGCCGCATGGCCTAATGGATAAGGCGTCTGACTTCGAATCAGAAGATTGAGGGTTCGAGTCCCCCTGAAAGGGTTCGAGTCCCCCCGCATGGCCTAATGGATAAGGCGTCTGACTTCGAATCAGAAGATTGAGGGTTCGAGTCCCCCTGTGGTCACTTTTAAATTAGTTTAAATAAAACATAACAACTTTTTCCGACTTTATAATTGATTAAAAAACTTAGAAAATGTCCGTTCATTAAAGTTACGATTGCATCGGCCGCATGGCCTAATGGATAAGGCGTTTGACTTCGAATCAGAAGATTGAGGGTTCGAGTTCCCCTGTGGTCACTTTTAAATTAGTTTAAATAAAACATAACAACTTTTTCCGACTTTATAATTAATTAAAAAATTAAAAAATGTCCGTTCATTAAAGTTACAATTGCATCGGCGCATGGCCTAATGGATAAGGCGTCTGACTTCGAATCAGAAGATTGAGGGTTCGAGTCCCCCTGTGGTCACTTTTAAATTAGTTTGAATAAAACATAAAAACTTTTTCCGATTTTATAATTGATTAAAAAATTTAAAAAATGTCCGTTCATTAAAGTTGCAATTGCATTGGCCGCATGGCCTAATGGATATGGCGTCTGACTTCGAATGAGAAGATTGAGGGTTCGAGTCCCCCTGTGGTCACTTTTAAATTAGTTTGAATAAAACCTAAAAACTTTTTCCGATTTAATAGTTAATTAAAAAATTTAAAAAATGTCCTTTTATTATAGTTACAATTGCCTCGGCCGCAAGGCCTAATGGATAAGGCGTCTGACTTCGAATCAGAAGATTGAGGGTTCGAGTCCCCCTGTGGTCACTTTTAAATTAGTTTGATGAAAACATAACAACTTTTTCCGACTTTGTAATTGATTAAAAAATTTAAAAAATGTCCGTTCATTAAAGTTACAATTGCATCGGCCGCATGGCCTAATGGATAAGGCGTCTGACTTCGAATCAGAAGATTGAGGGTTCGAGTCCCCCTGTTGTCAGTTTTAAATTAGTTTGACGAAAACAAAACAACTTTTTCCGACTTTACAATTGATTAAAAAAATTTAAAAATGTCCGTTCATTAAAGTTACAATTTCATCGGCCGCATGGCCTAATGCATAAGGCGTCTGACTTCAAATCAGAAGATTGAGGGTTCGAGTCCCCCTGTGGTCACTTTTAAATTAGTTTGACGAAAACAAAACAACTTTTTCCGAATTTATAATTAATTAATAAATTTAAAAATGTCCGTTCATTAAAGTTACAATCCCATCGGCCGCATGGCCTAATGGATAAGGCGTCTGACTTCGAATCAGAAGATTGAGGGTTCGAGTCCCCCTGTGGTCACTTTTAAATTAGTTTGATGAAAACATAACAACTTTTTCCGACTTTATAATTGATTAAAAAATTTAAAAAATGGCCGTTTATTAAAGTTACAATTGTATCGGCCGCATGGCCTAATGGATAAGGCGTCTGACTTCGAATCAGAAGATTTAGGGTTCGAGTACCCCTGATTAGTTTAAATAAAACATAACAACTTTTTCCGACTTTATAATTGATTAAAAAACTTAGAAAATGTCCGTTCATTAAAGTTACGATTGCATCGGCCGCATGGCCTAATGGATAAGGCGTTTGACTTCGAATCAGAAGATTGAGGGTTCGAGTCCCCCTGTGGTCACTTTTAAATTAGTTTAAATAAAACATAACAACTTTTTCCGACTTTATAATTAATTAAAAAATTAAAAAATGTCCGTTCATTAAAGTTACAATTGCATCGGCGCATGGCCTAATGGATAAGGCGTCTGACTTCGAATCAGAAGATTGAGGGTTCGAGTCCCCCTGTGGTCACTTTTAAATTAGTTTGAATAAAACATAAAAACTTTTTCCGATTTTATAATTGATTAAAAAATTTAAAAAATGTCCGTTCATTAAAGTTGCAATTGCATTGGCCGCATGGCCTAATGGATATGGCGTCTGACTTCGAATGAGAAGATTGAGGGTTCGAGTCCCCCTGTGGTCTCTTTTAAATTAGTTTGAATAAAACCTAAAAACTTTTTCCGATTTAATAGTTAATTAAAAAATTTAAAAAATGTCCTTTTATTATAGTTACAATTGCCTCGGCCGCATGGCCTAATGGATAAGGCGTCTGACTTCGAATCAGAAGATTGAGGGTTCGAGTCCCCCTGTGGTCACTTTTAAATTAGTTTGATGAAAACATAACAACTTTTTCCGACTTTGTAATTGATTAAAAAATTTAAAAAATGTCCGTTCATTAAAGTTACAATTGCATCGGCCGCATGGCCTAATGGATAAGGCGTCTGACTTCGAATCGGAAGATAGAGGGTTCGAGTCCCCCTGTGGTCACTTTTAAATTAGTTTGATGAAAACATAACAACTTTTACCGACTTTATAATTAATTAAAAAATTAAAAAAATGGCCGTTCATTAACGTTACAATTGTATCGGCCGCATGGCCTAATGGATAAGGCGTCTGACTTCGAATCAGAAGATTGAGGGTTCGAGTCCCCCTGAAAGGGTTCGAGTCCCCCCGCATGGCCTAATGGATAAGGCGTCTGACTTCGAATCAGAAGATTGAGGGTTCGAGTCCCCCTGTGGTCACTTTTAAATTAGTTTAAATAAAACATAACAACTTTTTCCGACTTTATAATTGATTAAAAAACTTAGAAAATGTCCGTTCATTAAAGTTACGATTGCATCGGCCGCATGGCCTAATGGATAAGGCGTTTGACTTCGAATCAGAAGATTGAGGGTTCGAGTCCCCCTGTGGTCACTTTTAAATTAGTTTAAATAAAACATAACAACTTTTTCCGACTTTATAATTAATTAAAAAATTAAAAAATGTCCGTTCATTAAAGTTACAATTGCATCGGCGCATGGCCTAATGGATAAGGCGTCTGACTTCGAATCAGAAGATTGAGGGTTCGAGTCCCCCTGTGGTCACTTTTAAATTAGTTTGAATAAAACATAAAAACTTTTTCCGATTTTATAATTGATTAAAAAATTTAAAAAATGTCCGTTCATTAAAGTTGCAATTGCATTGGCCGCATGGCCTAATGGATATGGCGTCTGACTTCGAATGAGAAGATTGAGGGTTCGAGTCCCCCTGTGGTCACTTTTAAATTAGTTTGAATAAAACCTAAAAACTTTTTCCGATTTAATAGTTAATTAAAAAATTTAAAAAATGTCCTTTTATTATAGTTACAATTGCCTCGGCCGCAAGGCCTAATGGATAAGGCGTCTGACTTCGAATCAGAAGATTGAGGGTTCGAGTCCCCCTGTGGTCACTTTTAAATTAGTTTGATGAAAACATAACAACTTTTTCCGACTTTGTAATTGATTAAAAAATTTAAAAAATGTCCGTTCATTAAAGTTACAATTGCATCGGCCGCATGGCCTAATGGATAAGGCGTCTGACTTCGAATCGGAAGATAGAGGGTTCGAGTCCCCCTGTGGTCACTTTTAAATTAGTTTGATGAAAACATAACAACTTTTACCGACTTTATAATTAATTAAAAAATTAAAAAAATGGCCGTTCATTAACGTTACAATTGTATCGGCCGCATGGCCTAATGGATAAGGCGTCTGACTTCGAATCAGAAGATTGAGGGTTCGAGTCCCCCTGAAAGGGTTCGAGTCCCCCCGCATGGCCTAATGGATAAGGCGTCTGACTTCGAATCAGAAGATTGAGGGTTCGAGTCCCCCTGTGGTCACTTTTAAATTAGTTTAAATAAAACATAACAACTTTTACCGACTTTATAATTAATTAAAAAATTAAAAAAATGGCCGTTTATTAAAGTTACAATTGCATCGGCCGCATGGCCTAATGGATAAGGCGTCTGACTTCGAATCAGAAGATTGAGGGTTCGAGTCCCCCTGTGGTCACTTTTAAATTAGTTTAAATAAAACATAACAACTTTCACCGACTTTATAATTAATTAAAAAATTAAAAAAATGGCCGTTTATTAAAGTTACAATTGCATCGGCCGCATGGCCTAATGGATAAGGCGTCTGACTTCGAATCAGAAGATTGAGGGTTCGAGTCCCCCTGTAAGGGTTCGAGTCCCCCCGCATGGCCTAATGGATAAGGCGTCTGACTTCGAATCAGAAGATTGAGGGTTCGAGTCCCCCTGTGGTCACTTTTAAATTAGTTTGACGAAAAAAAACAACTTTTTCCGACTTTACAATTGATTAAAAAAATTTAAAAATGTCCGTTCATTAAAGTTACAATTGCATCGGCCGCATGGCCTAATGGATAAGGCGTCTGACTTCGAATCAGAAGATTGAGGGTTCGAGTCCCCCTGTGGTCACTTTTAAATTAGTTTGACGAAAACAAAACAACTTTTTTCCACTTTATAATTGATTGAAAAAATTTAAAAATTTCCGTTCATTAAAGTTACAATGGCATCGGCCGCATGGCCTAATGGATAAGGCATCTGACATCGAATCAGAAGATTTAGGGTTCGAGTCCCCCTGTGGTCACTTTAAAAATAGTTTGACGAAAACAAAACAACTTTTTCCGAATTTATAATTGATTAAAAAAATTTAAAAATGTCCGTTCATTAAAGTTACAATTGCATCGGCCGCATGGCCTAATGGATAAGGCGTCTGACTTCGAATCAGAAGATTGAGGGTTCGACTCCCCCTGTGGTCACTTTTAAATTAGTTTGAATAAAACGTAACAACCTTTTTCTCAATTAATAATTAATTAAAAAATTTGAAAAATGTCCGTTTATTAAAGTTACAATTGCATCGGCCGCATGGCCTAATGGATAAGGCGTCTGACTTCAAATCAGAAGATTGAGGTTCGAGTCCCCCTGTGGTCACTTTTAAATTAGTTTGATGAAAACATAACAAATCAGACGATTGAGGGTTCGAGTCCCCCTGTGGTCACTTTTAAATTAGTTTGAATAAAACATAAAAACTTTTTCCGATTTTATAATTGATTAAAAAATTTAAAAAATGTCCGTTCATTGAAGTTACAGTTGCATCGGCCGCATGGCCTAATGGATAAGGCGTCTGACTTCGAATCAGAAGATTGAGGGTTCGAGTCCCCCTGTGGTCACTTTTAAATTAGTTTGATGAAAACATAACAAATCAGACGATTGAGGGTTCGAGTCCCCCTGTGGTCACTTTTAAATTAGTTTGAATAAAACATAAAAACTTTTTCCGATTTTATAATTGATTAAAAAATTTAAAAAATGTCCGTTCATTAAAGTTGCAATTGCATTGGCCGCATGGCCTAATGGATATGGCGTCTGACTTCGAATCAGAAGATTGAGGGTTCGAGTCCCCCTGTGGTCACTTTTAAATTAGTTTGATGAAAACATAACAACTTTTTCCGACTTTATAATTGATTAAAAAATTTAAAAAATGGCCGTTTATTAAAGTTACAATTGTATCGGCCGCATGGCCTAATGGATAAGGCGTCTGACTTCGAATCAGAAGATTGAGGGTTCGAGTCCCCCTGTAAGGGTTCGAGTCCCCCCGCATGGCCTAATGGATAAGGCGTCTGATTTCGAATCAGAAGATTGAGGGTTCGAGTCCCCCTGTGGTCAATTTTAAATTAGTTTGACGAAAAAAAACAACTTTTTCCGACTTTACAATTGATTAAAAAAATTTAAAAATGTCCGTTCATTAAAGTTACAATTGCATCGGCCGCATGGCCTAATGGATAAGGCGTCTGACTTCGAATCAGAAGATTGAGGGTTCGAGTCCCCCTGTGGTCACTTTTAAATTAGTTTGACGAAAACAAAACAACTTTTTTCCACTTTATAATTGATTGAAAAAATTTAAAAATTTCCGTTCATTAAAGTTACAATGGCATCGGCCGCATGGCCTAATGGATAAGGCATCTGACTTCGAATCAGAAGATTTAGGGTTCGAGTCCCCCTGTGGTCACTTTAAAAATAGTTTGACGAAAACAAAACAACTTTTTCCGAATTTATAATTGATTAAAAAAATTTAAAAATTTCCGTTCATTAAAGTTACAATTGCATCGGCCTCATGGCCTAATGGATAAGGCGTCTGACTTCGAATCAGAAGATTGAGGGTTCGACTCCCCCTGTGGTCACTTTTAAATTAGTTTGAATAAAACGTAACAACCTTTTTCTCAATTAATAATTAATTAAAAAATTTAAAAAATGTCCGTTTATTAAAGTTACAATTGCATCGGCCGCATGGCCTAATGGATAAGGCGTCTGACTTCGAATCAGAAGATTGAGGGTTCGAGTCCCCCTGTTGTCAGTTTTAAATTAGTTTGACGAAAACAAAACAACTTTTTCCGACTTTACAATTGATTAAAAAAATTTAAAAATGTCCGTTCATTAAAGTTACAATTTCATCGGCCGCATGGCCTAATGCATAAGGCGTCTGACTTCGAATCAGAAGATTGAGGGTTCGAGTCCCCCTGTGGTCACTTTTAAATTAGTTTGACGAAAACAAAACAACTTTTTCCGAGTTTATAATTAATTAATAAATTTAAAAATATCCGTTCATTAAAGTTACAATCCCATCGGCCGCATGGCCTAATGGATAAGGCGTCTGACTTCGAATCAGAAGATTGAGGGTTCGAGTCCCCCTGTGGTCACTTTTAAATTAGTTTGACGAAAACAAAACAACTTTTTTCCACTTTATAATTGATTGAAAAAATTTAAAAATTTCCGTTCATTAAAGTTACAATTGCATCGGCCGCATGGCCTAATGGATAAGGCGTCTGACTTCGAATCAGAAGATTGAGGGTTCGAGTCCCCCTGTGGTCACTTTAAAAATAGTTTGGCGAAAACAAAACAACTTTTTCCGACTTTATAATTTTTTTATAATTAATTAAAAACCTTAAAAAATGTCCGTTTATTAAAGTTACAATTGCATCGGCCGCATGGCCTAATGGATAAGGCGTCTGACTTCGAATCAGAAGATTGAGGGTTCGAGTCCCCCTGTGGTCACTTTTAAATTAGTTTGAATAAAACGTAACAACGTTTTTCTCAATTAATAATTAATTAAAAAAATTAAAAAAGGGCCGTTTATTAAAGTTACAATTGCATCGGCCGCATGGCCTAATGGATAAGACGTCTGACTTCGAATCAGAAGATTGAGGGTTCGAGTCCACCTGTGGTCTCATTTAAATTAGTTTGAATAAAACCTAAAAACTTTTTACGACTTTACAATTAATTAATAAATTCAAAAATGTCCGTTCATTAAAGTTACAATCCCATCGGCCGCATGGCCTAATGGATAAGGCGTCTGACTTCGAATCAGAAGATTGAGGGTTCGAGTCCCCCTGTGGACACTTTTAAATTAGTTTGATGAAAACATAACAACTTTTTCCGACTTTATAATTGATTAAAAAATTTAAAAAATGGCCGTTTATTAAAGTTACAATTGTATCGGCCGCATGGCCTAATGGATAAGGCGTCTGACTTCGAATCAGAAGATTGAGGGTTCGAGTCCCCCTGTAAGGGTTCGAGTCCCCCCGCATGGCCTAATGGATAAGGCGTCTGACTTCGAATCAGAAGATTGAGGGTTCGAGTCCCCCTGTGGTCACTTTTAAATTAGTTTAAATAAAACATAACAACTTTTACCGACTTTATAATTAATTAAAAAATTAAAAAAATGGCCGTTTATTAAAGTTACAATTGCATCGGCCGCATGGCCTAATGGATAAGGCGTCTGACTTCGAATCAGAAGATTGAGGGTTCTAGTCCCCCTGTGGTCACTTTTAAATTAGTTTGGTGAAAACATAACAAATCAGACGATTGAGGGTTCGAGTCCCCCTGTGGTCACTTTTAAATTAGTTTGATGAAAACATAACAACTTTTACCGACTTTATAATTAATTAAAAAATTAAAAAAATGGCCGTTTATTAAAGTTACAATTGCATCGGCCGCATGGCCTAATGGATAAGGCGTCTGACTTCGAATCAGAAGATTGAGGGTTCGAGTCCCCCTGTAAGGGTTCGAGTCCCCCCGCATGGCCTAATGGATAAGGCGTCTGACTTCGAATCAGAAGATTGAGGGTTCGAGTCCCCCTGTGGTCAATTTTAAATTAGTTTGACGAAAAAAAACAACTTTTTCCGACTTTACAATTTATTAAAAAAATTTAAAAATGTCCGTTCATTAAAGTTACAATTGCATCGGCCGCATGGCCTAATGGATAAGGCGTCTGATTTCGAATCAGAAGATTGAGGGTTCGAGTCCCCCTGTGGTCACTTTTAAATTAGTTTGACGAAAACAAAACAACTTTTTTCCACTTTATAATTGATTGAAAAAATTTAAAAATTTCCGTTCATTAAAGTTACAATGGCATCGGCCGCATGGCCTAATGGAAAAGGCATCTGACTTCGAATCAGAAGATTTAGGGTTCGAGTCCCCCTGTGGTCACTTTTAAATTAGTTTGAATAAAACGTAACAACCTTTTTCTCAATTAATAATTAATTAAAAAATTTAAAAAATGTCCGTTTATTAAAGTTACAATTGCATCGGCCGCATGGCCTAATGAATAAGGCGTCTGACTTCGAATCAGAAGATTGAGGGTTCGAGTCCCCCTGTGGTCACTTTTAAATTAGTTTGACGAAAACATCACAACTTTTTCCAATTTTGTAATTGATTAAAAATTTTTTAAAATATCCGTTTATTAAAGTTACAATTGCATCGGCCGCATGGCCTAATGGATAAGGCGTCTGACTTCGAATCAGAAGATTGAGGGTTCGAGTCCCCCTGTGGTCACTTTTAAATTAGTTTGAATAAAACGTAACAACCTTTTTCTCAATTAATAATTAATTAAAAAAATTAAAAAAGGGCCGTTTATTAAAGTTACAATTGCATCGGCCGCATGGCCTAATGGATAAGACGTCTGACTTCGAATCAGAAGATTGAGGGTTCGAGTCCCCCTGTGGTCTCATTTAAATTAGTTTGAATAAAACATAACAACTTTTTACGACTTTACAATTAATTAATAAATTCAAAAATGTCCGTTCATTAAAGTTACAATCCCATCGGCCGCATGGCCTAATGGATAAGGCGTCTGACTTCGAATCAGAAGATTGAGGGTTCGAGTCCCCCTGTGGTCACTTTTAAATTAGTTTGACGAAAATGTAACAACTTTTTCCGACGTTATAATTAATTAAAAACAATTAAAAATGTCCGTTCATTAAAGTTACAATTGCATCGGCCCAATGGCTTAATGGATAAGTCGTCTGACTTCGAATCAGAAGATTGGGGGTTCGAGTCCCCCTGTGGTCACTTTAAAAATAGTTTGACGACAACAAAACAACTTTTTCCGACTTTATAATTTTTTTATAATTAATTAAAAAATTTAAAAAATGTCCGTTTATTAAAGTTACAATTGCATCGGCCGCATGGCCTAATGGATAAGGCGTCTGACTTCGAATCAGAAGATTGAGGGTTCGAGTCCCCCTGTGGTCAATTTTAAATTAGTTTGACGAAAACATCACAACTTTTTCCAATTTTGTAATTGATTAAAAATTTTTTAAAATATCCGTTTATTAAAGTTACAATTGCATCGGCCGCATGGCCTAATGGATAAGGCGTCTGACTTCGAATCAGAAGATTGAGGGTTCGAGTCCCCCTGTGGTCACTTTTAAATAAGTTTGAATAAAACGTAACAACCTTTTTCTCAATTAATAATTAATTAAAAAATTTAAAAAATGTCCGTTTATTAATGTTACAAGTGCATCGGCCGCATGGCCTAATGGATAAGGCGTCTGACTTCGAATCAGAAGATTGAGGGTTCCAGTCCCCCTGTGGTCTCATTTAAATTAGTTTGAATAAAACATAACAACTTTTTACGACTTTACAATTCATTAATAAATTCAAAAATGTCCGTTAATTAAAGTTACAATCCCATCGGCAGCATGGCCAAATGGATAAGGCGTCTGACTTCGAATCAGAAGATTGGGGGTTCGAGTCCCCCTGTGGTCACTTTTAGACTAGTTTGGCGAAAACAAAACAACTTTTTCCGACTTTACAATTGATTAAAAAAATTTAAAAATGTCCGTTCATTAAAGTTAGAATTGCATCGGCCGCATGGCCTAATAGATAAGGCGTCTGACTTCGAATCAGAAGATTTAGGATTCGAGTCCCCCTGTGGTCACTTTTAAATTAGTTTGGCGAAAACAAAACAACTTTTTCCGACTTTACAATTGATTAAAAAACTTTAAAAATGTCCGTTCATTAAAGTTAGAATTGCATCGGCCGCATGGCCTAATAGATAAGGCGTCTGACTTCGAATCAGAAGATTTAGGATTCGAGTCCCCCTGTGGTCACTTTAAAAATAGTTTGACGAAAACAAAACAACTTTTTCCGACTTTACAATTAATTAATAAATTTAAAAATGTCCGTTCATTAAAGTTACAATCCCATCGGCCGCATCGCCTAATGGATAAGGCGTCTGACTTCGAATCAGAAGATTGAGGGTTCGAGTCCCCCTGTGGTCACTTTTAAATTAGTTTGACGAAAATGTAACAACTTTTTCCGACCTTATAATTAATTAAAAACAATTAAAAATGTCCATTTATTAATTTTACAATTGCATCGGCCGCATGGCCTAATGGATAAGGCGTCTGACTTCGAATCAGAAGATTGAGGGTTCGAGTCCCCCTGTGGTCACTTTTAAATTAGTTTGAATAAAACATAACAACTTTTTACGACTTTACAATTAATTAATTAATTTAAAAATGTCCGTTCATTATAGTTACAATTGCATCGGCCGCATGGCCTAATGGATAAGGCGTCTGACTTCGAATCAGAAGATTGAGGGTTCGACTCCCCCTGTGGTCACTTTTAAATTAGTTTGAATAAAACGTAACAACCTTTTTCTCAATTAATAATTAATTAAAAAATTAAAAAATGTCCGTTTATTAAAGTTACAATTGCATCGGCCGCATGGCCTAATGGATAAGGCGTCTGACTTCGAATCAGAAGATTGAGGGTTCGAGTTCCCCTGTGGTCACTTTTAAATTAGTTTGACGAAAACAAAACAACTTTTTCCGACTTTACAATTGATTAAAAAAATTTTAAATGTCCGTTCATTAAAGTTACAATTGCATCGGCCGCATGGCCTAATGGATAAGGCGTCTGACTTCGAATCAGAAGATTGAGGGTTCGAGTCCCCCTGTGGTCACTTTTAAATTAGTTTGACGAAAACAAAACAACTTTTTTCGACTTTACAATTGATTAAAAAAATTAAAAAATTTCCATTCATTAAAGTTACAATTGCATCGGCCGCATGGCCTAATGGATAAGGCGTCTGACTTCGAATCAGAAGATTTAGGGTTCGAGTCCCCCTGTGGTCACATTAAAAATAGTTTGACGAAAACAAAACAACTTTTTCCGACTTTTTAATTTTTTTATAATTAATTAAAAAATTTAAAAAATGTCCGTTTATTAAAGTTACAATTGCATCGGCCGCATGGCCTAATGGATAAGGCGTCTGACTTCGAATCAGAAGATTGAGGGTTCGAGTCCCATTGTGGTCACTTTTAAATTAGTTTGACTAAAACGTAACAACCTTTTTCTCAATTAATAATTAATTAAAAAATTTAAAATATGTCCGTTTATTAATGTTACAATTGCATCGGCCGCATGGCCTAATGGATAAAGCGTCTGACTTCGAATCAGAAGATTGAGGGTTCGAGTCCCCCTGTGGTCACTTTTAAATTAGTTTGAATAAAACGTAACAACCTTTTTCTCAATTAATAATTAATTAAAAAATTTAAAAAATGTCCGTTTACTAAAGTTACAATTGCATCGGCCGCATGGCCTAATGGATAAGGCGTCTGACTTCGAATCAGAAGATTGAGGGTTCGAGTCCCCCTGTGGTCACTTTTAAATTAGTTTGACGAAAACAAAACAACTTTTTCCGACTTTACTATTGATTAAAAAAATTTAAAAATGTCCGTTCATTAAAGTTACAATTGCATCGGCCGCATGGCCTAATGGATAAGGCGTCTGACTTCGAATCAGACGATTGAGGGTTCGAGTCCCCCTGTGGTCACTTTTAAATTAGTTTGACGAAAACAAAACAACTTTTATCCACTTTATAATTGATTGAAAAAATTTAAAAATTTCCGTTCATTGAAGTTACAATTGCATCGGCCGCATGGCCTAATGGATAAGGCGTCTGACTTCGAATCAGAAGATTTAGGGTTCGAGTCCCCCTGTGGTCACTTTAAAAATAGTTTGACGACAACAAAACAACTTTTTCCGACTTTATAATTTTTTTATAATTAATTAAAAAATTTAAAAAATGTCCGTTTATTAAAGTTACAATTGCCTCGGCCGCATGGCCTAATGGATAAGGCGTCTGACTTGGAATCAGAAGATTGAGGGTTCGAGTCCCCCTGTGGTCACTTTTAAATTAGTTTGAATAAAACGTAACAACCTTTTTCTCAATTAATAATTAATTAAAAAATTTAAAAATTTCCGTTCATTAAAGTTACAATTGCATCGGCCGCATGGCCTAATGGATAAGGCGTCTGACTTCGAATCAGAAGATTGAGGGTTCGAGTCCCCCTGTGGTCTCATTTAAATTAGTTTGAATAAAACATAACAACTTTTTACGACTTTACAATTAATTAATAAATTCAAAAATGTCCGTTCATTAAAGATACAATCCCATCGGCCGCATGGCCTAATGGATAAGACGTCTGACTTCGAATCAGAAGATTGAGGGTTCGAGTCCCCCTGTGGTCACTTTTAAATTAGTTTGACTAAAATGTAACAACTTTTTCCGACGTTATAATTAATTAAAAACAATTAAAAATGTCGGTTCATTAAAGTTACAATTGCATCGGCCCAATGGCCTAATGGATAAGTTGTCTGACTTCGAATCAGAAGATTGGGGGTTCGAGTCCCCCTGTGGTCACTTTTAAAATATTTTGACGAAAACATAACAACTTTTTCCGACTTTATAATTTTTTTATAATTTATTAAAAAAAATTTAAAATATCCGTTTATTAAAGTTACAATTGCATCGGCCCAATGGCCTAATGGATAAGGCGTCTGACTTCGAATCAGAATATTGAGGGTTCGAGTCCCCCGGTGGTCACTTTTAAATTAGTTTTAATAAAACGTAACAAGCTTTTTCTCAATTAATAATTAAATAAAAAATTTAAAAAATGTCCGTTTATTAAAGTTACAATTGCATCGGCCGCATGGCCTAATGGATAAGGCATCTGACTTCGAATCAGAAGATTGAAGGTTCGAGCCCCCCTGTGGTCACTTTTAAATTAGTTTGACGAAAACAAATCAACTTTTTCCGACTTTATAATTGATTAAAAAAATTTAAAAATTTCCGTTCATTAAAGTTACAATTGCATCGGCCGCATGGCCTAATGGATAAGGCGTCTGACTTCGAATCAGAAGATTGAGGGTTCGAGTCCCCCTGTGGTCACTTTTAAATTAGTTTTAATAAAACCTAACAACCTTTTCTCAATTAATATTTAATTAAAAAATTTAAAAAATGTCCGTTTATTAAAGTTACAATTGCCTCGGCCGCATGGCCTAATGGATAAGGCGTCTGACTTCGAATCAGAAGATTGAGGGTTCGAGCCTCCCTGTGGTCACTTTTAAATTAGTTTGACGAAAACAAAACAACTTTTTCCGAATTTATAATTGATTAAAAAAATTAAAAAATTTCCGTTCATTAAAGTTACAATTGCATCGGCCGCATGGCCTAATGGATAAGGCGTCTGACTTCGAATCAGAATATTGAGGGTTCGAGTCCCCCTGTGGTCACTTTTAAATTAGTTTGAATAAAACATAAAAACTTTTTCCGATTTTATAATTGATTAAAAAATTTAAAAAATGTCCGTTCATTGAAGTTACAGTTGCATCGGCCGCATGGCCTAATGGATAAGGCGTCTGACTTCGAATCAGAAGATTGAGGGTTCGAGTCCCCCTGTGGTCACTTTTAAATTAGTTTGATGAAAACATAACAAATCAGACGATTGAGGGTTCGAGTCCCCCTGTGGTCACTTTTAAATTAGTTTGAATAAAACATAAAAACTTTTTCCGATTTTATAATTGATTAAAAAATTTAAAAAATGTCCGTTCATTGAAGTTACAGTTGCATCGGCCGCATGGCCTAATGGATAAGGCGTCTGACTTCGAATCAGAAGATTGAGGGTTCGAGTCCCCCTGTGGTCACTTTTAAATTAGTTTGATGAAAACATAACAAATCAGACGATTGAGGGTTCGAGTCCCCCTGTGGTCACTTTTAAATTAGTTTGAATAAAACATAAAAACTTTTTCCGATTTTATAATTGATTAAAAAATTTAAAAAATGTCCGTTCATTAAAGTTGCAATTGCATTGGCCGCATGGCCTAATGGATATGGCGTCTGACTTCGATTCAGAAGATTGAGGGTTCGAGTCCCCCTGTGGTCACTTTTAAATTAGTTTGATGAAAACATAACAACTTTTTCCGACTTTATAATTGATTAAAAAATTAAAAAAATGGCCGTTTATTAAAGTTACAATTGTATCGGCCGCATGGCCTAATGGATAAGGCGTCTGACTTCGAATCAGAAGATTGAGGGTTCGAGTCCCCCTGTGGTCACTTTTAAATTAGTTTAAATAAAACATAACAACTTTTACCGACTTTATAATTAATTAAAAAATTAAAAAAATGGCCGTTTATTAAAGTTACAATTGCATCGGCCGCATGGCCTAATGGATAAGGCGTCTGACTTCGAATCAGAAGATTGAGGGTTCGAGTCCCCCTGTGGTCACTTTTAAATTAGTTTGGTGAAAACATAACAAATCAGACGATTGAGGGTTCGAGTCCCCCTGTGGTCACTTTTAAATTAGTTTGATGAAAACATAACAACTTTTACCGACTTTATAATTAATTAAAAAATTAAAAAAATGGCCGTTTATTAAAGTTACAATTGCATCGGCCGCATGGCCTAATGGATAAGGCGTCTGACTTCGAATCAGAAGACTGAGGGTTCGAGTCCCCCTGTAAGGGTTCGAGTCCCCCCGCATGGCCTAATGGATAAGGCGTCTGATTTCGAATCAGAAGATTGAGGGTTCGAGTCCCCCTGTGGTCAATTTTAAATTAGTTTGACGAAAAAAAACAACTTTTTCCGACTTTACAATTGATTAAAAAAATTTAAAACGTCCGTTCATTAAAGTTACAATTGCATCGGCCGCATGGCCTAATGGATAAGGCGTCTGACTTCGAATCAGAAGATTGAGGGTTCGAGTCCCCCTGTGGTCACTTTTAAATTAGTTTGACGAAAACAAAACAACTTTTTTCCACTTTATAATTGATTGAAAAAATTTAAAAATTTCCGTTCATTAAAGTTACAATGGCATCGGCCGCATGGCCTAATGGATAAGGCATCTGACTTCGAATCAGAAGATTTAGTGTTCGAGTCCCCCTGTGGTCACTTTAAAAATAGTTTGACGAAAACAAAACAACTTTTTCCGAATTTATAATTGATTAAAAAAATTTAAAAATTTCCGTTCATTAAAGTTACAATTGCATCGGCCGCATGGCCTAATGGATAAGGCGTCTGACTTCGAATCAGAAGATTGAGGGTTCGACTCCCCCTGTGTTCACTTTTAAATTAGTTTGAATAAAACGTAACAACCTTTTTCTCAATTAATAATTAATTAAAAAATTTAAAAAATGTCCGTTTATTAAAGTTACAATTGCATCGGCCGCATGGCCTAATGGATAAGGCGTCTGACTTCGAATCAGAAGATTGAGGGTTCGAGTCCCCCTGTTGTCAGTTTTAAATTAGTTTGACGAAAACAAAACAACTTTTTCCGACTTTACAATTGATTAAAAAAATTTAAAAATGTCCGTTCATTAAAGTTACAATTTCATCGGCCGCATGGCCTAATGCATAAGGCGTCTGACTTCGAATCAGAAGATTGAGGGTTCGAGTCCCCCTGTGGTCACTTTTAAATTAGTTTGACGAAAACAAAACAACTTTTTCCGAATTTATAATTAATTAATAAATTTAAAAATGTCCGTTCATTAAAGTTACAATCCCATCGGCCGCATGGCCTAATGGATAAGGCGTCTGACTTCGAATCAGAAGATTGAGGGTTCGAGTCCCCCTGTGGTCACTTTTAAATTAGTTTGACGAAAACAAAACAACTTTTTTCCACTTTATAATTGATTGAAAAAATTTAAAAATTTCCGTTCATTAAAGTTACAATTGCATCGGCCGCATGGCCTAATGGATAAGGCGTCTGACTTCGAATCAGAAGATTGAGGGTTCGAGTCCCCCTGTGGTCACTTTAAAAATAGTTTGACGAAAACAAAACAACTTTTTCCGACTTTATAATTTTTTTATAATTAATTAAAAACCTTAAAAAATGTCCGTTTATTAAAGTTACAATTGCATCGGCCGCATGGCCTAATGGATAAGGCGTCTGACTTCGAATCAGAAGATTGAGGGTTCGAGTCCCCCTGTGGTCACTTTTAAATTAGTTTGACGAAAACATCACAACTTTTTCCAATTTTGTAATTGATTAAAAATTTTTAAAAATATCCGTTTATTAAAGTTACAATTGCATCGGCCGCATGGCCTAATGGATAAGGCGTCTGACTTCGAATCAGAAGATTGAGGGTTCGAGTCCCCCTGTGGTCACTTTTAAATTAGTTTGAATAAAACGTAACAACGTTTTTCTCAATTAATAATTAATTAAAAAAATTAAAAAAGGGCCGTTTATTAAAGTTACAATTGCATCGGCCGCATGGCCTAATGGATAAGACGTCTGACTTCGAATCAGAAGATTGAGGGTTCGAGTCCACCTGTGATCTCATTTAAATTAGTTTGAATAAAACATAAAAACTTTTTACGACTTTACAATTAATTAATAAATTCAAAAATGTCCGTTCATTAAAGTTACAATCCCATCGGCCGCATGGCCTAATGGATAAGGCGTCTGACTTCGAATCAGAAGATTGAGGGTTCGAGTCCCCCTGTGGACACTTTTAAATTAGTTTGATGAAAACATAACAACTTTTTCCGACTTTATAATTGATTAAAAAATTTAAAAAATGGCCGTTTATTAAAGTTACAATTGTATCGGCCGCATGGCCTAATGGATAAGGCGTCTGACTTCGAATCAGAAGATTGAGGGTTCGAGTCCCCCTGTGGTCACTTTTAAATTAGTTTAAATAAAACATAACAACTTTTACCGACTTTATAATTAATTAAAAAATTAAAAAAATGGCCGTTTATTAAAGTTACAATTGCATCGGCCGCATGGCCTAATGGATAAGGCGTCTGACTTCGAATCAGAAGATTGAGGGTTCGAGTCCCCCTGTGGTCACTTTTAAATTAGTTTGGTGAAAATATAACAAATCAGACGATTGAGGGTTCGAGTCCCCCTGTGGTCACTTTTAAATTAGTTTGATGAAAACATAACAACTTTTACCGACTTTATAATTAATTAAAAAATTAAAAAAATGGCCGTTTATTAAAGTTACAATTGCATCGGCCGCATGGCCTAATGGATAAGGCGTCTGACTTCGAATCAGAAGATTGAGGGTTCGAGTCCCCCTGTAAGGGTTCGAGTCCCCCCGCATGGCCTAATGGATAAGGCGTCTGACTTCGAATCAGAAGATTGAGGGTTCGAGTCCCCCTGTGGTCAATTTTAAATTAGTTTGACGAAAAAAAACAACTTTTTCCGACTTTACAATTGATTAAAAAAATTTAAAAATGTCCGTTCATTAAAGTTACAATTGCATCGGCCGCGTGGCCTAATGGATAAGGCGTCTGACTTCGAATCAGAAGATTGAGGGTTCGAGTCCCCCTGTGGTCACTTTTAAATTAGTTTGACGAAAACAAAACAACTTTTTTCCACTTTATAATTGATTGAAAAAATTTAAAAATTTCCGTTCATTAAAGTTACAATGGCATCGGCCGCATGGCCTAATGGAAAAGGCATCTGACTTCGAATCAGAAGATTTAGGGTTCGAGTCCCCCTGTGGTCACTTTAAAAATAGTTTGACGAAAACAAAACAACTTTTTCCGAATTTATAATTGATTAAAAAAATTTAAAAATTTCCGTTCATTAAAGTTACAATTGCATCGGCCGCATGGCCTAATGGATAAGGCGTCTGACTTCGAATCAGAAGATTGAGGGTTCGACTCCCCCTGTGGTCACTTTTAAATTAGTTTGAATAAAACGTAACAACCTTTTTCTCAATTAATAATTAATTAAAAAATTTAAAAAATGTCCGTTTATTAAAGTTACAATTGCATCGGCCGCATGGCCTAATGGATAAGGCGTCTGACTTCGAATCAGAAGATTGAGGGTTCGAGTCCCCCTGTGGTCACTTTTAAATTAGTTTGACGAAAACATCACAACTTTTTCCAATTTTGTAATTGATTAAAAATTTTTTAAAATATCCGTTTATTAAAGTTACAATTGCATCGGCCGCATGGCCTAATGGATAAGGCGTCTGACTTCGAATCAGAAGATTGAGGGTTCGAGTCCCCCTGTGGTAACTTTTAAATTAGTTTGAATAAAACGTAACAACCTTTTTCTCAATTAATAATTAATTAAAAAAATTAAAAAAGGGCCGTTTATTAAAGTTACAATTGCATCGGCACATGGCCTAATGGATAAGACGTCTGACTTCGAATCAGAAGATTGAGGGTTCGAGTCCCCCCCTGTGGTCTCATTTAAATTAGTTTGAATAAAACATAACAACTTTTTACGACTTTACAATTAATTAATAAATTCAAAAATGTCCGTTCATTAAAGTTACAATCCCATCGGCCGCATGGCCTAATGGATAAGGCGTCTGACTTCGAATCAGAAGATTGAGGGTTCGAGTCCCCCTGTGGTCACTTTTAAATTAGTTTGACGAAAATGTAACAACTTTTTCCGACGTTATAATTAATTAAAAACAATTAAAAATGTCCGTTCATTAAAGTTACAATTGCATCGGCCCAATGGCTTAATGGATAAGTCGTCTGACTTCGAATCAGAAGATTGGGGGTTCGAGTCCCCCTGTGGTCACTTTAAAAATAGTTTGACGACAACAAAACAACTTTTTCCGACTTTATAATTTTTTTATAATTAATTAAAAAATTTAAAAAATGTCCGTTTATTAAAGTTACAATTGCATCGGCCGCATGGCCTAATGGATAAGGCGTCTGACTTCGAATCAGAAGATTGAGGGTTCGAGTCCCCCTGTGGTCAATTTTAAATTAGTTTGACGAAAACATCACAACTTTTTCTCAATTAATAATTAATTAAAAAATTTAAAAAATGTCCGTTTACTAAAGTTACAATTGCATCGGCCGCATGGCCTAATGGATAAGGCGTCTGACTTCGAATCAGAAGATTGAGGGTTCGAGTCCCCCTGTGGTCACTTTTAAATTAGTTTGACGAAAACAAAACAACTTTTTCCGACTTTACAATTGATTAAAAAAATTTAAAAATGTCCGTTCATTGAAGTTACAATTGCATCGGCCGCATGGCCTAATGGATAAGGCTTCTGACTTCGAATCAGAAGATTTAGGGTTCGAGTCCCCCTGTGGTCACTTTAAAAATAGTTTGACGACAACAAAACAACTTTTTCCGACTTTATAATTTTTTTATAATTAATTAAAAAATTTAAAAAATGTCCGTTTATTAAAGTTACAATTGCATCGGCCGCATGGTCTAATGGATAAGGCGT
Source organism: Ascidiella aspersa (assembly GCF_963924565.1). NCBI lineage: Eukaryota > Metazoa > Chordata > Ascidiacea > Phlebobranchia > Ascidiidae > Ascidiella > Ascidiella aspersa. The sequence goes on along the minus strand of NC_139451.1, from coordinate 29,376,144 downwards.
CTGACTTGGAATCAGAAGTTTGAGGGTTCGACTCCCCATGTGGTCACTTTTAAATTAGTTTGAATAAAACGTAACAACCTTTTTCTCAATTAATAATTAATTAAAAAATTTAAAAAATGTCCGTTTATTAAAGTTACAATTGCATCGGCCGCATGGCCTAATGGATAAGGCGTCTGACTTCGAATCAGAAGATTGAGGGTTCGAGTCCCCCTGTGGTCACTTTTAAATTAGTTTGACGAAAACAAAACAACTTTTTCCGACTTTACAATTGATTAAAAAAATTTAAAAATGTCCGTTCATTAAAGTTACAATTGCATCGGCCGCATGGCCTAATGGATAAGGCGTCTGACTTCGAATCAGAAGATTGAGGGTTCGAGTCCCCCTGTGGTCACTTTTAAATTAGTTTGACGAAAACAAAACAACTTTTTTCGACTTTACAATTGATTAAAAAAATTTAAAAATTTCCGTTCATTAAAGTTACAATTGCCTCGGCCGCATGGCCTAATGGATAAGGCGTCTGACTTCGAATCAGAAGATTTAGGGTTCGAGTCCCCCTGTGGTCACTTTAAAAATAGTTTGACGAAAACAAAACAACTTTTTCCGACTTTATAATTTTTTTATAATTAATTAAAAAATTTAAAAAATGTCCGTTTATTAAAGTTACAATTGCATCGGCCGCATGGCCTAATGGATAAGGCGTCTGACTTCGAATCAGAAGATTGAGGGTTCGAGTCCCCCTGTGGTCACTTTTAAATTAGTTTGAATAAAACGTAACAACCTTTTTCTCAATTAATAATTAATTAAAAAAATTTAAAAATGTTCGTTTATTAAAGTTACAATTGCATCGGCCTCATGGCCTAATGGATAAGGCGTCTGACTTCGAATCAGAAGATTGATGGTTCGAGTCCCCCTGTGGTCACTTTTAAATTAGTTTGACGAAAACAACTTTTTCCGACTTTACAATTGATTAAAAAAATTTAAAAATGTCCGTTCATTAAAGTTACAATTGCCTCGGCCGCATGGCCTAATGGATAAGGCGTCTGACTTCGAATCAGAAGATTGAGGGTTCGAGTCCCCCTGTGGTCACTTTTAAATTAGTTTGATGAAAACATAACAAATCAGACGATTGAGGGTTCGAGTCCCCCTGTGGTCACTTTAAAAATAGTTTGACGAAAACAAAACAACTTTTTCCGACTTTATAATTTTTTTATAATTAATTAAAAAATTTAAAAAATGTCCGTTTATTAAAGTTACAATTGCATCGGCCGCATGGCCTAATGGATAAGGCGTCTGACTTCGAATCAGAAGATTGAGGGTTCGAGTCCCCCTGTGGTCACTTTTAAATTAGTTTGACGAAAACAAAACAACTTTTTCCGACTTTACAATTGATTAAAAAAATTTAAAAATGTCCGTTCATTAAAGTTACAATTGCATCGGCCGCATGGCCTAATGGATAAGGCGTCTGACTTCGAATCAGAAGATTGAGGGTTCGAGTCCCCCTGTGGTCACTTTTAAATTAGTTTGACGAAAACAAAACAACTTTTTCCGACTTTACAATTGATTAAAAAAATTTAAAAATGTCCGTTCATTAAAGTTACAATTGCATCGGCCGCATGGCCTAATGGATAAGGCGTCTGACTTCGAATCAGAAGATTGAGGGTTCGAGTCCCCCTGTGGTCACTTTTAAATTAGTTTGACGAAAACAAAACAACTTTTTTCGACTTTACAATTGATTAAAAAAATTTAAAAATTTCTGTTCATTAAAGTTACAATTGCATCGGCCGCATGGCCTAATGGATAAGGCGTCTGACTTCGAATCAGAAGATTTAGGGTTCGAGTCCCCCTGTGGTCACTTTAAAAATAGTTTGACGAAAACAAAACAACTTTTTCCGACTTTATAATTTTTTTATAATTAATTAAAAAATTTAAAAAATGTCCGTTTATTAAAGTTACAATTGCATCGGCCGCATGGCCTAATGGATAAGGCGTCTGACTTCGAATCAGAAGATTGAGGGTTCGAGTCCCCCTGTGGTCACTTTTAAATTAGTTTGAATAAAACGTAACAACCTTTTTCTCAATTAATAATTAATTAAAAAATTTTAAAAATGTCCGTTTATTAAAGTTACAATTGCATCGGCCTCATGGCCTAATGGATAAGGCGTCTGACTTCGAATCAGAAGATTGAGGGTTCGAGTCCCCCTGTGGTCACTTTTAAATTAGTTTGACGAAAACAACTTTTTCCGACTTTACAATTGATTAAAAAAATTTAAAAATGTCCGTTCATTAAAGTTACAATTGCCTCGGCCGCATGGCCTAATGGATAAGGCGTCTGACTTCGAATCAGAAGATTGAGGGTTCGATTCCCCATGTGGTCACTTTTAAATTAGTTTGAATAAAACGTAACAACCTTTTTCTCAATTAATAATTAATTAAAAAATTTAAAAAATGTCCGTTTATTAAAGTTACAATTGCATCGGCCGCATGGCCTAATGGATAAGGCGTCTGACTTCGAATCAGAAGATTGAGGGTTCGAGTCCCCCTGTGGTCACTTTTAAATTAGTTTGACGAAAACAAAACAACTTTTTCCGACTTTACAATTGATTAAAAAAATTTAAAAATGTCCGTTCATTAAAGTTACAATTGCATCGGCCGCATGGCCTAATGGATAAGGCGTCTGACTTCGAATCAGAAGATTGAGGGTTCGAGTCCCCCTGTGGTCACTTTTAAATTAGTTTGACGAAAACAAAACAACTTTTTTCGACTTTACAATTGATTAAAAAAATTTAAAAATTTCCGTTCATTAAAGTTACAATTGCATCGGCCGCATGGCCTAATGGATAAGGCGTCTGACTTCGAATCAGAAGATTTAGGGTTCGAGTCCCCCTGTGGTCACTTTAAAAATAGTTTGACGAAAACAAAACAACTTTTTCCGACTTTATAATTTTTTTATAATTAATTAAAAAATTTAAAAAATGTCCGTTTATTAAAGTTACAATTGCATCGGCCGCATGGCCTAATGGATAAGGCGTCTGACTTCGAATCAGTAGATTGAGGGTTCGAGTCCCCCTGTGGTCACTTTTAAATTAGTTTGAATAAAACGTAACAACCTTTTTCTCAATTAATAATTAATTAAAAAATTTTAAAAATGTCCGTTTATTAAAGTTACAATTGCATCGGCCTCATGGCCTAATGGATAAGGCGTCTGACTTCGAATCAGAAGATTGAGGGTTCGAGTCCCCCTGTGGTCACTTTTAAATTAGTTTGACGAAAACAAAACAACTTTTTCCGACTTTACAATTGATTAAAAAAATTTAAAAATGTCCGTTCATTAAAGTTACAATTGCATCGGCCGCATGGCCTAATGGATAAGGCGTCTGACTTCGAATCAGAAGATTGAGGGTTCGAGTCCCCCTGTGGTCACTTTTAAATTAGTTTGACGAAAACAAAACAACTTTTTTCCACTTTATAATTGATTGAAAAAATTTAAAAATGTCCGTTCATTAAAGTTACAATTGCATCGGCCGCATGGCCTAATGGATAAGGCGTCTGACTTCGAATCAGAAGATTTAGGGTTCGAGTCCCCCTGTGGTCACTTTAAAATTAGTTTGACGACAACAAAACAACTTTTTTCGACTTTACAATTGATTAAAAAAATTTAAAAATTTCCGTTCATTAAAGTTACAATTGCATCGGCCGCATGGCCTAATGGATAAGGCGTCTGACTTCGAATCAGAAGATTTAGGGTTCGAGTCCCCCTATGGTCACTTTAAAAATAGTTTGACGAAAACAAAACAACTTTTTCCGACTTTATAATTTTTTTATAATTAATTAAAAAATTTAAAAAATGTCCGTTTATTAAAGTTACAATTGCATCGGCCGCATGGCCTACTGGATAAGGCGTCTGACTTCGAATCAGAAGATTGAGGGTTCGAGTCCCCCTGTGGTCACTTTTAAATTAGTTTGAATAAAACGTAACAACCTTTTTCTCAATTAATAATTAATTAAAAAATTTTAAAAATGTCCGTTTATTAAAGTTACAATTGCATCGGCCTCATGGCCTAATGGATAAGGCGTCTGACTTCGAATCAGAAGATTGAGGGTTCGAGTCCCCCTGTGGTCACTTTTAAATTAGTTTGACGAAAACAAAACAACTTTTTCCGACTTTACAATTGATTAAAAAAATTTAAAAATGTCCGTTCATTACAGTTACAATTGCATCGGCCGCATGGCCTAATGGATAAGGCGTCTGACTTCGAATCAGAAGATTGAGGGTTCGAGTCCCCCTGTGGTCACTTTTAAATTATTTGACGAAAACAAAACAACTTTTTTCCACTTTATAATTGATTGAAAAAATTTAAAAATGTCCGTTCATTAAAGTTACAATTGCATCGGCCGCATGGCCTAATGGATAAGGCGTCTGACTTCGAATCAGAAGATTTAGGGTTCGAGTCCCCCTGTGGTCACTTTAAAATTAGTTTGACGACAACAAAACAACTTTTTCCGACTTTATAATTTTTTTATAATTAATTAAAAAATTTAAAAAATGTCCGTTTATTAAAGTTACAATTGCATCGGCCGCATGGCCTAATGGATAAGGCGTCTGACTTCGAATCAGAAGATTGAGGGTTCGAGTCCCCCTGTGGTCACTTTTAAATTAGTTTGACGAAAACATCACAACTTTTTCCAATTTTGTAATTGATTAAAAATTTTTTAAAATATCCGTTTATTAAAGTTACAATTGCATCGGCCGCATGGCCTAATGGATAAGGCGCCTGACTTCGAATCAGAAGATTTAGGGTTCGAGTCCCCCTGTGGTCACTTTAAAAATAGTTTGACGACAACAAAACAACTTTTTCCGACTTTATAATTTTTTTATAATTAATTAAAAAATTTAAAAAATGTCCGTTTATTAAAGTTACAATTGCATCGGCCGCATGGCCTAATGGATAAGGCGTCTGACTTCGAATCAGAAGATTGAGGGTTCGAGTCCCCCTGTGGTCACTTTTAAATTAGTTTGACGAAAACATCACAACTTTTTCCAATTTTGTAATTGATTAAAAATTTTTTAAAATATCCGTTTATTAAAGTTACAATTGCATCGGCCGCATGGCCTAATGGATAAGGCGCCTGACTTCGAATCAGAAGATTGAGGGTTGAGTCCCCCTGTGGTCACTTTTAAATTAGTTTTAATAAAACGTAACAACCTTTTTCTCAATTAATAATTAATTAAAAAATTTAAAAAATGTCCGTTTATTAAAGTTACAATTGCATCTGCCGCATGGCCTAATGGATAAGCGTCTGACTTCGAATCAGAAGATTGAGGGTTCGAGCCCCCCTGTGGTCACTTTTAAATTAGTTTGACGAAAACAAAACAACTTTTTCCGACTTTATAATTGATTAAAAAAATTAAAAAATTTCCGTTCATTATATTTACAATTGCATCGGCCGCATGGCCTAATGGATAAGGCGTCTGACTTCGAATCAGAATATTGAGGGTTCGAGTCCCCCTGTGGTCACTTTTAAATTAGTTTGAATAAAACGTAACAACCTTTTTCTCAATTAATAATTAATTAAAAAATTTAAAAAATGTCCGTTTATTAGAGTTACAATTGCCTCGGCCGCATGGCCTAATGGATAAGGCATCTTACTTCGAATCAGAAGATTGAGGGTTCGAGTCCCCCTGTGGTCACTTTTAAATTAGTTTGACGAAAACAAAACAACTTTTTCCGACTTTACAATTGATTAAAAAAATTTAAAAATGTCCGTTCATTAAAGTTACAATTGCATCGGCCGCATGGCCTAATGGATAAGGCGTCTGACTTCGAATCAGAAGATTTAGGATTCGAGTCCCCCTGTGGTCAGTTTAAAAATAGTTTGACGAAAACAAAACAACTTTTTCCGACTTTACAATTAATTAATCAATTTAAAAATGTCCGTTCATTAAAGTTACAATCCCATCGGCCGCATGGCCTAATGGATAAGACGTCTGACTTCGAATCAGAAGATTGAGGGTTCGAGTCCCCCTGTGGTCACATTTAAATTAATTTGACGAAAATGTAACAACTTTTTCCGACGTTATAATTAATTAAAAACAATTAAAAATGTCCATTTAATAATTTTACAATTGCATCGGCCGCATGGCCTAATGGATAAGTCGTCTGACTTCGAATCAAAAGATTGAGGGTTCGAGTCCCCCTGTGGTCACTTTTAAATTAGTTTGACGAAAATGTCACAACTTTTTCCGACGTTATAATTAATTAAAAACAATTAAAAATGTCCGTTCATTAAAGTTACAATTGCATCGGCCGCATGGCCTAATGGATAAGGCGTCTGACTTCGAATCAGAAGATTGAGGGTTCGAGTCCCCCTGTGGTCACTTTTAAATTAGTTTGAATAAAACATAACAACTTTTTACGACTTTACAATTAATTAATAAATTTAAAAATGTCCGTTCATTAAAGTTACTATTGCATCGGCCGCATGGCCTAATGGATAAGGCGTCTGACTTCGAATCAGAAGATTGTGGGTTCGACTCCCCCTGTGGTCACTTTTAAATTAGTTTGAATAAAACGTAACAACCTTTTTCTCAATTAATAATTAATTAAAAAATTTAAAAAATATCCGTTTATTAAAGTTACAATTGCATCGGCCGCATGGCCTAATGGATAAGGCGTCTGACTTCGAATCAGAAGATTGAGGGTTCGAGTCCCCCTGTGGTCACTTTTAAATTAGTTTGACGAAAACAAAACAACTTTTTCCGACTTTACAATTGATTAAAAAAATTAAAAAATTTCCGTTCATTAAAGTTACAATTGCATCGGCCGCATGGCCTAATGGATAAGTCGTCTGACTTCGAATCAGAAGATTTAGGGTTCGAGTCTCCCTGTGGTCACTTTAAAAATAGTTTGACGAAAACAAAACAACTTTTTCCGACTTTTTAATTTTTTTATAATTAATTAAAAAATTTAAAAAATGTCCGTTTATTAAAGTTACAATTGCATCGGCCGCATGGCCTAATGGATAAGGCGTCTGACTTCGAATCAGAAGATTTAGGATTCGAGTCCCCCTGTGGTCACTTTAAAAATAGTTTGACGAAAACAAAACAACTTTTTCCGACTTTACAATTAATTAATAAATTTAAAAATGTCCGTTCATTAAAGTTACAATCCCATCGGCCGCATGGCCTAATGGATAAGGCGTCTGACTTCGAATCAGAAGATTGAGGGTTCGAGTCCCCCTGTGGTCACTTTTAAATTAGTTTGACGAAAATGTAACAACTTTTTCCGACGTTATAATTAATTAAAAACAATTAAAAATGTCCATTTATTAATTTTACAATTGCATCGGCCGCATGGCCTAATGGATAAGGCGTCTGACTTCGAATCAGAAGATTGAGGGTTCGAGTCCCCCTGTGGTCACTTTTAAATTACTTTGATTAAAACATAACAACTTTTTACGACTTTACAATTAATTAATAAATTTAAAAATATCCGTTCATTAAAGTTACAATTGCATCGGCCGCATGGCCTAATGGATAAGGCGTCTGACTTCGAATCAGAAGATTGAGGGTTCGACTCCCCCTGTGGTCACTTTTAAATTAGTTTGAATAAAAAGTAACAACCTTTTTCTCAATTAATAATTAATTAAAAAATTTAAAAAATGTGCGTTTATTAAAGTTACAATTGCATCGGCCGCATGGCTTAATGGATAAGGCGTCTGACTTCGAATCAGAAGATTGAGGGTTCGAGTCCCCCTGTGGTCACTTTTAAATTAGTTTGACGAAAACAAAACAACTTTTTCCGACTTTACAATTGATTAAAAAAATTTAAAAATGTCCGTTCATTAAAGTTACAATTGCATCGGCCGCATGGCCTAATGGATAAGGCGTCTGACTTCGAATCAGAAGATTGAGGGTTCGAGTCCCCCTGTGGTCACTTTTAAATTAGTTTGACGAAAACAAAACAACTTTTTTCGACTTTACAATTGATTAAAAAAATCAAAAAAATTTCCGTTCATTAAAGTTACAATTGCATCGGCCGCATGGCCTAATGGATAAGGCGTCTGACTTCGAATCAGAAGATTTAGGGTTCGAGTCCCCCTGTGGTCACTTTAAAAATAGTTTGACGACAACATAACAACTTTTTCCGACTTTATAATTTTTTTAAACTTAATTAAAAAATTTTTAAAATATCCGCTTATTAAAGTTACAATTGCATCGGCCCAATGGCCTAATGGATAAGGCGTCTGACTTCGAATCAGAATATTGAGGGTTCGAGTCCCCCGGTGGTCACTTTTAAATTAGTTTTAATAAAACGTAACAACCTTTTTCTCAATTAATAATTAATTAAAAAATTTAAAAAATGTCCGTTTACTAAAGTTACAATTGCATCGGCCGCATGGCCTAATGGATAAGGCGTCTGACTTCGAACCAGAAGATTGAGGGTTCGAGTCCCCCTGTGGTCACTTTTAAATTAGTTTGACGAAAACAAAACAACTTTTTCCGACTTTACAATTGATGAAAAAAATTTAAAAATGTCCGTTCATTAAAGTTACAATTGCATCGGCCGCATGGCCTAATGGATAAGGCGTCTGACTTCGAATCAGAAGATTGAGGGTTTGAGTCCCCCTGTGGTCACTTTTAAATTAGTTTGACGAAAACAAAACAACTTTTTTCCACTTTATAATTGATTGAAAAAATTTAAAAATTTCCGTTCATTAAAGTTACAATTGCATCGGCCGCATGGCCTAATGGATAAGGCGTCTGACTTCGAATCAGAAGATTTAGGGTTCGAGTCCCCCTGTGGTCACTTTAAAAATAGTTTGACGACAACAAAACAACTTTTTCCGACTTTATAATTTTTTTATAATTGATTAAAAAATTTAAAAAATGTCCGTTTATTAAAGTTACAATTGCATCGGCCGCATGGCCTAATGGATAAGGCGTCTGACTTCGAATCAGAAGATTGAGGGTTCGAGTCCCCCTGTGGTCTATTTTAAATTAGTTTGACGAAAACATCACAACTTTTTCCAATTTTGTAATTGATTAAAAATTTTTAAAAATATCCGTTTATTAAAGTTACAATTTCATCGGCCGCATGGCCTAATGGGTAAGGCGTCTGACTTCGAATCAGAAGATTGAGGGTTCGAGTCCCCCTGTGGTCACTTTTAAATTAGTTTGACGAAAATGTAACAACTTTTTCCGACGTTATAATTAATTAAAAACAATTAAAAATGTCCGTTCATTAAAGTTACAATTGCATCGGCCGCATGGCCTAATGGATAAGGCGTCTGACTTCGAATCAGAAGATTTAGGGTTCGAGTCCCCCTCTGGTCACTTTAAAAATAGTTTGACGACAACATAACAACTTTTTCCGACTTTAAAATTTTTTTAAACTTAATTAAAAAATTTTTAAAATATCCGCTTATTAAAGTTACAATTGCATCGGCCCAATGGCCTAATGGATAAGGCGTCTGACTTCGAATCAGAATATTGAGGGTTCGAGTCCCCCGGTGGTCACTTTTAAATTAGTTTTGATAAAACGTAACAACCTTTTTCTCAATTAATAATTAAATAAAAAATTTAAAAAATGTCCGTTTATTAAAGTTACAATTGCCTCGGCCGCATGGCCTAATGGATAAGGCATCTGACTTCGAAATAGAAGATTGAGGGTTCGAGCCCCCCTGTGGTCACTTTTAAATTAGTTTGACGAAAACAAATCAACTTTTTCCGACTTTATAATTGATTAAACAAATTTAAAAATTTCCGTTCATTAAAGTTACAATTGCATCGGCCGCATGGCCTAATGGATAAGGCGTCTGACTTCGAATCAGAAGATTGAGGGTTCGAGTCCCCCTGTGGTCACTTTTGAATTAGTTTGATGAAAACATAACAAATCAGACGATTGAGGGTTCGAGTCCCCCTGTGGTCACTTTTAAATTAGTTTGAATAAAACATAAAAACTTTTTCCGAATTTATAATTGATTAAAAAAATTTAAAAATTTCCGTTCATTAAAGTTACAATTGCATCGGCCGCATGGCCTAATGGATAAGGCGTCTGACTTCGAATCAGAAGATTGAGGGTTCGACTCCCCATGTGGTCACTTTTAAATTAGTTTGAATAAAACGTAACAACCTTTTTCTCAATTAATAATTAATTAAAAAAATTAAAAAATGTCCGTTTATTAAAGTTACAATTGCATCGGCCGCATGGCCTAATGGATAAAGCGTCTGACTTCGAATCAGAAGATTGAGGGTTCGAGTCCCCCTGTGGTCACTTTTAAATTAGTTTGACGAAAACAAAACAACTTTTTCCGACTTTACAATTGATTAAAAAAATTTAAAAATGTCCGTTCATTAAAGTTACAATTGCATCGGCCGCATGGCCTAATGGATAAGGCGTCTGACTTCGAATCAGAAGATTGAGGGTTCGAGTCCCCCTGTGGTCACTTTAAAATTAGTTTGACGAAAACATCACAACTTTTTCCAATTTTGTAATTGATTAAAAATTTTTAAAAATATCCGTTTATTCAAGTTACAAGTGCATCGGCCGCATGGCCTAATGGATAAGGCGTCTGACTTCGAATCAGAAGATTGAGGGTTCGAGTCCCATTGTGGTCACTTTTAAATTAGTTTGAATAAAACGTAACAACCTTTTTCTCAATTAATAATTAATTAAAAAATTTTAAAAATGTCCGTTTATTAAAGTTACAATTGCATCGGCCGCATGGCCTAATGGATAAGGCGTCTGACTTCGAATCAGAAGATTGAGGTTTCGAGTCCCCCTGTGGTCACTTTTAAATTAGTTTGACGAAAACAAAACAACTTTTTCCGACTTTACAATTGATTAAAAAAATTTAAAAATGTCCGTTCATTAAAGTTACAATTGCATCGGCCGCATGGCCTAATGGATAAGGCGTCTGACTTCGAATCAGAAGATTTAGGGTTCGAGTCCCCCTGTGGTCACTTTAAAAATAGTTTGACGACAACAAAACAACTTTTTCCGACTTTATAATTTTTTTATAATTAATTAAAAAATTTAAAAAATGTCCGTTTATTAAAGTTACAATTGCATCGGCCGCATGGCCTAATGGATAAGGCGTCTGACTTCGAATCAGAAGATTGAGGGTTCGAGTCCCCCTGTGGTCACTTTTAAATTAGTTTGACGAAAACATCACAACTTTTTCCAATTTTGTAATTGATTAAAAATTTTTAAAAATATCCGTTTATTAAAGTTACAAGTGCATCGGCCGCATGGCCTAATGGATAAGGCGTCTGACTTCGAATCAGAAGATTGAGGGTTCGAGTCCCCCTGTGGTCACTTTTAAATTAGTTTGAATAAAACGTAACAACCTTTTTCTCAATTAATAATTATTTAAAAAATTTAAAAATGTCCGTTTATTAATGTTACAAGTGCATCGGCCGCATGGCCTAATGGATAAGGCGTCTGACTTCGAATCAGAAGATTGAGGGTTCGAGTCCCCCTGTGGTCTCATTTAAATTAGTTTGAATAAAACATAACAACTTTTTACGACTTTACAATTAATTAATAAATTCAAAAATGTCCGTTCATTAAAGTTACAATCCCATCGGCCGCATGGCCTAATGGATAAGGCGTCTGACTTCGAATCAGAAGATTGGGGGTTCGAGTCCCCCTGTGGTCACTTTTAAAATAGTTTGACGAAAACATAACAACTTTTTCCGACTTTACAATTTTTTTATAATTAATTAAAAAAATTTTAAAATATCCGTTTATTAAAGTTACAATTGCATCGGCCCAATGGCCTAATGGATAAGGCGTCTGACTTCGAATCAGAAGATTGAGGGTTCGAGTCCCCCTATGGTCACTTTTAAATTAGTTTGGCGAAAACAAAACAACTTTTTCCGACTTTACAATTGATTAAAAAACTTTAAAAATGTCCGTTCATTAAAGTTAGAATTGCATCGGCCGCATGGCCTAATGGATAAGGCGTCTGACTTCGAATCAGAAGATTTAGGATTCGAGTCCCCCTGTGGTCAGTTTAAAAATAGTTTGACGAAAACAAAACAACTTTTTCCGACTTTACAATTAATTAATCAATTTAAAAATGTCCGTTCATTAAAGTTACAATCCCATCGGCCGCATGGCCTAATGGATAAGGCGTCTGACTTTGAATCAGAAGATTGAGGGTTCGAGTCCCCCTGTGGTCACTTTTAAATTAGTTTGACGAAAATGTAACAACTTTTTCCGACGTTATAATTAATTAAAAACAATTAAAAATGTCCATTTATTAATTTTACAATTGCATCGGCCGCATGGCCTAATGGATAAGGCGTCTGACTTCGAATCAGAAGATTGAGGGTTCGAGTCCCCCTGTGGTCACTTTTAAATTAGTTTGAATAAAACATAACAACTTTTTACGACTTTACAATTAATTAATAAATTTAAAAATGTCCGTTCATTAAAGTTACTATTGCATCGGCCGCATGGCCTAATGGATAAGGCGTCTGACTTCGAATCAGAAGATTGAGGGTTCGACTCCCCCTGTGGTCACTTTTAAATTAGTTTGAATAAAACATAACAACCTTTTTCTCAATTAATAATTAATTAAAAAATTTAAAAATGTCCGTTTATTAAAGTTACAATTGCATCGGCCGCATGGCCTAATGGATAAGGCGTCTGACTTCGAATCAGAAGATTGAGGGTTCGAGTCCCCCTGTGGTCACTTTAAAAATAGTTTGACGAAAACAAAACAACTTTTTCCGACTTTTTAATTTTTTTATAATTAATTAAAAAATTTAAAAAATGTCCGTTTATTAAAGTTACAATTGCATCGGCCGCATGGCCTAATGGATAAGGCGTCTGACTTCGAATCAGAAGATTGAGGGTTCGAGTCCCCCTGTGGTCACTTTTAAATTAGTTTGACGAAAACAAAACAACTTTTTCCGACTTTACAATTGATAAAAAAAATTAAAAAATTTCCGTTCATTAAAGTTACAATTGCATCGGCCGCATGGCCTAATGGATAAGGCGTCTGACTTCGAATCAGAATATTTAGGGTTCGAGTCCCCCTGTGGTCACTTTAAAAATAGTTTGACGAAAACAAAACAACTTTTTCCGACTTTTTAATTTTTTTATAATTAATTAAAAAATTTAAAAAATGTCCGTTTATTAAAGTTACAATTGCATCGGCCGCATGGCCTAATGGATAAGGCGTCTGACTTCGAATCAGAAGATTGAGGGTTCGAGTCCCCCTGTGGTCACTTTTAAATTAGTTTGACGAAAACAAACAACTTTTTCCGACTTTACAATTGATTAAAAAAATTAAAAAATTTCCGTTCATTAAAGTTACAATTGCATCGGCCGCATGGCCTAATGGATAAGGCGTCTGACTTCGAATCAGAATATTTAGGGTTCGAGTCCCCCTGTGGTCACTTTTAAATTAGTTTGACGAAAATGTAACAACTTTTTCCGACGTTATAATTAATTAAAAACAATTAAAAATGTCCATTTATTAATTTTACAATTGCATCGGCCGCATGGCCTAATGGATAAGGCGTCTGACTTCGAATCAGAAGATTGAGGGTTCGAGTCCCCCTGTGGTCACTTTTAATTTAGTTTGATTAAAACATAACAACTTTTTACGACTTTACAATTAATTAATAAATTTAAAAATATCCGTTCATTAAAGTTACAATTGCATCGGCCGCATGGCCTAATGGATAAGGCGTCTGACTTCGAATCAGAAGATTGAGGGTTCGAGTCCCCCTGTGGTCACTTTTAAATTAGTTTGATTAAAACATAACAACTTTTTACGACTTTACAATTAATTAATAAATTTAAAAATATCCGTTCATTAAAGTTACAATTGCATCGGCCGCATGGCCTAATGGATAAGGCGTCTGACTTCGAATCAGAAGATTGAGGGTTCGAGTCCCCCTGTGGTCACTTTTAAATTAGTTTGACGAAAACAAAACAACTTTTTTCGACTTTACAATTGATTAAAAAAATCAAAAAAATTTCCGTTCATTAAAGTTACAATTGCATCGGCCGCATGGCCTAATGGATAAGGCGTCTGACTTCGAATCAGAAGATTGAGGGTTCGAGTCCCCCTGTGGTCACTTTTAATTTAGTTTGATTAAAACATAACAACTTTTTACGACTTTACAATTAATTAATAAATTTAAAAATATCCGTTCATTAAAGTTACAATTGCATCGGCCGCATGGCCTAATGGATAAGGCGTCTGACTTCGAATCAGAAGATTGAGGGTTCGAGTCCCCCTGTGGTCACTTTTAAATTAGTTTGATTAAAACATAACAACTTTTTACGACTTTACAATTAATTAATAAATTTAAAAATATCCGTTCATTAAAGTTACAATTGCATCGGCCGCATGGCCTAATGGATAAGGCGTCTGACTTCGAATCAGAAGATTGAGGGTTCGAGTCCCCCTGTGGTCACTTTTAAATTAGTTTGACGAAAACAAAACAACTTTTTTCGACTTTACAATTGATTAAAAAAATCAAAAAAATTTCCGTTCATTAAAGTTACAATTGCATCGGCCGCATGGCCTAATGGATAAGGCGTCTGACTTCGAATCAGAAGATTTAGGGTTCGAGTCCCCCTGTGGTCACTTTTAAATTAGTTTGACGAAAACAAAACAACTTTTTTCGACTTTACAATTGATTAAAAAAATCAAAAATATTTCCGTTCATTAAAGTTACAATTGCATCGGCCGCATGGCCTAATGGATAAGGCGTCTGACTTCGAATCAGAAGATTGAGGGTTCGAGTCCCATTGTGGTCACTTTTAAATTAGTTTGACGAAAACGTAACAACCTTTTTCTCAATTAATAATTAATTAAAAAATTTAAAATATGTCCGTTTATTAATGTTACAAGTGAATTGGCCGCATGGCCTAATGGATAAGGCGTCTGACTTCGAATCAGAAGATTGAGGGTTCGAGTCCCCCTGTGGTCACTTTTAAATTAGTTTGAATAAAACGTAACAACCTTTTTCTCAATTAATAATTAATTAAAAAATTTAAAAAATGTCCGTTTACTAAAGTTACAATTGCATCGGCCGCATGGCCTAATGGATAAGGCGTCTGACTTCGAATCAGAAGATTGAGGGTTCGAGTCCCCCTGTGGTCACTTTTAAATTAGTTTGACGAAAACAAAACAACTTTTTTCCACTTTATAATTGATTGAAAAAATTTAAAAATTTCCGTTCATTAAAGTTACAATTGCATCGGCCGCATGGCCTAATGGATAAGGCGTCTGACTTCGAATCAGAAGATTTAGGGTTCGAGTCCCCCTGTGGTCACTTTAAAAATAGTTTGACGACAACAAAACAACTTTTTCCGACTTTATAATTTTTTTATAATTAATTAAAAAATTTAAAAAATGTCCGTTTATTAAAGTTACAATTGCATCGGCCGCATGGCCTAATGGATAAGGCGTCTGACTTCGAATCAGAAGATTGAGGGTTCGAGTCCCCCTGTGGTCACTTTTAAATTAGTTTGACGAAAACATCACAACTTTTTCCAATTTTGTAATTGATTAAAAATTTTTAAAAATATCCGTTTATTAAAGTTACAATTGCATCGGCCGCATGGCCTAATGGATAAGGCGTCTGACTTCGAATCAGAAGATTGAGGGTTCGAGTCCCATTGTGGTCACTTTTAAATTAGTTTGACGAAAACGTAACAACCTTTTTCTCAATTAATAATTAATTAAAAAATTTAAAATATGTCCGTTTATTAATGTTACAAGTGAATTGGCCGCATGGCCTAATGGATAAGGCGTCTGACTTCGAATCAGAAGATTGAGGGTTCGAGTCCCCCTGTGGTCACTTTTAAATTAGTTTGAATAAAACGTAACAACCTTTTTCTCAATTAATAATTAATTAAAAAATTTAAAAAATGTCCGTTTACTAAAGTTACAATTGCATCGGCCGCATGGCCTAATGGATAAGGCGTCTGACTTCGAATCAGAAGATTGAGGGTTCGAGTCCCCCTGTGGTCACTTTTAAATTAGTTTGACGAAAACAAAACAACTTTTTTCCACTTTATAATTGATTGAAAAAATTTAAAAATTTCCGTTCATTAAAGTTACAATTGCATCGGCCGCATGGCCTAATGGATAAGGCGTCTGACTTCGAATCAGAAGATTTAGGGTTCGAGTCCCCCTGTGGTCACTTTAAAAATAGTTTGACGACAACAAAACAACTTTTTCCGACTTTATAATTTTTTTATAATTAATTAAAAAATTTAAAAAATATCCGTTTATTAAAGTTACAATTGCATCGGCCGCATGGCCTAATGGATAAGGCGTCTGACTTCGAATCAGAAGATTGAGGGTTCGAGTCCCCCTGTGGTCACTTTTAAATTAGTTTGACGAAAACAAAACAACTTTTTCCGACTTTACAATTGATAAAAAAAATTAAAAAATTTCCGTTCATTAAAGTTACAATTGCATCGGCCGCATGGCCTAATGGATAAGGCGTCTGACTTCGAATCAGAATATTTAGGGTTCGAGTCCCCCTGTGGTCACTTTAAAAATAGTTTGACGAAAACAAAACAACTTTTTCCGACTTTTTAATTTTTTTATAATTAATTAAAAAATTTAAAAAATGTCCGTTTATTAAAGTTACAATTGCATCGGCCGCATGGCCTAATGGATAAGGCGTCTGACTTCGAATCAGAAGATTGAGGGTTCGAGTCCCCCTGTGGTCACTTTTAAATTAGTTTGACGAAAACAAACAACTTTTTCCGACTTTACAATTGATTAAAAAAATTAAAAAATTTCCGTTCATTAAAGTTACAATTGCATCGGCCGCATGGCCTAATGGATAAGGCGTCTGACTTCGAATCAGAATATTTAGGGTTCGAGTCCCCCTGTGGTCACTTTTAAATTAGTTTGACGAAAATGTAACAACTTTTTCCGACGTTATAATTAATTAAAAACAATTAAAAATGTCCATTTATTAATTTTACAATTGCATCGGCCGCATGGCCTAATGGATAAGGCGTCTGACTTCGAATCAGAAGATTGAGGGTTCGAGTCCCCCTGTGGTCACTTTTAATTTAGTTTGATTAAAACATAACAACTTTTTACGACTTTACAATTAATTAATAAATTTAAAAATATCCGTTCATTAAAGTTACAATTGCATCGGCCGCATGGCCTAATGGATAAGGCGTCTGACTTCGAATCAGAAGATTGAGGGTTCGAGTCCCCCTGTGGTCACTTTTAAATTAGTTTGATTAAAACATAACAACTTTTTACGACTTTACAATTAATTAATAAATTTAAAAATATCCGTTCATTAAAGTTACAATTGCATCGGCCGCATGGCCTAATGGATAAGGCGTCTGACTTCGAATCAGAAGATTGAGGGTTCGAGTCCCCCTGTGGTCACTTTTAAATTAGTTTGACGAAAACAAAACAACTTTTTTCGACTTTACAATTGATTAAAAAAATCAAAAAAATTTCCGTTCATTAAAGTTACAATTGCATCGGCCGCATGGCCTAATGGATAAGGCGTCTGACTTCGAATCAGAAGATTGAGGGTTCGAGTCCCCCTGTGGTCACTTTTAATTTAGTTTGATTAAAACATAACAACTTTTTACGACTTTACAATTAATTAATAAATTTAAAAATATCCGTTCATTAAAGTTACAATTGCATCGGCCGCATGGCCTAATGGATAAGGCGTCTGACTTCGAATCAGAAGATTGAGGGTTCGAGTCCCCCTGTGGTCACTTTTAAATTAGTTTGATTAAAACATAACAACTTTTTACGACTTTACAATTAATTAATAAATTTAAAAATATCCGTTCATTAAAGTTACAATTGCATCGGCCGCATGGCCTAATGGATAAGGCGTCTGACTTCGAATCAGAAGATTGAGGGTTCGAGTCCCCCTGTGGTCACTTTTAAATTAGTTTGACGAAAACAAAACAACTTTTTTCGACTTTACAATTGATTAAAAAAATCAAAAAAATTTCCGTTCATTAAAGTTACAATTGCATCGGCCGCATGGCCTAATGGATAAGGCGTCTGACTTCGAATCAGAAGATTTAGGGTTCGAGTCCCCCTGTGGTCACTTTTAAATTAGTTTGACGAAAACAAAACAACTTTTTTCGACTTTACAATTGATTAAAAAAATCAAAAATATTTCCGTTCATTAAAGTTACAATTGCATCGGCCGCATGGCCTAATGGATAAGGCGTCTGACTTCGAATCAGAAGATTGAGGGTTCGAGTCCCATTGTGGTCACTTTTAAATTAGTTTGACGAAAACGTAACAACCTTTTTCTCAATTAATAATTAATTAAAAAATTTAAAATATGTCCGTTTATTAATGTTACAAGTGAATTGGCCGCATGGCCTAATGGATAAGGCGTCTGACTTCGAATCAGAAGATTGAGGGTTCGAGTCCCCCTGTGGTCACTTTTAAATTAGTTTGAATAAAACGTAACAACCTTTTTCTCAATTAATAATTAATTAAAAAATTTAAAAAATGTCCGTTTACTAAAGTTACAATTGCATCGGCCGCATGGCCTAATGGATAAGGCGTCTGACTTCGAATCAGAAGATTGAGGGTTCGAGTCCCCCTGTGGTCACTTTTAAATTAGTTTGACGAAAACAAAACAACTTTTTTCCACTTTATAATTGATTGAAAAAAATTAAAAATTTCCGTTCATTAAAGTTACAATTGCATCGGCCGCATGGCCTAATGGATAAGGCGTCTGACTTCGAATCAGAAGATTTAGGGTTCGAGTCCCCCTGTGGTCACTTTAAAAATAGTTTGACGACAACAAAACAACTTTTTCCGACTTTATAATTTTTTTATAATTAATTAAAAAATTTAAAAAATGTCCGTTTATTAAAGTTACAATTGCATCGGCCGCATGGCCTAATGGATAAGGCGTCTGACTTCGAATCAGAAGATTGAGGGTTCGAGTCCCCCTGTGGTCACTTTTAAATTAGTTTGACGAAAACATCACAACTTTTTCCAATTTTGTAATTGATTAAAAATTTTTAAAAATATCCGTTTATTAAAGTTACAAGTGCATCGGCCGCATGGCCTAATGGATAAGGCGTCTGACTTCGAATCAGAAGATTTAGGGTTCGAGTCCCCCTGTGGTCACTTTTAAATTAGTTTGACGAAAACAAAACAACTTTTTTCGACTTTACAATTGATTAAAAAAATCAAAAAAATTTCCGTTCATTAAAGTTACAATTGCATCGGCCGCATGGCCTAATGGATAAGGCGTCTGACTTCGAATCAGAAGATTGAGGGTTCGAGTCCCATTGTGGTCACTTTTAAATTAGTTTGACGAAAACGTAACAACCTTTTTCTCAATTAATAATTATTTAAAAAATTTAAAATATGTCCGTTTATTAATGTTACAAGTGAATTGGCCGCATGGCCTAATGGATAAGGCGTCTGACTTCGAATCAGAAGATTGAGGGTTCGAGTCCCCCTGTGGTCACTTTTAAATTAGTTTGAATAAAACGTAACAACCTTTTTCTCAATTAATAATTAATTAAAAAATTTAAAAAATGTCCGTTTACTAAAGTTACAATTGCATCGGCCGCATGGCCTAATGGATAAGGCGTCTGACTTCGAATCAGAAGATTGAGGGTTCGAGTCCCCCTGTGGTCACTTTTAAATTAGTTTGACGAAAACAAAACAACTTTTTTCCACTTTATAATTGATTGAAAAAATTTAAAAATTTCCGTTCATTAAAGTTACAATTGCATCGGCCGCATGGCCTAATGGATAAGGCGTCTGACTTCGAATCAGAAGATTTAGGGTTCGAGTCCCCCTGTGGTCACTTTAAAAATAGTTTGACGACAACAAAACAACTTTTTCCGACTTTATAATTTTTTTAAAATTAATTAAAAAATTTAAAAAATGTCCGTTTATTAAAGTTACAATTGCATCGGCCGCATGGCCTAATGGATAAGGCGTCTGACTTCGAATCAGAAGATTGAGGGTTCGAGTCCCCCTGTGGTCACTTTTAAATTAGTTTGACGAAAACATCACAACTTTTTCCAATTTTGTAATTGATTAAAAATTTTTAAAAATATCCGTTTATTAAAGTTACAAGTGCATCGGCCGCATGGCCTAATGGATAAGGCGTCTGACTTCGAATCAGAAGATTGAGGGTTCGAGTCCCCCTGTGGTCACTTTTAAATAAGTTTGAATAAAACGTAACAACCTTTTTCTCAATTAATAATTAATTAAAAAATTTAAAAAATGTCCGTTTATTAATGTTACAAGTGCATCGGCCGCATGGCCTAATGGATAAGGCGTCTGACTTCGAATCAGAAGATTGAGGGTTCGAGTCCCCCTGTGGTCTCATTTAAATTAGTTTGAATAAAACCTAACAACTTTTTACGACTTTACAATTAATTAATAAATTCAAAAATGTCCGTTCATTAAAGTTACAATCCCATCGGCCGCATGGCCTAATGGATAAGGCGTCTGACTTCGAATCAGAAGATTGGGGGTTCGAGTCCCCCTGTGGTCACTTTTAAAATAGTTTGACGAAAACATAACAACTTTTTCCGACTTTACAATTTTTTTATAATTAATTAAAAAATTTTTAAAATATCCGTTTATTAAAGTTACAATTGCATCGGCCCAATGGCCTAATGGATAAGGCGTCTGACTTCGAATCAGAAGATTGAGGGTTCGAGTCCCCCTGTGGTCACTTTTAAATTAGTTTGACGAAAACAAAACAACTTTTTCCGACTTTATAATTGATTAAAAAAATTTAAAAATTTCCGTTCATTAAAGTTACAATTGCATCGGCCGCATGGCCTAATGGATAAGGCGTCTGACTTCGAATCAGAAGATTGAGGGTTCGAGTCCCCCTATGGTCACTTTTAAATTAGTTTGGCGAAAACAAAACAACTTTTTCCGACTTTACAATTGATTAAAAAACTTTAAAAATGTCCGTTCATTAAAGTTAGAATTGCATCGGCCGCATGGCCTAATGGATAAGGCGTCTGACTTCGAATCAGAAGATTTAGGATTCGAGTCCCCCTGTGGTCAGTTTAAAAATAGTTTGACGAAAACAAAACAACTTTTTCCGACTTTACAATTAATTAATCAATTTAAAAATGTCCGTTCATTAAAGTTACAATCCCATCGGCCGCATGGCCTAATGGATAAGGCGTCTGACTTTGAATCAGAAGATTGAGGGTTCGAGTCCCCCTGTGGTCACTTTTAAATTAGTTTGACGAAAATGTAAAAACTTTTTCCGACGTTATAATTAATTAAAAACAATTAAAAATGTCCATTTATTAATTTTACAATTGCATCGGCCGCATGGCCTAATGGATAAGGCGTCTGACTTCGAATCAGAAGATTGAGGGTTCGAGTCCCCCTGTGGTCACTTTTAAATTAGTTTGAATAAAACATAACAACTTTTTACGACTTTACAATTAATTAATAAATTTAAAAATGTCCGTTCATTAAAGTTACTATTGCATCGGCCGCATGGCCTAATGGATAAGGCGTCTGACTTCGAATCAGAAGATTGAGGGTTCGACTCCCCCTGTGGTCACTTTTAAATTAGTTTGAATAAAACATAACAACCTTTTTCTCAATTAATAATTAATTAAAAAATTTAAAAATGTCCGTTTATTAAAGTTACAATTGCATCGGCCGCATGGCCTAATGGATAAGGTGTCTGACTTCGAATCAGAAGATTGAGGGTTCGAGTCCCCCTGTGGTCAATTTAAAAATAGTTTGACGAAAACAAAACAACTTTTTCCGACTTTTTAATTTTTTTATAATTAATTAAAAAATTTAAAAAATGTCCGTTTATTAAAGTTACAATTGCATCGGCCGCATGGCCTAATGGATAAGGCGTCTGACTTCGAATCAGAAGATTGAGGGTTCGAGTCCCCCTGTGGTCACTTTTAAATTAGTTTGACGAAAACAAAACAACTTTTTCCGACTTTACAATTGATTAAAAAAATTAAAAAATTTCCGTTCATTAAAGTTACAATTGCATCGGCCGCATGGCCTAATGGATAAGGCGTCTGACTTCGAATCAGAAGATTTAGGGTTCGAGTCCCCCTGTGGTCACTTTAAAAATAGTTTGACGAAAACAAAACAACTTTTTCCGACTTTTTAATTTTTTTATAATTAATTAAAAAATTTAAAAAATTTCCGTTTATTAAAGTTACAATTGCATCGGCCGCATGGCCTAATGGATAAGGCGTCTGACTTCGAATCAGAAGATTTAGGATTCGAGTCCCCCTGTGGTCACTTTAAAAATAGTTTGACGAAAACAAAACAACTTTTTCCGACTTTACAATTAATTAATAAATTTAAAAATGTCCGTTCATTAAAGTTACAATCCCATCGGCCGCATGGCCTAATGGATAAGGCGTCTGACTTCGAATCAGAAGATTGAGGGTTCGAGTCCCCCTGTGGTCACTTTTAAATTAGTTTGACGAAAATGTAACAACTTTTTCCGACGTTATAATTAATTAAAAACAATTAAAAATGTCCATTTATTAATTTTACAATTGCAGCGGCCGCATGGCCTAATGGATAAGGCGTCTGACTTCGAATCAGAAGATTGAGGGTTCGAGTCCCCCTGTGGTCACTTTTAATTTAGTTTGATTAAAACATAACAACTTTTTACGACTTTACAATTAATTAATAAATTTAAAAATATCCGTTCATTAAAGTTACAATTGCATCGGCCGCATGGCCTAATGGATAAGGCGTCTGACTTCGAATCAGAAGATTGAGGGTTCGAGTCCCCCTGTGGTCACTTTTAAATTAGTTTGATTAAAACATAACAACTTTTTACGACTTTACAATTAGTTAATAAATTTAAAAATATCCGTTCATTAAAGTTACAATTGCATCGGCCGCATGGCCTAATGGATAAGGCGTCTGACTTCGAATCAGAAGATTGAGGGTTCGAGTCCCCCTGTGGTCACTTTTAAATTAGTTTGACGAAAACAAAACAACTTTTTTCGACTTTACAATTGATTAAAAAAATCAAAAAAATTTCCGTTCATTAAAGTTACAATTGCATCGGCCGCATGGCCTAATGGATAAGGCGTCTGACTTCGAATCAGAAGATTTAGGGTTCGAGTCCCCCTGTGGTCACTTTTAAATTAGTTTGACGAAAACAAAACAACTTTTTTCGACTTTACAATTGATTAAAAAAATCAAAAAAATTTCCGTTCATTAAAGTTACAATTGCATCGGCCGCATGGCCTAATGGATAAGGCGTCTGACTTCGAATCAGAAGATTGAGGGTTCGAGTCCCATTGTGGTCACTTTTAAATTAGTTTGAATAAAAAGTAACAACCTTTTTCTCAATTAATAATTAATTAAAAAATTTAAAATATGTCCGTTTATTAATGTTACAAGTGCATTGGCCGCATGGCCTAATGGATAAGGCGTCTGACTTCGAATCAGAAGATTGAGGGTTCGAGTCCCCCTGTGGTCACTTTTAAATTAGTTTGAATAAAACGTAACAACCTTTTTCTCAATTAATAATTAATTAAAAAATTTAAAAAATGTCCGTTTACTAAAGTTACAATTGCATCGGCCGCATGGCCTAATGGATAAGGCGTCTGACTTCGAACCAGAAGATTGAGGGTTCGAGTCCCCCTGTGGTCACTTTTAAATTAGTTTGACGAAAACAAAACAACTTTTTCCGACTTTACAATTGATTAAAAAAATTTAAAAATGTCCGTTCATTAAAGTTACAATTGCATCGGCCGCATGGCCTAATGGATAAGGCGTCTGACTTCGAATCAGAAGATTGAGGGTTCGAGTCCCCCTGTGGTCACTTTTAAATTAGTTTGACGAAAACAAAACAACTTTTTTCCACTTTATAATTGATTGAAAAAATTTAAAAATTTCCGTTCATTAAAGTTACAATTGCATCGGC
The DNA here is from genome assembly GCF_963924565.1 of Ascidiella aspersa. Lineage (NCBI taxonomy): Eukaryota > Metazoa > Chordata > Ascidiacea > Phlebobranchia > Ascidiidae > Ascidiella > Ascidiella aspersa. The sequence goes on along the minus strand of NC_139451.1, from coordinate 29,352,218 downwards.
CGCATGGCCTAATGGATAAGGCGTCTGACTTCGAATCAGAAGATTTAGGGTTCGAGTCCCCCTGTGGTCACTTTAAAAATAGTTTGACGACAACAAAACAACTTTTTCCGACTTTATAATTTTTTTATAATTAATTAAAAAATTTAAAAAATGTCCGTTTATTAAAGTTACAATTGCATCAGCCGCATGGCCTAATGGATAAGGCGTCTGACTTCGAATCAGAAGATTGAGGGTTCGAGTCCCCCTGTGGTCTATTTTAAATTAGTTTGACGAAAACATCACAACTTTTTCCAATTTTGTAATTGATTAAAAATTTTTAAAAATATCCGTTTATTAAAGTTACAATTGCATCGTCCGCATGGCCTAATGGATAAGGCGTCTGACTTCGAATCAGAAGATTGAGGGTTCGAGTCCCCCTGTGGTCACTTTTAAATTAGTTTGAATAAAACGTAACAACCTTTTTCTCAATTAATAATTAATTAAAAAATTTTAAAAATGTCCGTTTATTAAAGTTACAATTGCCTCAGCCGCATGGCCTAATGGATAAGGCGTCTGACTTCGAATCAGAAGATTGAGGGTTCGAGTCCCCCTGTGGTCACTTTTAAATTAGTTTGACGAAAACAAAACAACTTTTTCCGACTTTACAATTGATTAAAAAAATTTAAAAATGTCCGTTCATTAAATTTAGAATTGCATCGGCCGCATGGCCTAATGGATAAGGCGTCTGACTTCGAATCAGAAGATTGAGGGTTCGAGTCCCCCTGTGGTCACTTTTAAATTAGTTTGGCGAAAACAAAACAACTTTTTCCGACTTTACAATTGATTAAAAAACTTTAAAAATGTCCGTTTATTAAAGTTACAATTGCCTCGGCCGCATGGCCTAATGGATAAGGCGTCTGACTTCGAATCAGAAGATTGAGGGTTCGAGTCCCCCTGTGGTCACTTTTAAATTAGTTTGACGAAAACATAACAACTTTTTCCAATTTTGTAATTGATAAAAATTTTTAAAAATATCCGTTTATTAAAGTTACAATTGCATCGGCCGCATGGCCTAATGGATAAGGCGTCTGACTTCGAATCAGAAGATTGAGGGTTCGAGTCCCCCTGTGGTCACTTTTAAATTAGTTTGAATAAAACGTAACAACCTTTTTCTCAATTAATAATTAATTAAAAAATTTAAAAAATGTCTGTTTAATAATGTTACAAGTGCATCGGCCGCATGGCCTAATGGATAAGCGTCTGACTTCGAATCAGAAGATTGAGGGTTCGAGTCCCCCTGTGGTCTCATTTAAATTAGTTTGAATAAAACATAACAACTTTTTACGACTTTACAATTAATTAATAAATTCAAAAATGTCCGTTCATTAAAGATACAATCCCATCGGCCGCATGGCCTAATGGATAAGGCGTCTGACTTCGAATCAGAAGATTGAGGGTTCGAGTCCCCCTGTGGTCACTTTTAAATTAGTTTGAATAAAACGTAACAACCTTTTTCTCAATTAATAATTAATTAAAAAATTTTAAAAATGTCCGTTTATTAAAGTTACCATTACCTCGGCCGCATGGCCTAATGGATAAGGCGTCTGACTTCGAATCAGAAAATTGAGGGTTCGAGTCCCCCTGTGGTCACTTTTAAATTAGTTTGACGAAAACAAAACAACTTTTTCCGACTTTACAATTGATTAAAAAAATTTAAAAATGTCCGTTCATTAAAGTTAGAATTGCATCGGCCGCATGGCCTAATGGATAAGGCGTCTGACTTCGAATCAGAAGATTGAGGCTTCGAGTCCCCCTGTGGTCACTTTTAAATTAGTTTGACGAAAATGTAACAACTTTTTCCGACGTTATAATTAATTAAAAACAAATAAAAATGTCCATTTATTAATGTTACAATTGCATCGGCCGCATGGCCTAATGGATAAGGCGTCTGACTTCGAATCAGAAGATTGGGGGTTCGAGTCCCCCTGTGGTCACTTTTAAAATAGTTTGACGAAAACATAACAACTTTTTCCGACTTTATAATTTTTTTATAATTAATTAAAAAATTTTAAAAATATCCGTTTATTAAAGTTACAATTGCATCGGCCCAATGGCCTAATGGATAAGGCGTCTGACTTCGAATCAGAAGATTTAGGGTTCGAGTCCCCCGGTGGTCACTTTTAAATTAGTTTTAATAAAACATAACAAGCTTTTTCTCAATTAATAATTAAATAAAAAATTTAAAAAATGTCCGTTTGTTAAAGATACAATTGCCTCGGCCGCATGGCCTAATGGATAAGGCATCTGACTTCGAATCAGAAGATTGAGGGTTCGAGCCCCCCTGTGGTCACTTTTAAATTAGTTTGACGAAAACAAATCAACTTTTTCCGACTTTATAATTGATTAAACAAATTTAAAAATTTCCGTTCATTAAAGTTACAATTGCATCGGCCGCATGGCCTAATGGATAAGGCGTCTGACTTCGAATCAGAATATTGAGGGTTCGAGTCCCCCTGTGGTCACTTTTAAATTAGTTTGAATAAAACGTAACAACCTTTTTCTCAATTAATAATTAATTAAAAAATTTTAAAAATGTCCGTTTATTAAAGTTACAATTGCCTCGGCCGCATGGCCTAATGGATAAGGCGTCTGACTTCGAATCAGAAGATTGAGGGTTCGAGTCCCCCTGTGGTCACTTTTAAATTAGTTTGACGAAAACAAAACAACTTTTTCCGACTTTACAATTGATTAAAAAAATTTAAAAATGTCCGTTCATTAAAGTTAGAATTGCATCGGCCGCATGGCCTAATGGATAGGGCGTCTGACTTCGAATCAGAAGATTGAGGGTTCGAGTCCCCCTGTGGTCACTTTTAAATTAGTTTGGCGAAAACAAAACAACTTTTTCCGACTTTACAATTGATTAAAAAACTTTAAAAATGTCCGTTCATTAAAGTTAGAATTGCATTGGCCGCATGGCCTAATGGATAAGGCGTCTGACTTCGAATCAGAAGATTTAGGATTCGAGTCCCCCTGTGGTCACTTTAAAAATAGTTTGACGAAAACAAAACAACTTTTTCCGACTTTACAATTAATTAATAAATTTTAAAATGTCCGTTCATTAAAGTTACAATCCCATCGGCCGCATGGCCTAATGGATAAGGCGTCTGACTTCGAATCAGAAGATTGAGGCTTCGCGTCCCCCTGTGGTCACTTTTAAATTAGTTTGACGAAAATGTAACAACTTTTTCCGACGTTATAATTAATTAAAAACAATTAAAAATGTCCATTTATTAATGTTACAATTGCATCGGCCGCATGGCCTAATGGATAAGGCGTCTGACTTCGAATCAGAAGATTTAGGATTCGAGTCCCCCTGTGGTCACTTTAAAAATAGTTTGACGAAAACAAAACAACTTTTTCCGACTTTACAATTAATTAATAAATTTAAAAATGTCCGTTCATTAAAGTTACAATCCCATCGGCCGCATGGCCTAATGGATAAGGCGTCTGACTTCGAATCAGAAGATTGAGGGTTCGAGTCCCCCTGTGGTCACTTTTAAATTAGTTTTAATAAAACGTAACAACCTTTTTCTCAATTAATAATTAATTAAAAAATTTAAAAAATGTCCGTTTATTAAAGTTAGAATTGCGTCGGCCGCATGGCCTAATGGATAAGGCGTCTGACTTCGAATCAGAAGATTGAGGGTTCGAGCCTCCCTGTGGTCACTTTTAAATTAGTTTGACGAAAACAAAACAACTTTTTCCGACTTTATAATTGATTAAAAAAATTAAAAAATTTCCGTTCATTAAAGTTACAATTGCATCGGCCGCATGGCCTAATGGATAAGGCGTCTGACTTCGAATCAGAATATTGATGGTTCGAGTCCCCCTGTGGTCAATTTTAAATTAGTTTGAATAAAACGTAACAACCTTTTTCTCAATTAATAATTAATTAAAAAATTTAAAAAATGTCCGTTTATTAAAGTTACAATTGCCTCGGCCGCATGGCCTAATGGATAAGGCGTCTGACTTCGAATCAGAAGATTGAGGGTTCGAGTCCCCCTGTGGTCACTTTTAAATTAGTTTGACGAAAACAAAACAACTTTTTCGGACTTTACAATTGATTAAAAAAATTTAAAAATGTCCGTTCATTAAAGTTAGAATTGCATCGGCCGCATGGCCTAATGGATAAGGCGTCTGACTTCGAATCAGAAGATTGAGGGTTCGAGTCCCCCTGTGGTCACTTTTAAATTAGTTTGGCGAAAACAAAATAACTTTTTCCGACTTTACAATTGATTGAAAAACTTTTAAAATGTCCGTTCATTAAAGTTAGAATTGCATCGGCCGCATGGCCTAATGGATAAGGCGTCTGACTTCGAATCAGAAGATTGAGGGTACGAGTCCCCCTGTGGTCACTTTTAAATTAGTTTAAATAAAAAATAACAAATTATTCCGACTTTACAATTAATTAATAAATTTAAAAATGTCCATTCATTAAAGTTACAATCCCATCGGCCGCATGGCCTAATGGATAAGGCGTCTGACTTCGAATCAGAAGATTGAGGCTTCGAGTCCCCCTGTGGTCACCTTTAAATTAGTTTGACGAAAATGTAACAACTTTTTCCGACGTTATAATTAATTAAAAACAATTAAAAATGTCCATTTATTAATGTTACAATTGCATCGGCCGCATGGCCTAATGGATAAGGCGTCTGACTTCGAATCAGAAGATTGAGGGTTCGAGTCCCCCTGTGGTCACTTTTAAATTAGTTTTAATAAAACGTAACAACCTTTTTCTCAATTAATAATTAATTAAAAAATTTAAAAAATGTCCGTTTATTAAAGTTAGAATTGCGTCAGCCGCATGGCCTAATGGATAAGGCGTCTGACTTCGAATCAGAAGATTGAGGGTTCGAGCCTCCCTGTGGTCACTTTTAAATTAGTTTGACGAAAACAAAACAACTTTTTCCGACTTTATAATTGATTAAAAAAATTAAAAAATTTCCGTTCATTAAAGTTACAATTGCATCGGCCGCATGGCCTAATGGATAAGGCGTCTGACTTCGAATCAGAATATTGAGGGTTCGAGTCCCCCTGTGGTCACTTTTAAATTAGTTTGAATAAAACGTAACAACCTTTTTCTCAATTAATAATTAATTAAAAAATTTAAAAAATGTCCGTTTATTAAAGTTGCAATTGCCTCGGCCGCATGGCCTAATGGATAAGACGTCTGACTTCGAATCAGACGATTGAGGGTTCGAGTCCCCCTGTGGTCACTTTTAAATTAGTTTGACGAAAACAAAACAACTTTTTCCGACTTTACAATTGATTAAAAAAATTTAAAAATGTCCGTTCATTAAAGTTAGAATTGCATCGGCCGCATGGCCTAATGGATAAGGCGTCTGACTTCGAATCAGAAGATTGAGGGTTCGAGTCCCCCTGTGGTCACTTTTAAATTAGTTTGGCGAAAACAAAACAACTTTTTCCGACTTTACAATTGATTAAAAAACTTTAAAAATGTCCGTTCATTAAAGTTAGAATTGCATCGGCCGCATGGCCTAATGGATAAGGCGTCTGACTTCGAATCAGAAGATTGAGGGTTCGAGTCCCCCTATGGTCACTTTTAAATTAGTTTGAATAAAACGTAACAACCTTTTTCTCAATTAATAATTAATTTAAAAATTTAAAAAATGTCCGTTTATTAATGTTACAAGTGCATCGGCCGCATGGCCTAATGGATAAGGCGTCTGACTTCGAATCAGAAGATTGAGGCTTCGAGTCCCCCTGTGGTCACTTTTAAATTAGTTTGACGAAAATGTAACAACTTTTTCCCTCGTTATAATTAATTAAAAACAATTAAAAATGTCCATTTATTAATGTTACAATTGCATCGGCCGCATGGCCTAATGGATAAGGCGTCTGACTTCGAATCAGAAGATTGAGGCTTCGAGTCCCCCTGTGGTCACATTTAAATTAGTTTGAATAAAACATAACAACTTTTTCCGACGTTACAATTAATTAATAAATTTAAAAATGTCCGTTCATTAAAGTTACAATCCCATCGGCCGCATGGCCTAATGGATAAGGCGTCTGACTTCGAATCAGAAGATTGAGGGTTCGAGTCCCCCTGTGGTCACATTTAAATTAGTTTGAATAAAACATAACAACTTTTTCCGACGTTACAATTAATTAATAAATTTAAAAATGTCCGTTCATTAAAGTTACAATCCCATCGGCCGCATGGCCTAATGGATAAGGCGTCTGACTTCAAATCAGAAGATTGAGGGTTCGAGTCCCCCTGTGGTCACTTTTAAATTAGTTTGACGAAAATGTAACAACTTTTTACGACGTTATAATTAATTAAAAACAATTAAAAATGTCCATTTATTAATGTTACAATTGCATCGGCCGCATGGCCTAATGGATAAGGCGTCTGACTTCGAATCAGAAGATTGAGGGTTCGATTCACCCTGTGGTCACTTTTAAATTAGTTTGACGAAAGCAAAACAACTTTTTCCGACTTTATAATCGATTAAAAAATTTTAAAAATTTCCGACTTTAGCATAAAATGGCATCTGGCCCATGGTCTAACTCTAATGGATAAGGCGTCTGACTTCGAATCAGAAGATTTAGGGTTCGAGTCCCCCTGTGGTCACTTTAAAAATAGTTTGACGACAACAAAACAACTTTTTCCGACTTTATAATTTTTTTATAATTAATTAAAAAATTTAAAAAATGTCCGTTTATTAAAGTTACAATTGCATCGGCCGCATGGCTTAATGGATAAGGCGTCTGACTTCGAATCAGAAGATTGAGGGTTCGAGTCCCCCTGTGGTCACTTTTAAATTAGTTTGACGAAAACATCACAACTTTTTCCAATTTTGTAATTGATTAAAAATTTTTAAAAATATCCGTTTATTAAAGTTACAAGTGCATCGGCCGCATGGCCTAATGGATAAGGCGTCTGACTTCGAATCAGAAGATTTAGGGTTCGAGTCCCCCTGTGGTCACTTTTAAATTAGTTTGACGAAAACAAAACAACTTTTTTCGACTTTACAATTGATTAAAAAAATCAAAAAAATTTCCGTTCATTAAAGTTACAATTGCATCGGCCGCATGGCCTAATGGATAAGGCGTCTGACTTCGAATCAGAAGATTGAGGGTTCGAGTCCCATTGTGGTCACTTTTAAATTAGTTTGACGAAAACGTAACAACCTTTTTCTCAATTAATAATTATTTAAAAAATTTAAAATATGTCCGTTTATTAATGTTACAAGTGAATTGGCCGCATGGCCTAATGGATAAGGCGTCTGACTTCGAATCAGAAGATTGAGGGTTCGAGTCCCCCTGTGGTCACTTTTAAATTAGTTTGAATAAAACGTAACAACCTTTTTCTCAATTAATAATTAATTAAAAAATTTAAAAAATGTCCGTTTACTAAAGTTACAATTGCATCGGCCGCATGGCCTAATGGATAAGGCGTCTGACTTCGAATCAGAAGATTGAGGGTTCGAGTCCCCCTGTGGTCACTTTTAAATTAGTTTGACGAAAGCAAAACAACTTTTTTCCACTTTATAATTGATTGAAAAAATTTAAAAATTTCCGTTCATTAAAGTTAGAATTGCATCGGCCGCATGGCCTAATGGATAAGGCGTCTGACTTCGAATCAGAAGATTGAGGGTTCGAGTCCCCCTATGGTCACTTTTAAATTAGTTTGAATAAAACGTAACAACCTTTTTCTCAATTAATAATTAATTTAAAAATTTAAAAAATGTCCGTTTATTAATGTTACAAGTGCATCGGCCGCATGGCCTAATGGATAAGGCGTCTGACTTCGAATCAGAAGATTGAGGCTTCGAGTCCCCCTGTGGTCACTTTTAAATTAGTTTGACGAAAATGTAACAACTTTTTCCGTCGTTATAATTAATTAAAAACAATTAAAAATGTCCATTTATTAATGTTACAATTGCATCGGCCGCATGGCCTAATGGATAAGGCGTCTGACTTCGAATCAGAAGATTGAGGCTTCGAGTCCCCCTGTGGTCACATTTAAATTAGTTTGAATAAAACATAACAACTTTTTCCGACGTTACAATTAATTAATAAATTTAAAAATGTCCGTTCATTAAAGTTACAATCCCATCGGCCGCATGGCCTAATGGATAAGGCGTCTGACTTCGAATCAGAAGATTGAGGGTTCGAGTCCCCCTGTGGTCACATTTAAATTAGTTTGAATAAAACATAACAACTTTTTCCGACGTTACAATTAATTAATAAATTTAAAAATGTCCGTTCATTAAAGTTACAATCCCATCGGCCGCATGGCCTAATGGATAAGGCGTCTGACTTCAAATCAGAAGATTGAGGGTTCGAGTCCCCCTGTGGTCACTTTTAAATTAGTTTGACGAAAATGTAACAACTTTTTACGACGTTATAATTAATTAAAAACAATTAAAAATGTCCATTTATTAATGTTACAATTGCATCGGCCGCATGGCCTAATGGATAAGGCGTCTGACTTCGAATCAGAAGATTGAGGGTTCGATTCACCCTGTGGTCACTTTTAAATTAGTTTGACGAAAGCAAAACAACTTTTTCCGACTTTATAATCGATTAAAAAATTTTAAAAATTTCCGACTTTAGCATAAAATGGCATCTGGCCCATGGTCTAACTCTAATAGATAAGGCGTCTGACTTCGAATCAGAAGATTTAGGGTTCGAGTCCCCCTGTGGTCACTTTAAAAATAGTTTGACGACAACAAAACAACTTTTTCCGACTTTATAATTTTTTTATAATTAATTAAAAAATTTAAAAAATGTCCGTTTATTAAAGTTACAATTGCATCGGCCGCATGGCCTAATGGATAAGGCGTCTGACTTCGAATCAGAAGATTGAGGGTTCGAGTCCCCCTGTGGTCACTTTTAAATTAGTTTGACGAAAACATCACAACTTTTTCCAATTTTGTAATTGATTAAAAATTTTTAAAAATATCCGTTTATTAAAGTTACAAGTGCATCGGCCGCATGGCCTAATGGATAAGGCGTCTGACTTCGAATCAGAAGATTTAGGGTTCGAGTCCCCCTGTGGTCACTTTTAAATTAGTTTGACGAAAACAAAACAACTTTTTTCGACTTTACAATTGATTAAAAAAATCAAAAAAATTTCCGTTCATTAAAGTTACAATTGCATCGGCCGCATGGCCTAATGGATAAGGCGTCTGACTTCGAATCAGAAGATTGAGGGTTCGAGTCCCATTGTGGTCACTTTTAAATTAGTTTGACGAAAACGTAACAACCTTTTTCTCAATTAATAATTATTTAAAAAATTTAAAATATGTCCGTTTATTAATGTTACAAGTGAATTGGCCGCATGGCCTAATGGATAAGGCGTCTGACTTCGAATCAGAAGATTGAGGGTTCGAGTCCCCCTGTGGTCACTTTTAAATTAGTTTGAATAAAACGTAACAACCTTTTTCTCAATTAATAATTAATTAAAAAATTTAAAAAATGTCCGTTTACTAAAGTTACAATTGCATCGGCCGCATGGCCTAATGGATAAGGCGTCTGACTTCGAATCAGAAGATTGAGGGTTCGAGTCCCCCTGTGGTCACTTTTAAATTAGTTTGACGAAAGCAAAACAACTTTTTTCCACTTTATAATTGATTGAAAAAATTTAAAAATTTCCGTTCATTAAAGTTACAATTGCATCGGCCGCATGGCCTAATGGATAAGGCGTCTGACTTCGAATCAGAAGATTTAGGGTTCGAGTCCCCCTGTGGTCACTTTAAAAATAGTTTGACGACAACAAAACAACTTTTTCCGACTTTATAATTTTTTTATAATTAATTAAAAAATTTAAAAAATGTCCGTTTATTAAAGTTACAATTGCATCGGCCGCATGGCCTAATGGATAAGGCGTCTGACTTCGAATCAGAAGATTGAGGGTTCGAGTCCCCCTGTGGTCACTTTTAAATTAGTTTGACGAAAACATCACAACTTTTTCCAATTTTGTAATTGATTAAAAATTTTTAAAAATATCCGTTTATTAAAGTTACAAGTGCATCGGCCGCATGGCCTAATGGATAAGGCGTCTGACTTCGAATCAGAAGATTGAGGGTTCGAGTCCCCCTGTGGTCACTTTTAAATAAGTTTGAATAAAACGTAACAACCTTTTTCTCAATTAATAATTAATTAAAAAATTTAAAAAATGTCCGTTTATTAATGTTACAAGTGCATCGGCCGCATGGCCTAATGGATAAGGCGTCTGACTTCGAATCAGAAGATTGAGGGTTCGAGTCCCCCTGTGGTCTCATTTAAATTAGTTTGAATAAAACCTAACAACTTTTTACGACTTTACAATTAATTAATAAATTCAAAAATGTCCGTTCATTAAAGTTACAATCCCATCGGCCGCATGGCCTAATGGATAAGGCGTCTGACTTCGAATCAGAAGATTGGGGGTTCGAGTCCCCCTGTGGTCACTTTTAAAATAGTTTGACGAAAACATAACAACTTTTTCCGACTTTACAATTTTTTTATAATTAATTAAAAAATTTTTAAAATATCCGTTTATTAAAGTTACAATTGCATCGGCCCAATGGCCTAATGGATAAGGCGTCTGACTTCGAATCAGAAGATTGAGGGTTCGAGTCCCCCTGTGGTCACTTTTAAATTAGTTTGACGAAAACAAAACAACTTTTTCCGACTTTATAATTGATTAAAAAAATTTAAAAATTTCCGTTCATTAAAGTTACAATTGCATCGGCCGCATGGCCTAATGGATAAGGCGTCTGACTTCGAATCAGAAGATTGAGGGTTCGAGTCCCCCTATGGTCACTTTTAAATTAGTTTGGCGAAAACAAAACAACTTTTTCCGACTTTACAATTGATTAAAAAACTTTAAAAATGTCCGTTCATTAAAGTTAGAATTGCATCGGCCGCATGGCCTAATGGATAAGGCGTCTGACTTCGAATCAGAAGATTTAGGATTCGAGTCCCCCTGTGGTCAGTTTAAAAATAGTTTGACGAAAACAAAACAACTTTTTCCGACTTTACAATTAATTAATCAATTTAAAAATGTCCGTTCATTAAAGTTACAATCCCATCGGCCGCATGGCCTAATGGATAAGGCGTCTGACTTTGAATCAGAAGATTGAGGGTTCGAGTCCCCCTATGGTCACTTTTAAATTAGTTTGAATAAAACATAACAACCTTTTTCTCAATTAATAATTAATTAAAAAATTTAAAAATGTCCGTTTATTAAAGTTACAATTGCATCGGCCGCATGGCCTAATGGATAAGGTGTCTGACTTCGAATCAGAAGATTGAGGGTTCGAGTCCCCCTGTGGTCAATTTAAAAATAGTTTGACGAAAACAAAACAACTTTTTCCGACTTTTTAATTTTTTTATAATTAATTAAAAAATTTAAAAAATGTCCGTTTATTAAAGTTACAATTGCATCGGCCGCATGGCCTAATGGATAAGGCGTCTGACTTCGAATCAGAAGATTGAGGGTTCGAGTCCCCCTGTGGTCACTTTTAAATTAGTTTGACGAAAACAAAACAACTTTTTCCGACTTTACAATTGATTAAAAAAATTAAAAAATTTCCGTTCATTAAAGTTACAATTGCATCGGCCGCATGGCCTAATGGATAAGGCGTCTGACTTCGAATCAGAAGATTTAGGGTTCGAGTCCCCCAGTGGTCACTTTAAAAATAGTTTGACGAAAACAAAACAACTTTTTCCGACTTTTTAATTTTTTTATAATTAATTAAAAAATTTAAAAAATTTCCGTTTATTAAAGTTACAATTGCATCGGCCGCATGGCCTAATGGATAAGGCGTCTGACTTCGAATCAGAAGATTTAGGATTCGAGTCCCCCTGTGGTCACTTTAAAAATAGTTTGACGAAAACAAAACAACTTTTTCCGACTTTACAATTAATTAATAAATTTAAAAATGTCCGTTCATTAAAGTTACAATCCCATCGGCCGCATGGCCTAATGGATAAGGCGTCTGACTTCGAATCAGAAGATTGAGGGTTCGAGTCCCCCTGTGGTCACTTTTAAATTAGTTTGACGAAAATGTAACAACTTTTTCCGACGTTATAATTAATTAAAAACAATTAAAAATGTCCATTTATTAATTTTACAATTGCAGCGGCCGCATGGCCTAATGGATAAGGCGTCTGACTTCGAATCAGAAGATTGAGGGTTCGAGTCCCCCTGTGGTCACTTTTAATTTAGTTTGATTAAAACATAACAACTTTTTACGACTTTACAATTAATTAATAAATTTAAAAATATCCGTTCATTAAAGTTACAATTGCATCGGCCGCATGGCCTAATGGATAAGGCGTCTGACTTCGAATCAGAAGATTGAGGGTTCGAGTCCCCCTGTGGTCACTTTTAAATTAGTTTGATTAAAACATAACAACTTTTTACGACTTTACAATTAATTAATAAATTTAAAAATATCCGTTCATTAAAGTTACAATTGCATCGGCCGCATGGCCTAATGGATAAGGCGTCTGACTTCGAATCAGAAGATTGAGGGTTCGAGTCCCCCTGTGGTCACTTTTAAATTAGTTTGACGAAAACAAAACAACTTTTTTCGACTTTACAATTGATTAAAAAAATCAAAAAAATTTCCGTTCATTAAAGTTACAATTGCATCGGCCGCATGGCCTAATGGATAAGGCGTCTGACTTCGAATCAGAAGATTTAGGGTTCGAGTCCCCCTGTGGTCACTTTTAAATTAGTTTGACGAAAACAAAACAACTTTTTTCGACTTTACAATTGATTAAAAAAATCAAAAAAATTTCCGTTCATTAAAGTTACAATTGCATCGGCCGCATGGCCTAATGGATAAGGCGTCTGACTTCGAATCAGAAGATTGAGGGTTCGAGTCCCATTGTGGTCACTTTTAAATTAGTTTGAATAAAAAGTAACAACCTTTTTCTCAATTAATAATTAATTAAAAAATTTAAAATATGTCCGTTTATTAATGTTACAAGTGCATTGGCCGCATGGCCTAATGGATAAGGCGTCTGACTTCGAATCAGAAGATTGAGGGTTCGAGTCCCCCTGTGGTCACTTTTAAATTAGTTTGAATAAAACGTAACAACCTTTTTCTCAATTAATAATTAATTAAAAAATTTAAAAAATGTCCGTTTACTAAAGTTACAATTGCATCGGCCGCATGGCCTAATGGATAAGGCGTCTGACTTCGAACCAGAAGATTGAGGGTTCGAGTCCCCCTGTGGTCACTTTTAAATTAGTTTGACGAAAACAAAACAACTTTTTCCGACTTTACAATTGATTAAAAAAATTTAAAAATGTCCGTTCATTAAAGTTACAATTGCATCGGCCGCATGGCCTAATGGATAAGGCGTCTGACTTCGAATTATAAGATTGAGGGTTCGAGTCCCCCTGTGGTCACTTTTAAATTAGTTTGACGAAAACAAAACAACTTTTTTCCACTTTATAATTGATTGAAAAAATTTAAAAATTTCCGTTCATTAAAGTTACAATTGCATCGGCCGCATGGCCTAATGGATAAGGCGTCTGACTTCGAATCAGAAGATTTAGGGTTCGAGTCCCCCTGTGGTCACTTTAAAAATAGTTTGACGACAACAAAACAACTTTTTCCGACTTTATAATTTTTTTATAATTAATTAAAAAATTTAAAAAATGTCCGTTTATTAAAGTTACAATTGCATCAGCCGCATGGCCTAATGGATAAGGCGTCTGACTTCGAATCAGAAGATTGAGGGTTCGAGTCCCCCTGTGGTCTATTTTAAATTAGTTTGACGAAAACATCACAACTTTTTCCAATTTTGTAATTGATTAAAAATTTTTAAAAATATCCGTTTATTAAAGTTACAATTGCATCGGCCGCATGGCCTAATGGATAAGGCGTCTGACTTCGAATCAGAAGATTGAGGGTTCGAGTCCCCCTGTGGTCACTTTTAAATTAGTTTGAATAAAACGTAACAACCTTTTTCTCAATTAATAATTAATTAAAAAATTTAAAAAATGTCTGTTTAATAATGTTACAATTGCCTCAGCCGCATGGCCTAATGGATAAGGCGTCTGACTTCGAATCAGAAGATTGAGGGTTCGAGTCCCCCTGTGGTCACTTTTAAATTAGTTTGACGAAAACAAAACAACTTTTTCCGACTTTACAATTGATTAAAAAAATTTAAAAATGTCCGTTCATTAAATTTAGAATTGCATCGGCCGCATGGCCTAATGGATAAGGCGTCTGACTTCGAATCAGAAGATTGAGGGTTCGAGTCCCCCTGTGGTCACTTTTAAATTAGTTTGGCGAAAACAAAACAACTTTTTCCGACTTTACAATTGATTAAAAAACTTTAAAAATGTCCGTTTATTAAAGTTACAATTGCCTCGGCCGCATGGCCTAATGGATAAGGCGTCTGACTTCGAATCAGAAGATTGAGGGTTCGAGTCCCCCTGTGGTCACTTTTAAATTAGTTTGACGAAAACATCACAACTTTTTCCAATTTTGTAATTGATAAAAATTTTTAAAAATATCCGTTTATTAAAGTTACAATTGCATCGGCCGCATGGCCTAATGGATAAGGCGTCTGACTTCGAATCAGAAGATTGAGGGTTCGAGTCCCCCTGTGGTCACTTTTAAATTAGTTTGAATAAAACGTAACAACCTTTTTCTCAATTAATAATTAATTAAAAAATTTAAAAAATGTCTGTTTAATAATGTTACAAGTGCATCGGCCGCATGGCCTAATGGATAAGCGTCTGACTTCGAATCAGAAGATTGAGGGTTCGAGTCCCCCTGTGGTCTCATTTAAATTAGTTTGAATAAAACATAACAACTTTTTACGACTTTACAATTAATTAATAAATTCAAAAATGTCCGTTCATTAAAGATACAATCCCATCGGCCGCATGGCCTAATGGATAAGGCGTCTGACTTCGAATCAGAAGATTGAGGTTTCGAGTCCCCCTGTGGTCACTTTTAAATTAGTTTGAATAAAACGTAACAACCTTTTTCTCAATTAATAATTAATTAAAAAATTTTAAAAATGTCCGTTTATTAAAGTTACCATTACCTCGGCCGCATGGCCTAATGGATAAGGCGTCTGACTTCGAATCAGAAAATTGAGGGTTCGAGTCCCCCTGTGGTCACTTTTAAATTAGTTTGACGAAAACAAAACAAATTTTTTCCGACTTTACAATTGATTAAAAAAATTTAAAAATGTCCGTTCATTAAAGTTAGAATTGCATCGGCCGCATGGCCTAATGGATAAGGCGTCTGACTTCGAATCAGAAGATTGAGGCTTCGAGTCCCCCTGTGGTCACTTTTAAATTAGTTTGACGAAAATGTAACAACTTTTTCCGACGTTATAATTAATTAAAAACAAATAAAAATGTCCATTTATTAATGTTACAATTGCATCGGCCGCATGGCCTAATGGATAAGGCGTCTGACTTCGAATCAGAAGATTGGGGGTTCGAGTCCCCCTGTGGTCACTTTTAAAATAGTTTGACGAAAACATAACAACTTTTTCCGACTTTATAATTTTTTTATAATTAATTAAAAAATTTTAAAAATATCCGTTTATTAAAGTTACAATTGCATCGGCCCAATGGCCTAATGGATAAGGCGTCTGACTTCGAATCAGAAGATTTAGGGTTCGAGTCCCCCGGTGGTCACTTTTAAATTAGTTTTAATAAAACATAACAAGCTTTTTCTCAATTAATAATTAAATAAAAAATTTAAAAAATGTCCGTTTGTTAAAGATACAATTGCCTCGGCCGCATGGCCTAATGGATAAGGCATCTGACTTCGAATCAGAAGATTGAGGGTTCGAGCCCCCCTGTGGTCACTTTTAAATTAGTTTGACGAAAACAAATCAACTTTTTCCGACTTTATAATTGATTAAACAAATTTAAAAATTTCCGTTCATTAAAGTTACAATTGCATCGGCCGCATGGCCTAATGGATAAGGCGTCTGACTTCGAATCAGAATATTGAGGGTTCGAGTCCCCCTGTGGTCACTTTTAAATTAGTTTGAATAAAACGTAACAACCTTTTTCTCAATTAATAATTAATTAAAAAATTTTAAAAATGTCCGTTTATTAAAGTTACAATTGCCTCGGCCGCATGGCCTAATGGATAAGGCGTCTGACTTCGAATCAGAAGATTGAGGGTTCGAGTCCCCCTGTGGTCACTTTTAAATTAGTTTGACGAAAACAAAACAACTTTTTCCGACTTTACAATTGATTAAAAAAATTTAAAAATGTCCGTTCATTAAAGTTAGAATTGCATCGGCCGCATGGCCTAATGGATAGGGCGTCTGACTTCGAATCAGAAGATTGAGGGTTCGAGTCCCCCTGTGGTCACTTTTAAATTAGTTTGGCGAAAACAAAACAACTTTTTCCGACTTTACAATTGACTAAAAAACTTTAAAAATGTCCGTTCATTAAAGTTAGAATTGCATTGGCCGCATGGCCTAATGGATAAGGCGTCTGACTTCGAATCAGAAGATTTAGGATTCGAGTCCCCCTGTGGTCACTTTAAAAATAGTTTGACGAAAACAAAACAACTTTTTCCGACTTTACAATTAATTAATAAATTTTAAAATGTCCGTTCATTAAAGTTACAATCCCATCGGCCGCATGGCCTAATGGATAAGGCGTCTGACTTCGAATCAGAAGATTGAGGCTTCGCGTCCCCCTGTGGTCACTTTTAAATTAGTTTGACGAAAATGTAACAACTTTTTCCGACGTTATAATTAATTAAAAACAATTAAAAATGTCCATTTATTAATGTTACAATTGCATCGGCCGCATGGCCTAATGGATAAGGCGTCTGACTTCGAATCAGAAGATTTAGGATTCGAGTCCCCCTGTGGTCACTTTAAAAATAGTTTGACGAAAACAAAACAACTTTTTCCGACTTTACAATTAATTAATAAATTTAAAAATGTCCGTTCATTAAAGTTACAATCCCATCGGCCGCATGGCCTAATGGATAAGGCGTCTGACTTCGAATCAGAAGATTGAGGGTTCGAGTCCCCCTGTGGTCACTTTTAAATTAGTTTTAATAAAACGTAACAACCTTTTTCTCAATTAATAATTAATTAAAAAATTTAAAAAATGTCCGTTTATTAAAGTTAGAATTGCGTCGGCCGCATGGCCTAATGGATAAGGCGTCTGACTTCGAATCAGAAGATTGAGGGTTCGAGCCTCCCTGTGGTCACTTTTAAATTAGTTTGACGAAAACAAAACAACTTTTTCCGACTTTATAATTGATTAAAAAAATTAAAAAATTTCCGTTCATTAAAGTTACAATTGCATCGGCCGCATGGCCTAATGGATAAGGCGTCTTACTTCGAATCAGAATATTGATGGTTCGAGTCCCCCTGTGGTCAATTTTAAATTAGTTTGAATAAAACGTAACAACCTTTTTCTCAATTAATAATTAATTAAAAAATTTAAAAAATGTCCGTTTATTAAAGTTACAATTGCCTCGGCCGCATGGCCTAATGGATAAGGCGTCTGACTTCGAATCAGAAGATTGAGGGTTCGAGTCCCCCTGTGGTCACTTTTAAATTAGTTTGACGAAAACAAAACAACTTTTTCGGACTTTACAATTGATTAAAAAAATTTAAAAATGTCCGTTCATTAAAGTTAGAATTGCATCGGCCGCATGGCCTAATGGATAAGGCGTCTGACTTCGAATCAGAAGATTGAGGGTTCGAGTCCCCCTGTGGTCACTTTTAAATTAGTTTGGCGAAAACAAAATAACTTTTTCCGACTTTACAATTGATTGAAAAACTTTTAAAATGTCCGTTCATTAAAGTTAGAATTGCATCGGCCGCATGGCCTAATGGATAAGGCGTCTGACTTCGAATCAGAAGATTGAGGGTACGAGTCCCCCTGTGGTCACTTTTAAATTAGTTTAAATAAAAAATAACAAATTTTTCCGACTTTACAATTAATTAATAAATTTAAAAATGTCCATTCATTAAAGTTACAATCCCATCGGCCGCATGGCCTAATGGATAAGGCGTCTGACTTCGAATCAGAAGATTGAGGCTTCGAGTCCCCCTGTGGTCACTTTTAAATTAGTTTGACGAAAATGTAACAACTTTTTCCGACGTTATAATTAATTAAAAACAATTAAAAATGTCCATTTATTAATGTTACAATTGCATCGGCCGCATGGCCTAATGGATAAGGCGTCTGACTTCGAATCAGAAGATTGAGGGTTCGAGTCCCCCTGTGGTCACTTTTAAATTAGTTTTAATAAAACGTAACAACCTTTTTCTCAATTAATAATTAATTAAAAAATTTAAAAAATGTCCGTTTATTAAAGTTAGAATTGCGTCGGCCGCATGGCCTAATGGATAAGGCGTCTGACTTCGAATCAGAAGATTGAGGGTTCGAGCCTCCCTGTGGTCACTTTTAAATTAGTTTGACGAAAACAAAACAACTTTTTCCGACTTTATAATTGATTAAAAAAATTAAAAAATTTCCGTTCATTAAAGTTACAATTGCATCGGCCGCATGGCCTAATGGATAAGGCGTCTGACTTCGAATCAGAATATTGAGGGTTCGAGTCCCCCTGTGGTCACTTTTAAATTAGTTTGAATAAAACGTAACAACCTTTTTCTCAATTAATAATTAATTAAAAAATTTAAAAAATGTCCGTTTATTAAAGTTGCAATTGCCTCGGCCGCATGGCCTAATGGATAAGACGTCTGACTTCGAATCAGACGATTGAGGGTTCGAGTCCCCCTGTGGTCACTTTTAAATTAGTTTGACGAAAACAAAACAACTTTTTCCGACTTTACAATTGATTAAAAAAATTTAAAAATGTCCGTTCATTAAAGTTAGAATTGCATCGGCCGCATGGCCTAATGGATAAGGCGTCTGACTTCGAATCAGAAGATTGAGGGTTCGAGTCCCCCTGTGGTCACTTTTAAATTAGTTTGGCGAAAACAAAACAACTTTTTCCGACTTTACAATTGATTAAAAAACTTTAAAAATGTCCGTTCATTAAAGTTAGAATTGCATCGGCCGCATGGCCTAATGGATAAGGCGTCTGACTTCGAATCAGAAGATTGAGGGTTCGAGTCCCCCTATGGTCACTTTTAAATTAGTTTGAATAAAACGTAACAACCTTTTTCTCAATTAATAATTAATTTAAAAATTTAAAAAATGTCCGTTTATTAATGTTACAAGTGCATCGGCCGCATGGCCTAATGGATAAGGCGTCTGACTTCGAATCAGAAGATTGAGGCTTCGAGTCCCCCTGTGGTCACTTTTAAATTAGTTTGACGAAAATGTAACAACTTTTTCCGTCGTTATAATTAATTAAAAACAATTAAAAATGTCCATTTATTAATGTTACAATTGCATCGGCCGCATGGCCTAATGGATAAGGCGTCTGACTTCGAATCAGAAGATTGAGGCTTCGAGTCCCCCTGTGGTCACATTTAAATTAGTTTGAATAAAACATAACAACTTTTTCCGACGTTACAATTAATTAATAAATTTAAAAATGTCCGTTCATTAAAGTTACAATCCCATCGGCCGCATGGCCTAATGGATAAGGCGTCTGACTTCGAATCAGAAGATTGAGGGTTCGAGTCCCCCTGTGGTCACATTTAAATTAGTTTGAATAAAACATAACAACTTTTTCCGACGTTACAATTAATTAATAAATTTAAAAATGTCCGTTCATTAAAGTTACAATCCCATCGGCCGCATGGCCTAATGGATAAGGCGTCTGACTTCAAATCAGAAGATTGAGGGTTCGAGTCCCCCTGTGGTCACTTTTAAATTAGTTTGACGAAAATGTAACAACTTTTTACGACGTTATAATTAATTAAAAACAATTAAAAATGTCCATTTATTAATGTTACAATTGCATCGGCCGCATGGCCTAATGGATAAGGCGTCTGACTTCGAATCAGAAGATTGAGGGTTCGATTCACCCTGTGGTCACTTTTAAATTAGTTTGACGAAAGCAAAACAACTTTTTCCGACTTTATAATCGATTAAAAAATTTTAAAAATTTCCGACTTTAGCATAAAATGGCATCTGGCCCATGGTCTAACTCTAATGGATAAGGCGTCTGACTTCGAATCAGAAGATTGAGGGTTCGAGTCCCCCTGTGGTCACATTTAAATTAGTTTGACGAAAACATAACAATTTTTTTCCGAATTTATAACTAATTGAAACTATTAAAAAATTTCCGACTTTAGCATAAAATGGCATCTGCCGCATGGTCTAACTCTAATGGATAAGGCGTCTGACTTCGAATCAGAATATTGAGGGTTCGAGTCACCCTGTGGTCACTTTTAAATTAGTTTGACGAAAACATATCAAGTTTTTCCGACTTGATAATTAATTATAAAACTTTAAAAATGTCCGTTTATTAAAGTTACAATTGCTTCGGCCGCATGGCCTAATGGATAAGGCGTCTGACTTCGAATCAGAAGATTTAGGGTTCGAGTCCCCCTGTGGTCACTTTTGAATTAGTTTGACGAAAACATAACAACTTTTTCGACTTTATAATTAATTAAAAAAATTTAAAAATGTCCGTTTATTAAAGTTACAATTCCATCGGCCGCATGGCCTAATGAACAATAAGGTGTCTGACTTCGAATCAGAAGATTTAGGGTTCGAGTACCCCTGTGGTCACTTTTAAATTAGTTTGACGAAAATATAATAAGTTTTCCGACTTTATAACTAATTAAAACTATTCAAAATTTTCCGAATGTTGGCATAAAATTGCATCGGCCGCATGGCCTAATGGATAAGGCGTCTATCTTCGAATCAGAAGATTGAGGTTTCGAGTACCCCTGTGGTCACTTTTAAATTAGTTTGACGAAAACATAACAACTTTTTCCGACTTGATAATTAATTAAAAAAATTAAAAAATGTCCGTTTATTAAAGTTACAATTGCTTCGGCCGCATGGCCTAATGGATAAGGCGTATGACTTCGAATAAGAAGATTGAAGGTTCGAGTCCCTTTGTGGTCACTTTTGAATTAGTTTGACGAAAACAAAACAACTTTTTCCGACTTTGTAATTAATTTAAAAATTTAAAAATGTCGGTTCATTAAAGTTGCAATTGCATCGGCCGCATGGCCTAATGGATAAGGCGTCTGATTTCGAATCAGAAGATTGAGGGTTCGAGTCCCCTGTGGTCACTTTTGAATAAGTTTGGCGTAAACAAAACAAGTTTTTTCCATTTTACAATTAATTAAAACTGTTTTGAAATTTTCGAATATGAAATTTAGAATCCCATCGGCCTAATGGCCTTATGGTTAAGGCGTTTTTGGTCCCTCTTTGGTAACCTTTTATTATATCGAAAAAAACGACCCAGTCCAGCTGGCACACTTTGGCTTCGTCAAATGTTTGGTAATCTAGACGTAGGCATTTTGGTTAAGGCACCTAAGCACCTCGGGCTTTTGTTTAGCGTTTCCTCGCCTGCACGAAAGGAACGTGTTGCGCTTAAAGCTAACTCCAGTCTGTTTTGGGCAATGCTTCTCAGTGCTAGGAAATTGTTCAAGGCAAAAGCGAACTCTTGGTGTGCTTTTTCAGGGAAGTGTAGATCCAACTATTTTGTAAATGGAAGATGTGGTATTTTGTTAGGTTTGGTGTTTTAACTGGTTTCCTTCGGCTGACTTTGCTTCTGCGTATTGGTAAGTTGTTCTGTCAATGTATTTGCTGCGCTTGAAATTAGTGAAAACAATAAACATACAGTAGAATTACTTAGTATGTAAATATGTTTGACATAGTGTTTTTCCTGTTTTCGATAAAACCCTTTTTTTTCCATTTTGTGTACAACACTTTTTCACTTTACTTTTTTTTCACTTATTCAGATTCAAATTTTTTCTCGCTGCGCGCGAATATCATTTATAAAACGATATAAAGGCACTTTGGCTTGTGCGAATCGATAACATCGTTATCTTTTGTATTGAAATTTCTACCTATCCAATCTAAACCGTTAACCGAATAAACGAAGTTTACTTTTTATGATGTAACGTAACTTTATGACGTCACGTTTTACGTGACATTATGACGTCGCGCTATGACATAACTATGTGACATCTCGTTATGACGTAACTTTGGTACGTCATCTTTAAAAAAAATTGACATACCGTAGCCTAAAATTACCCGTCGTATAGTCTTTGAGAAATTTCTTGCATGCACAATCTTAAATGTATGTAAATTAGCGATAAATCAATGAGCTTTAGCAGTGTCACCTATCAAATGTTGGCAATGCAGTAAGGCGTCAAGTTTTGTCGAGTGCAATGCTTTGGGAAATATAATCGATTGTGCAAACAGTGGCGTAGCCAGCCGAAAATTTTTTTTGGGGGGGCAAAAAGTTGGAATTTTTTGTTTAGCTTTTGTCATTGTGTTAACTGCCGTAACGAACACATAAAAACATTGTTAGCAAACCGTTTGGAGAAGCAACTGACCGAGTGTTAACGCAATACTCAAAAAACAGTCAAAGAGCGAAAACTGTCTAAAAGTAGTAAAACTATAAATTATGTATAGCAAACGTTATATTAACTACATCGTTTGTGACGTAACAATGTATGACAACTGAAGTCCCCCCTGGCTACGCCTATGTGTGCAAATGCATATTCTTTATTGTTTCGGGCATACAGTAAGGACAGTAATCGGATTTTAAACGCTTTAGGCATGTGTCGATGTTTAGTTGGTTAATAGGACCAACGTTTTGTTGAAGCCTGGTTGACCTGTAGTTTATGAAACAAATTGAATTTGCCTTTAGTCGTCAACCTGATATAAATAAAAATTGCAAAACTGCTTTTTGAATTATTTATTGAACCTAATGCCGTTGCTAAAGATTTTCAGTATTGATTGAAAGAGAAAGATTATAAAAAAACTATTTATTGCATTTTACTTAAAGAAATTTTTTTTTGAAGTAAGCAAACAACAACCACTGTTGTGTGATAGCTCTTGCCCTTTCTGACGTATTGCAATATTAATGATTAAACAACTTACAGAACTTAGTAAACCAAAAATCAGTTTGTTTAGATGTTATAAAAAGATAAATATATTTCGCTATTAAAAGCATTTTATTAGTATCTTAATTCGAATGAAAAATTAGTTTGACGAAAGATTCATTCGAATTAAGATACTAATAAAATACTTTTAATAGCGAAATATATTTATCTTATCATAACATCTAAACAAACTGATTTTCGGTTTACTAAGTTATGTAGTTGGTTAAATCTTTATGATTGATGTGCAACCAGAATGGTTTGTTTTCACCATTCGGATTCAGGCAGATTCTGTTATTCGAAAGAAAATTCTGATTGTATTGCAATATTATTAGATAATTTGGAATTAATTTAGCGAACGAAACCGGATGAATTTAATTATTATACGAATGTTATGTTATTTTGATCAAAAGTGTTTAAATTAAAAATTTCTAACGTATGAAACCTATATTTACTGTCGTCATTTATTATAATATTGCAATAATCTGTTTTTTATATTACTATATATCAGATTTGTTCGACTGAAATACGCAAGGATTATAATGAAACCGAAATATAGAAAGAATGCAAACTGAAAGAAGCATGCGAAAACCAACGATTACAGGTTTATTTTAAGCTAAATTTCTCAAAAATAATATGTAATCTTTTAATCTGTTAAGGTTGGGGAAGATGCGTATATATTGTATCTATCTAATAGGCATATTTTCAAAGATAAGCCTATTTGCGGTGTTGGGTGAATTTTAACTTGTCTTTCATTTTGTTCACGGGCGTTCATTTAAAACGTACTCATATAACAATGGCTGTAAGTACAATTTTCAAACTTAAAACCTGTTACGCCACAAAAAAACTATGATTAAGGCAACCATTGATCTCACTTGTCATTTTTTTCTTCGGAATTTGGAGAGAACCCCTCCTCACACTTGCAACAACGATCAAGATCACTCCCACTGCTGGTGCTGTTGTGAAAATGATTCTTGCAATAAGAACGAAACATGTAAGGTATATTTGAAACAATTTTATTTCTGAGCGCATGTTTTTTATGCCAAGCAGAGAAGTTCACAAAAAATAATTGAGATGTTTATTTTTAGTCACTTTCTGATCGCAGTAATTAATATTGAGACACTTTACCCTTAAATGGCAATTGTGAACTGTCTGTTGTTTGTGTATTGAGATTAGGTCACAGTCCGCTGAACATAAATAACATCTGTTTTTTTAATTTATAATTGCGGAGCTGCTGAAATTAAATACATTTGATTTTTGCGTGTCCACTATTATCCACCTAAAGTCCGTTTTGATATGCTCAATTAGACTGTGTTGGTCGAAATTTCTGTAATGTTACCATTTAATTTGTTTTCTCTTTTGAAATTATATTCTATTCGGACATTCAAAGTTATGGTGGTCTCAATTTATTTAATGCTGTGCATCACTTTTTCTTCTCGTAGGTTTTGATTTTACTTCTACCCAGTTTACACTATGTTGATTTTGGTTACTTGTTGTATATGGTGTCACGACGAAAGGTTTTCTTCAGTTGTAAGACTGCCACCTGATTGTCTTAACTCTCATTTCAGTTACTGCTATAGAATGTCCGATGATATCCCCCCATCGATCACGGCGACGTGACTTGCTCCAAAGCTAACCAATTGGGGTCGCTGTGCAGCTGTGCAGCTACACATGAAACGAGACCGGTTACCACGGTTTACCCCCCCAACAAGCAAGATGAAATGTGTCTGGGGAATGGAGAGTGGAGTGAAAAGAAACCTTGTTGTGTCAGTAAGTGCACTCCTAATAAAAATAGATATGTTGGTATTATAAAGAGACAAACCGCAAGCATTTATTCTTGAGAGTTCGTCAATGTTTTTGTAACAGTTCTAAGCGACTGCCATTGTAAATTTTCGGACATCAATAAGGCACTTCAAATTCTGAATCGAGATCTAATTAAACAACGAGAAGTAAATTTACCTCACGAAACAAGTTGTGCATAATGTTAAATGGTATAACGACAAAGTGAACGCACTTCGTTTTAAACACAATACATGGATTTGGTTTAGTAGTAACCCCTTTCTCTATGATATAAAATAATAACCCGAACACCAAGTAAGTTTAGGCACCAAATATAATGTACCTAATATAATGCATCACCTTTTACATTAGGCAATAACTAAGTAAAGTGACACATCTATATTATCTAAATCTTAGGTTTTTTTCAACAGTCTATAGTTTAACGCTGTGTTTATAATAGTAAAAGGACGCATGAAACCTCTATTACTTTCCAGTAACCCTTATTTTTGCCTTGAATCTTTAATGGTTCGCGTACACCAGCTAAAGAAAATCTGCTGGAGATGGCTTGGCATAGCGCCTACATAAACCGTTAATTAATTAAAAATTCCATAGACTAGTAATTTATACCTTTCTTTAAAACAGAGGAATGCCCACTATATGTCCCACTGGATTTCGTGGCTGTTCTCCAATTCAACGACAAAGAAAGCTACAACAAAAGGGTTAAAGGCTATGGTCCGAGGTGAAAGGTAATTTGGCTTTATTTAACGAACACATTAAAATTATATTACTCCTTTACCTTAAGACCGCGCAATACGAGGGTAAGTCTGAGTACTGCTCTGCAGCTTTTTAGGTATAGTATTACAACACTGACCCTAATATCTAAAATATACTAATCTGGATTTTAATTATTTCAGCCAAGTTAAATAATGATTTGATAAACAAGTTCGGCTATTAGAAATATTTTAAACCAATAATAACAAAAACGCAACATATAACAAGCAAAATGTTTGATGGGTCTAAATTTATATAAATAATTAAATATTATTAAAAAAGTAATAAAAACACTTCATTTTAACTCACGTAATCTAGTATAATGACATAAGTTAAGTCAAGTCATCATGGCCAAAACACTAACGTCAAATCGAATCATTTTAAAACAGTAAATTAAGTACAATTAAGTCAAATCTCCAGTAATTTAGTTAATTCATTACAACACTGCGAAAGATGCTGTATGCTGTGGGCTTATTGTAATTTAAAGACACAAGCTGCAGTATTTTTATTACAAGTGGCACATAGACAAGCATACGAAAACGTAAATCTAAAGTATTCCTTAGAAAAAGATTGTATTATGGCAGAGGTTCTCAACCTTTTATGAGTCGTGGCGCCCTTTCATTAGCACTAAACACTCCGTTGCCCCCTTGCTCACGAATTCGAGAAACACTTTAAATAACATTATAAGAGAGGTCTTCAAATACGAAACGAAAACCACAAAAAATAGTTTAACAGGCTTATTAGTAAACTAAGACAAGCTTATGGCCCCTTGAAGACTGCTTCGTGGCCCCCCTGGGGGGCCGAAGGCCACGGTTGAAAAACAATGTATTATGGCAATCATTCAACAACTAACTCGTCTCGTAATTCGGGTGATCTTTTATATACCATTGTATGGTTTTGAAAAAAAAGTATGCCGTGAATTAGTTTATTTTTCTTGGAGGATACCAGCCCGCAAAGTTCCAAGACAACTGATTTACACAGAGTATAGGTAGTTTGGAAAACATTAATTAATTCAGCTTGCTGAAAATAAAAAAATTATGTTTAATTTTTGTGAGGCTAGCCCGATTTAACCGCCTTTTCACCCTCTGTAATAAGAATGGTCAGCCGTTTTGAGATTACATTAGAACAAAAGGGTCCGCACGAGATTTTGAACGAAGGGCCGCACGAGAGTCGAAAATGTCTTGGCGGGCATGACCAAAAAGAGAATTTAAAATTACAAATAATATAAAGTGTGATTCATTTGTAAAGATAAGTATAAATATTTGAGTTTAGCCAACCTGGTAAGAATAAAGGAAGTGAGTAACCTTGCATGTATAATTCTTTCAATAAAATATTCCAAAATGACGAAAAAAGCGTAAAGGAATAAAACAGTTTTATAAAAAATAAGGAATAAATTGCTTCACGTGCCGGATTTGACCCGCTGGCTGTAGTTAGACAGCAAGTGAAGCATCGATTTGTCTCGCTGTAATTCACCACTAAAAGCAAGTTTTATTCTTCGTCAGTATGAGGACAAGGGTAATTGCAAGCGAGGGCAAAAATATCGCTAAAAAGCTTCACAAAGTCCACTTTCTTTTCTCCGCCAACGACAAGAATGTGATCTTCCGATGACGCTATTGCCCTTGCTTCTTCCATGTTGACTTTGTACTCGGCACTTTGATAGAACGCATAGATGATCTGAAGTCAATTGTTGGTTATGATTGGAATATGACTTTGTTTAAGCGATCGCCAATCTCACTAAATTGTTTATCCAACAGATGGTAATAATTTCAATATATATGGTGTAATAAAATAATAGACACAAATCATTTATAGCGCGTACTGTAGGAGTTAAAATGCATCTTCACTGCAATCAACAAAATCCTACCACTTAGAAAATAGATAAATAACAGAATTTATTTAAGTTAATTCATTTCAGTGTATAACAATTTTATATACTGTATGATAGCTGGCAACAAACGACTTCACAGCAACAGAGTTATTTAAGATAATCTTTCCACCTTTTAAAATTTATTTGCTGTTAGACGTAGAATAACTATCAAAGCCTATACAGGATTAGGTAGCTCTTCGTTGATCGTGTTTGAAAACAATAGCGATTTATTAGAAACGTTTAAAAATCTACCCTAACTGTTTGAGCTTGGACATTTATTTTGACCAACTACAGTCATTATCCTACCAAAATATAAATAGTGGTAAACAGTATTTGTCTGATTCGAAGGCTGTATTACAGCTTCACTATATACAAATGCATTGTATTGTTGTTTTACATTTTGTTTCCAAAATGTTTCACAGTTCGTTTAATTTACTTTGCTTACAAAATCAAGGCTGTGCCAAGGATTGTCGACACAGTCCAATTTTTAAATTAGGTTAGGGTTGAAATTATTAGGGGAGTTAGTGATGTACATATAGGGGTGGGATTTGTGGTTAGGTAAAAGTTGCACAGACCTGATACTAGTCATTTAGTTCGTTTTCCAACGAGCTTAAGACTTATTCCGATTTAAACGTTATTACAACTAATATGTATTAGTGCTATTTTTGACTCATCCCAAACTACTTTTCATTCCGACCTTGATGTTGATCTATATTTTCGGTCTAAAGTAGTGGTTCTTAACCGGAGTGCCATTTCTAATGCTCAAGGGCGCCGAGAGGTATTTGAGAATCTTTAACAATCTGATGTTTGATTAACTTTTACAATTTTTGTGTAAGTTTAGAGTGGAATAACTCCATTTATAACTTCCTACGTTGTGTAGAGTTGATGTGTGTTGTTCTACTTCCGTTTATTGCAACATTATAGTGAATTACCTATGAAAAAATCTTGTAGGGGTTCCGCAATCTATTTATTATTTCTGAGGGATAGCAACAAAAGGCTGAGAAACCCCGGTCTAAAGGTTGGAGTCCAGAATTACAGCACAGGCGATTTCATGAGACCACTCACTGTGGCTCCGTTTCTTTTCAGCTCGGCCGCAATCTCAGTGACGTCATCATCCGACTCTTTCTCCACAGATACAAGTACAACGTCACTGTGCCCGCTTCTGCGGTGAAGGTGGCTCAGGATGTTGTCGCGAACGTAGCGAAGGGCCGCGCCGGTGTTGGCCGTGTTGTTAGCTAAACATTACACCAAAAGAATTATTGGAAAATGGAATTCACGTTGAGAGATAAAACGTTTGTTTTGGAAAGCGAAATTTTGCATTGTAGAATAAAAATTCTTTTGGAAAAATCAATTTTGCATCGGCAGATGAAAATTTGCTTTGTTAAATCAAGATTTACAGTGAAACGAAAACGAACATACGCTTTGAAAACAATCAACTTTGCATTTAACAAAAACTGCTTTTGAAGAATGAAAACACAATCTCGAAAAGACTTTATCTTCCATGTTTGGTGTTAGGCGTGTAACATGTTGGTCTGATTAGGGATGTGAGCTGCTTCTCATTATATTCGAATACCTGATAATAATTTTTTAGGTGTTTTTAAAGCCAATACTTTGGCAATTGAAAATTAAAATTAGTACTGATGGTGATCTCTAAATATTACATCTTTGTTGGTGAATATGAAACATTGTGCATTTTAAACATTGTTCAATACGGTGTGATATTAGCGAAGCGTTACAGCGGTTTTTTGAATTTCAGCAGATGTTTTAATCCACTGTTAAATTAAAAGCACAAGCTTCTGGAGAAATTTATTTTTTGAAAAAAGTTTTACTTCTAATTTTGTTTTCTATTCCAAAACCACTCTAATCAAGCATTGGAGGAAAACTGTTTTTCACTCAGTATTATGTTTTTCACTCATTATTTTTGTTTTTTAAATTAAAAGTTTTGCCTGGTAACAAAGAGTAAGGTGGTCTTTGATTAATGGTAGCACTCACCTGATGGGCGGAATATTCCAACGACTTCGGGATCACCAGGCAAATAAACGTGATAAACCTCTTCGTTGAAATACACAACAAAGTTCTGGAAAAAATCCTTACCGAACTTTAGCCGACTGTAAGACATAAAAGAAACCGGGTTTCCCCCTATCGTTCATCAAGTTAACAATTTGGCCACATAGAATATATCACGTACATTTAAATTTATTACACACTGACTTTCTGGCAGCAGTTAACAACCATAACGACAATTAAAGTATATTAGCAAAAAAGGCGCCAAACACTTTGCACTTCCATAAAACATCTTGTGGCCCGTAATTAGGACAATGCTTTCTATAAAGAAATGATTTTAATGTTTGTTTGATTTGATTAGGTTTTAACAAATACACTTTTGTGAGAAAACTACCTGAACAGCGGACCAAGGCCTGTGAATCTTTTGTTTAAGCTGTCGTTGCTTTTATAATGGGCGAGTCCTACCAGATCTAACGGAACAAACGGAGGACAAGGTTCTGTAAATTCAAAAAATAGTTGTAGCTATAACAGAGTAGAATAAGGGCTAGTTCTTCTATAATACTGTCCGGTTCATCGCATAACTTATAAAGGGTCAAGCATGTGCGATATGTTTACTTATTGCTGTGCTTTATCAGCGGTTTTGTGCGAATAGTAATTCACTTCTATCATCATCACGTCTATTACGCAACAAAGCGGTATGATAACCACTAATGTAAACGAAGGTGTAAACACACGTTTTTTGCGTCGCGGCGGTCTACGAAATCATTGTATTATGATATAATGTAATAAGCATATAATATACTTGTAGCTGGTCTTGCAAGTAAAGCATTAAATACTCACCTAGACTGTTATGTGCAAATAAAAAAATTTAGTTCGAAAAAAAAACTTTTGCATTTCGGTGGAAACGATTTATATTAGTCCAGAAATCTTAAAACGCAAAACAAATATTCTCATTGCCAGAAAATAAAAGTTTTTTGCCGCGAACAACAAGTTACGACGAAGTCATCCATACACAGTGTGAGCTTTGGTTTCAAACAATCTTTAAAATTATTGGGCCATGAATCATTCCAGTTAAAGAGGGATCCCCTGTAATTATGAAACTACAGAACTTTCTGAAGCATTTCTCACAAGAAATTGGTCATTTTGTAATTTACGATGATATTATATCCCATAATATATTTAACGTGTCAAAATCGTACTTACGAACGCAGCACGGTTTCTTTTCGCTCCATTTCCCGTTGCCCAGACACAAGCGATTCAGCTTTTTTAGAGGCAAGCCGTGGTAGTCTCTCTCAGTACATCGGTACGTGCAAAGCGATCCAAGTTGGTTACGGTTGGAACAATTCACTTCGCCGTGGTCCAAATGAAGCGATGGCGTCGGGCATTGCGCTGACACAACTGGATTTGATAAACATAATACATAGTTTTATATGAAGAATACACCCATTTACGTTAATTTGTCATTTCTAGGTAATTATTTATTTAAAAAATAAAAACACTTATGGTTAATGAAAAAACAATTAAAATATCACTAATATCAGTCAAAGTCTTGAAAATGGCTAATTTAAATTTTTGTGTAATTGAATGCAAACTATTGTAAGTAGGCTGCAATTTGAGTAAAAGACATAAAACACTTTAACCCCCCAAAAAAACGGAGTAAATTTAAAGTTTACACCTTTTTAAAACAAATGTTGCAAAAGGTGTATATCTGCGTTTAGACATTTGGCATTTTTACTCATTTTTATTAAAAAAACATGTTTTTTAAAGTATAAACATTTAGACACTAAAAAATACAAATTAATACTTTCGCAAGTCTCGTTTGTATTGCACGAATCGTTGTCACAACAGCACCAGCAGTGTGAAATATCTTGGTCGTTGTTGCAAGTGTGAGGCTCTCTGTTCCAATTCTTGGTACAAAAAAATACGAAAAATCAAAAACATTTTCGGCCCGACCTCAAAAAAATAAAAAAATTTTCGGCCCGACGCTTTTTGTGAGCTAACTTGATATCAGAAACTCTACGCTAGCATTGTTTAAATTTGCGCTATATATTCAGTAAGACACCTATATAAAAATAAGTCCGACTTTTTGTATGCATAGCTCTAAAAGTTAGATTCAAAACTAAACCCGGCCTCTGTTTTGTTGCTAAAGGTTGCCGGCATAAATAGTAATTAGCAATATTTTTCGTTCTTTTTTTAGGTCGTTTTTTTGTTCAAATAAAATTTATATTCAAAATTAAAATCAATTTCACAAACCGTATATGTTTGTCTCAACGCACCTGAGATCTTTGATTTTCACAAGCCTCCAGTTGTTTACAGCCCTTCCATATTTTCATGTCGTTTCCATCTCTCCGAATCTCGGTAAAACAAGCCTGAATAAAGCAACAAGGATTAATGAACAGGTTTTCCTAGCCTTCAGTTTTCCAGACGTTCAACCTAATCGTATTTGTAGCGTGAGAATATCCCCAAATAGCGGGGATCATCGTATAATCAGGATATGTGTGGTCAACACATCCACTTTAGTTGTTTGTGTAATGAACTTGAGTCCAACACCAAAACAAACACAACAGAATGCCCAAAGCGCAAATGTTAAGAACATACCAAAGGTTACTAATCCCTATAGCGAACAAAAACATACCTCTTTGTGTCCACATTCCTTTAGCTCTCCAGAAGCCGAACATTCTGTAAAGCTGGTTACGTTCTCACATTTCCAACATTGTACGCACGAACCTGAAAAGTAACATTAAGATAAATGTATTCATTCTGAAAATCGAACGCAAAATAAAAAAGCATAATAATACGTGTTACGTGTTAGTTGCAAAATATCGTTGCCAACACGACAATTGTGTGTTTTAATTATATTTTGCTGGTTACTAACACCTAACAATACAAACACGGAGTTTCAGGGGGCAGCGAAAGACCGTTAGGTGCATCAAGTCAGCTGGCCCTCGATAGTGGTTCTATTAGCATTATAATTTATTTAAGAAACTTGTTTAAACTACAAGTACAAAACAACAAGACGTAGACACATAAGGCCATATTGCAAACAAAAACAAAAACAAGAAATAAATACACAATACAGTTAACGTGGCAACAGCTAAACAAAAAAATAACAAAAACAGAAACTAACAAAAAAAACAATCGAGGAACAGCGGAAAGACAACATTATACCAACAATGATCATAAGTGTCCTAAATATCAAGAAAGTCAATAAAACAATTTGCTCAAAACACTGTTTCTTACAAGCTTGGATAACTTACCACTTGAAGGAAATAAAACGGACAGCAGGATTGCACTTGAAATGAATGAAATAGTAAAAAGTTGCATGGCGATTTGTAAATAAATCTCCGAATAAAATTGTCCAGGCCAAAAAGTCTAACTGCGGCAGCTATACTGCTGAATAGTAAACTCACATTGGCAAAGGTGTTATATCCTGAGTCTGCATTTAGGCGATGTATGATGGCATGTAAAGCCACTTTAATCTGTATTACCAGATATGAATGCTAACATTCCCGCTTTTATACGCCCCAGGGTGTTTACTGGGAAGGTTTAATGCAGCAAGATTGACATTTATGCCGTATATCAACTGTTGCTTCCAGAAATAACATTACTCAAAATAACTCCTCTGCTAATTCTTATTTTCTTTAATCTTTCTATGACCTACATAGATCGTCCTCTCTCAGGGTGAATTCCCAGGATTCTCCCATATCTTTGATTTCGAAAAAGATGTAGAATAACTTCAAATAGTTTGTTTTTGTGAGAAAACCAACAGTTAGCATATCATACCTATGACTAAGGGCAAAAAAAAAAACTTTGTTTAAATTGAGTCTTGAAAATTATATTTCAATAAATTGATAATATAAAGCAATCGAAAGAAGTGTAGGTCGCGCATTTCAGGGTAAATTCCATATATTTTCCCCATTCCTTCGCATTTCACGTGGCTTAAAAGAGATGGACCACATTGCATAACATGGTTTATAATACACGTTTGGCAAATACAAAAAAATTATTAGAGGTATTATTTAATCGATAATCATTAATTTTTATCGTAATACACCTATTTACATGGACTATTTTCAGTCGTATGTAGCCTTTCTTAATTAAATCTACGCATATCATAGATTTCTCAAGAATTTATGCATCTAAAGGGTTATCCTCAATCACAGGCGCAAACATTTGTTGCATTCCCTGATGAAAACAGTCTGCATAAGTAACCGAAACGTTGGAAAAAATAAATAAGGGTTGTGTTTCATTAGATGTTTCATGATAATGTATTTTCCTCCTGAGAATAATCAGAATCTTAATTCGAATAAATCTTTAGCTATTCTTGCTATTATAATCTACTACATTTGTCCATGAAAGACACACACACACATATGTATTCAACAAGTGTCATCTAGTCTAGCCTTTATGATGCTGCTGCTTGTCTAACGATTACGGCTTACGTAGAATTCGTACACCGAAATCAAGACAGATTCGTTAAGTCTGCGGTGTCTTTTGATTTCAATGTCATACTCCATTTGTGTATTATCCTGAAGATGTGTTTTTTACGATGACTTAAGTGCAGTTATTAAGACTTAATTCGGTGACGATACAGGTCTCATATAGTTTGTTCTAAGAATAATGATCGCCCTCTTCAAATGTGAGCACACGGCCTGATGTTGAAGCAGGCGTTTGGCTTGCGTGAAAAGTTGTATTAGGAGTAAGCACGCAAACACGGTCACCGCAATGTTTGGTTAGACCAGTGATTCTCAAACTGTATGTGACGCGCCACACTAGTGTGCCTTGAAAGATTGTCAAGTATGCCGCGTAACTTTTTGTAATTTGGTAAAATAAGTTATTTGTATTACCAATAGGCATACACGCAAGCATTTTAGACTTAAATACGCACTTCCTATTACAAATTAATCATATTAGGACATTTACACATATTTGTCGTGTGTTAAGGGCGATTGTAAAATGACTCTATTGTTGTTCTGTTAAAAGCGTGCCGCGAAATATTTAAGATAGTTTTTGTGTGCCGCGAGCAAAAAAGTTTGGGAACCACTGGGTTGATTACATTTCATCATTCGTGTTTTAGCTAGGTAAAGCTTTTTCCTTATTCTTCATCAGCATTTGGACAAGGGAAGTTACAGACTATAGAGAAAGCTCGTCATACAGTCTCTTCATCTTCAGTTCTGAATTTCCTTTTAAAACGAAAATGTGATCTTCTGAAGTTACCACAGCTCGCGCCTCTTCCATGTTGACTTTGTGCTCGGTGCTTTCGAAGAAGATGTAGAATATCTTTGTAAAAAGTTTGTGTTCGTTTGGACAGCAACAGTAAGCATATTTATAAACCGTTGTTCCTTAGCATGAAATAAATAAAAAAACAGCTATGATAATTGTTTGTTTTAAAAAAAAGTAATCAAAAAATTGTAAACTTAACAGCGCCTTAAAGTTCACTGGTTTTATTGGATGATTCGTCTTTCAGGTGTTTTGGGAATTGAGGAAAACACAAAACGGCATGGATATGCCACGAGCATCAGACAATACTTCATTTTATTAGTTAAATAGGTAGACTACACTATGCAACGATCAGCCAATACTTCATTTTATTAGTTAAATAGGTAGACTACACTATGCAACGATCTGTAATACAGCTTAAAAAAGGATCACGACGATACGCACTTTATCATCATTTTTTGATAATGTAACTGAAATATATAAACCTAACTTATGAAAGGTGAATTAGAGTGCTTTACAAACATAATGTGTGTTAGAATTATTATCATTCTAATTGTTTAAATACTTAATTTACGTAATGCTAAGTTTTGTTATGCGCAAATCTGCTACATCCTTTCTTTACGTTAGATGAGAAGTCTTTATTACAAGTTAAATAGACCCAAAAACAAAGCCATCTTACCGTGACCCCGCTCTTTCTCAATTCGGCCACTGCTTTCGTGACGTCATCATCTGATTCTCGCTCGACACCCAGAAAGATGATGTCATTGAGCTGGCTGGGCCGATGGAATTTGGGAAACACGAAGTTGTTTACGTAGGCCAACGCGTCGCCCGTGTTGACTGTGTCGTTCTCTAAAATGTGAAAAAACGTTTTTTGCGCTTAAAATCATTCGTTCGTAACTGACTTGCTTTACGCGAGAAGATATAAAGCTTTACGTAATAAACCTAAAGCCTCAATAATGTTTGTGATTTGCAGTGTTGTAAACAAGTCATTTTGAAATGACTGAAAAGTACTATGTGCTGCATATATGGAAGATTTAAGGACTATTTTCTCTACTAATAAATAAAGACCAGATCATTCTTTCGGTGTTGTTAACTTTTAAAGCATTAAAAGAGGAATTTAAAATAATGTTTCATGTTGACATTTTTTTAGTTTAGTTACTTCGGTAAACGCCAGAGTGGTTCTTAACCAACTGTCCGTAATTGATGCAAAATGGATTTTCTTTAACTGTAAGGGAACTGTCTTTATAGGAAACGTTTTATGTATGATTATATTTTTATTCTTGCATTGCATTTTGCGATAACATCTGTTCTGTTGAAAGCGGCTGGCAATTACTTAATTTAGCATGCTTAAGGTATGTGTCGATACTAAATCTAAAAGTTACGGATATCGTGCATATGGATAAAAAAATTCATTACGCCTTATGATGCACAAATTAAGCAACATCCTCAAAATAGTATGTTTTCATCCCTAAAACAGACTGAACAAATATATCGCTTTTATTTGATGATTCCTGGTAAACCAACTATAGTTTAAGACTCTCAAGTTAAATGTTCATGCAAAAATCCAGAAATATTTTACGACAATCTGGTTTTATTTCTTTGTTTAACTTCGCGACACAGTACGATTATAATTTAAAAAGATACTTGACATACCACAATAGATTGTATCCCATACCTGGGGCCTGGTATTCTCCACCCGTACCATCTGTACCAATAAATTCGCCATCGTAAACTCTGTCGTAAAAGTAAACCCGATATTGTTGGGTATATTCATCGCTGCGGACAGATTTCTGTAATCAAAGTACCGTTTGACAAAGATTGCTCAGTACAACAAGCTATGTACTATACTTCGTCGTTTATTTCAATAACAATATCCGATAAGATGAGCAAAAACTACACAGGTAAGATCCGATACTAAGTGACGACATGTGACTATCAGATTGGCGAAGATATCCTTTAGTAACTGGATAATTTGCAATCTTTTTGCATAATGTGTGTTTCATTTTACCGGAAAACGACGCTAAAGCTCTCAACTCTATTTCGATAGTTTTCTTCGCTGTTGAACTGAACCACGGCTGCAAGGTCCAAAGGCGCACATAGTGGACAGGGCCCTGAAAATAATGCATAAATCGCGATACACTACAGCAGGGCTTCTCAAACTGGGTTCCACGACCATGTTGTACGTTGTGTTCTTTTATATATAATAACTGTCCTTTTTGATGTTTAATAAATATACATTTGCAATATAAAACCCTAAAAGCAAACATTACTTCGACAAATGCATCACAAAATGCTTTTTTCAATTCTGCTAAACTTATAGGGTCGCAAGGAATTGAATGTAGGAAATGGGTAGAGGCCCAAATGTTTAAACCCTGGCAGAATATTACTTAAAACTATTTCGCAGCGCTTAAATGCTCACTATTTTATATAAAATAAATTCCTAGACGGCATTTTGTTGGCCAACCATTAAAATTAACCAATTCATACTCTGATTTGAAGAGTTTTTTTTACGTTATTCATGTTAGAACAGTGAGCTATCCGTTTTGTCATCAATATTCTTACATTTCCAGCGCTCTTTTATAATACGCTGAAGTAACAAAGCTATACTTACTGACACAACGAGGTTTCTTTCACTCCACATTCCGCTCCCCAGGCACAAGCGACTTTGCTTATTGAGTGGCAAACCTTGGTAACCGGTCTCGTTGCATGTGTAGGTACACAACGACCCCAAATGGTTAGGGTTTGTACAAGTACCGTAGCCATGTTCCAGTTTAAGCGATGGCATCGGACATTCCGTTGAAGGTACTGCGTTGGAGAAGTAAACTTACAAATGCATTGATCGTTTTTTTGTGTATTCCAAACTAAAACTTCCACAAAATAACCGCACTGTGTGGTGTTTTAAAGATATCTTCTCAATGACGTTACGTTAAAACGCAATTGTGTGACGTCACATTTAGACGTCCCTTTATTCCCCAAACAAAAATCCACGATCAGCCCCAAAATTTCGTATCCACGACAAACAGTACTAAAGCTGGAAAAAATTATATTATCGCTATGTTATATCAGTGAGCTTTTGATGTTTTCCTCGATCTTCTTATTTAATTCCTTGAACATCTTTAGGCATTGACTTGTAGCCTATGTGTTATTTTTACATAGACATTTATAGCAATTCTCTTTGTATATATACTACAGTGTTAACGGGTCCCAATACTTTTACTATAAGGGCTGATTGTTAACACAATCTCTATGGTGTACGAAAACCCAGGCTAAGTTAACATTAAATAGTAAACGAAAAAAAAATTTAAGTAAATTAAGATGTATGTTTAAGAAGTTCTGCAATTGTCATATAGGAACCTGCAGTCTTTGATTTTCAAAAGATCTCTCTGCTTGCATCCCTTCCATATTTTTATTTCGTCGTATCGTTTGCGCACTTCGGTGGAACAAACCTGGATAAAAGAGATACATACAGAGTAATCATCGCCCAAACGTGTACAATTATATTGTATTGACCCAGTTCAAGGCGATATAGTACAGTTTTAAGTGGTAATACAAATAGAGCGATATCAAAATCTAATTTTTAAAAATTTGCTGACGAAATTCTGACCTGTCAGACAGCCAGCCAACTTCTAAGTTTTAAACATGAACGACCGGCTCTTTGGTGAATAGGAAGAACTAAAGACACACACTGTAGGCAATACCTTTTTTATTCTCATCTACGATTTAAAAACTAAATTAGCATGTTTGCTTTGGCTAAAACCATTTCGAACCCACTGAGAGGGAAGAAAACCACAACGCCTGACATTTTCGAGTGGTTTTACCTGCCAGTTGCTGCATTCCACAAAATCTCCAGATGTGATGCATTCCGCGGAATTTGTTGCATTTGTACATTTCCAGCATTTCGTGCACGAGCCTGCCAAAAAGTTTTACAAGACACGTTACAAACAATCAACTAAAAAATCTAAATTTTACACAGAAATACGCCCCAACCAAAGATGGCATTTTGTTAAAAGATTTATAAAATATCGAAACATATTATTGCAAGTCAACTCACCGCTTTTTAGAAAAACCAGCGTCAGTAAGATTCCTATTGTAGAGAACGAAATGCATATAAGTTGCATCGCAAACGCACTGGCAAACTTCCCGTAAAATAATCGCTTTCTAGCAAATCTCGCCTCAATTTTTAGTTTGAGGAAAACGACTTGATCTACAGAATAAATAAACACAATATTACAATACGCCCGGGATGCAATTTTGCGGTTTTGTATCATGAGCGATAGCGTTACAAAACCCAGTAGCATGACATGTTTTTACTTTGGCCGTTTTAAAATTATTCTCAGGAATGATCGACAAGGTAGATGTCCAAATTGGTTAAACCCTTATGTCAGCGCAAATAAAACAGTATATCTTAATTCGAATGAATTATGCAAGGTAGATGTAGATTCACTCGAATTAAGATATACTGACAAAACTTTTACTGGTGAAATGTATATCTCTTAAGATTTATTAATAATGTGTGACCTGAATTGCTTTACTAAAGTATTCTCTTGTTCTGATCCGGAATTTGAGGTCGACATTTATTTCCACTATCACATATTCAATGCAACATCGAGTTACAGCTTAACGGGATTACGTCTATATGAACGTGGAAGTTCGTTTATTAGTATTAGGTTATCACTTGGTTCGCTCCACCTCCATAAAATAGAAAAGAATAGATCGCCAGGCCAAAAAGATTAGGAAGCACTGGTTTTGGTCCTTGCTAAGTTTATTGAAAAGTATGGTTTGCAAAACCAAACTTTACAATTGAAACTAATATAGACAAAACTTGCTAATGTTTAAGCTTGTCACTTACCCAACAACATCGCATTTACTGAGGGTCTCTATACTTGGGCAAATAAACTGGGTAAAAAATCTTCTTGTTTATGCAGGTTTAAATGCACTTAAGCTAACAATAGTGGTGCGCATTACTCGGACCAATAAAACATAGCCCTTAGTTTACGCCACACTTAAAAGCAATTTTTATTTGGCCCATTCAATCCAGCTTGTAACACTCAATTTGACAAACATTTAAATTTGATTTATTACATGTTTACTGTGTGATAATCACCTACTGTACAAAACGAAAAGTGTATGACCGGTATTTGAAAACATGTCATACAGACAACCGTTGGAAATTAGTGAAAGATGAACATAGGGTTTTTGACTGATTTACATATATTTTAAACTTAACAAGCATAGAATTAACACCATTCGCTTAAATTACAGCTTGTCTTTCAGCAGACAAAAAATTCAAGCTCAGTTCTCATCAGAATTCGGACAAGGGTAATCGCAGGCCAGAGCAAAGTAATTTTTGAACATTTGCAGAAAATCCACTTCTTTTTCTCCTCCAACGACAATAATGTGATCTTCTGAGGTGGCCACTGCTCTCGCTTCATCCATGTTCACTTTGTGGCCAGCAAGTTGATAGAAAGCGTAAACAATCTACAAACAATAACCAAATTTACCTTACTGCGAATTGTGGTTCTACAGCAGGGATCATCAAACTGTTTTTTCCCAAGGGACCGAATACCTGTAAGAATTGGCTTTCAAGGACTGGATAATTAAAGGATTGACAATCGCCGGCCAAACAAAAAATTCAAAACTTTGAAATTGTTATCATTCAATAAAGGTAAACCTAATAAACATATGTCAAAGTAAGCACAATATAATCATCGTTATTTTTTTTTTAAGCGGTAAATTTAAACCGACATAGACAACAAGGCGTTTTCAGCATAGCAGGGTTATTCAAAGTTGTATTGTGTGTGAATGTGTGTCGGGGTGAATTTAGCGAAAAGTTTGTGTAAAAGACGTTAGAAGGAATTAAAAAATGCAGTATGTCCGTTATAATTTTTTGTCCTAAAATGGATTTTCGGGTTAGCTATGAAAGACTGCTAACGAAA
The DNA here is from genome assembly GCF_963924565.1 of Ascidiella aspersa. Classification (NCBI taxonomy): domain Eukaryota; kingdom Metazoa; phylum Chordata; class Ascidiacea; order Phlebobranchia; family Ascidiidae; genus Ascidiella; species Ascidiella aspersa. Next base: position 29,311,628 of record NC_139451.1, on the reverse strand, counting down.
AATTTACCTGTGACGCGGTACTGATCAACATTTCCAAACAAATTGTGACCGTGGAAACTGAAAACAATTTAACTCTTTAGAACAAGAGTCAAAAGCTGTGTTCTCAATAGCCTACCTATAGTTTTCTGCTCTGTATGTGTTTTCAATCGTTAAAAAATTTACGCTACAATTTTTGAATCTATTTCCTTGGTTGAAATTTTTCGACAAAAAAAATTTAAAAATATTACGGTCAAGATGTTTTTGGTTTATTTATTTTATTTTTCGTTTAGTTACCGTGACTCCTTCTCTTTTGAGCGCAGCAGCGGCAGATACAACATCGTCGTCTGATTCTTTCTCAACTGCCAAGAGGATAATGTCACTCTGTGAACCCCTTCGACGCATGCGACCAAGTATGTTGTTGTAAACGTGCCTAAGCGCAGCGCCACTGTTGACCGTGTTGTTGGCTAGAACAGAAAAATTACCTTCGTTGCATAAACTGCACAGGGTTTGTTTAGCAAACATCAATCTTTTGTGTCTTATCACACGGGAATGTAAAGTTTGTCGCCGAAATATTACAATCTGCTTTGACGTACAGGGGGAACATGCTAGACCTGACTCAACACTTTCAGAAAAAACAGCAGTTTTTCGTGAAGGGTGGGAGTTGGGGGATTGAGTGTTTGTGTTACATTGATGTTTATGCATTTGATAATTGGTAAATGGGATTATTGTCGAATTTACGATTGCTATTACAGTATAGTTTAACAACAACAATGACAGAAACAGACACACACCAAAAAGGCACACACAAACACAGAAAACCTACAAAAACACACAAACAAACACGCAAACAATCACGCGCGCGTGCGGAACCCTGTTTTATGAGCAGTGTAAACAAAAACAGAATGTCATAGCAACTCGTTGTGATCACTTGCCTAATTGTCGGTACGGTCCAATCACCGTTGTGTCCTCGGGAAGCTGAACGTGGTAAACCTCCTCGTCGAAATAAACTAAGTACAGTTGAAAGTAATCCTCGCCCCTGGCGAGATTTCTGATCGAAAATAAACCCGGCTAAATGAATGGTTTTCAAGTGTTGATAATTACCCGGCATTTGTGTTATTTGACGTTTAACAAAAATATTATTTTGACCAATGATTTTATCGGGATATGCTACGGAACCATATAGTTTTATACAGTAGAAAGATAAACTATATATGGATAAATAAGTTTGAGTTGGCGTTCTGACATTATAATAACGTTAATACCTACCAATCTTGCGGCTTATAACCAGTGTAAAATATTTCTTAAATTGAAAACATCATACAAAATGTTTTCCCTTTTCTAAGGTTTCGTTAACTTTGTTAGCGACTAAACCTTCGATAGACAATAATCCACCTGTGCGTTTATATATCGGTACAGCAAATATAATTCCGGATATTGATATTTTCGTGCCGCGACCCAGTTACTTTTTTTACTCGTTAACGGATATAAAACCAATAACATTTACAGTTAACCCTAATAGTAATTTTGCCAAGGAATTTCACCGATGTAAAAATATTCTGCCTCTAATGAATTTCATACGTAGGTGTACAAGAATTGTGAACCAGCGTTTCTCAAGTTGTGCTTCTGATCAACGTTAATTTCATTCAACGACCGACTATATAGTATCAGTTGATTAACGACTTATCATAGTCCATCATGTACCTTCATTTGAAACCTAAGCCAGTCCAGGATTAATGAAAATTCTAAATTGATTTAATGATTCCGTACGTCTATTAAAAACTTCTCTGGTCGTCTTAGATTGTGCTAGGATAACTACTCAAGTTTCAGATCTAAAATCTCACATTCATAGGAATAATAAGGCGTAAAATCATAAGAATAAAGGGTAGGTTACCCGAAAAGTGGAGCCAGACCTCCAAATCTGCTTTTTAAGTTTTCCTCATTGGTGAAGTGACCAACTCCAACCAGATCTAGCGGCACATAAGGAGGGCACGGCCCTGCAAAAAAGGTTAAAAAAGTACAAAATAATGTGCTTTGTTTGGTGGACATACGGCTAAAAACTCGTTGTTCTGTAACTGTAATTGTTCTATAAAAGTCTTACAAACCAAGTCGATGAACTCAGACATATGTACTTATTTGCTTTAAATATTGTGCAGTAGTAAATGGTAGTGGTATTTTTTCTAAATCGGTTGCAATTTCATACAGGCGTGCGAAATCCGATATAAGATAGACACCAAATATATACTGGTATTACTTTTTAGGTCTCATCTGATAACCAATATAATACCTCCTTAATGTGACTAACAAAGATGTTTTTGTATGTATCTTTTTTAACCCTTAGCTCTATATATATGTAGTGTCGTGGCGTTAAAAAATAGTGTTGTGAGTCTAAATAAGTCTTTTTGAAAAAATAACAAGTCGAGTTTAAGTGAGCCAGTCAAATCCAAGTCATTTAATTTGAAAACAGTTATTTAAGTGCACTTAAAACACTGCTAATAAAACTATGGTGCTAGTAGCCCAGCTGCTCAACAGGGACACTTACTGACACAACAAGGTTTCTTTTCACTCCACTTTCCATTTCCCAGACACAGTCGATTTTGCTTGTTCAGAGGCTTCTCATGATAATCTTTCTCAGTACATTGGTAGCTGCACAGCGACCCCAAGTGGTTAGAGTTTGAACAATTTATCAGCCCGTGATTGAACTGAAGCGATGGCATCGGGCATTCTCTAGCTGTCACTACAAAGTAAAAGCCATCTAAAGCATAAGATGTTCCTTGAAATTTTGAAAGTTTTGCGGCAAATAGGTATAGCCACTAAACGCCAACCCTGGGGTCCTTGAGCGCTGCAAAGAAGCAAATAAAAATACATAAAACTATTAATTAAATGTACAACTATATTCTCCAACTCTTATTAAAACTAAAGACGTTTATCTAAATAAATCATTTTGGTGTTAGAAAATCAGCAGTTATGTTAACATCCGTTAAACGACATTTAATGAATAAATGTTTAAAATTGTTGGAAAAAGGTGGATTTAAAAAAACATTTCAGTATACCTTCGCATGTTTCGTTGACATTGCACGAGTCGCTGTCGCAGCAGCACCAGCAGTGGGAGTTTGGTTGGTCGTTGTTGCAAGTGTAAGGGGCTCTCTCCCAGTTCTGGGAGTATCATAGTTATATACTATTTAACATAATTACAATAGCAATATTATATACAGGGGAGGTAAGCTGAACCACTATCACCTGCAGTCGTTGATTTTCGCAGGCCTTTCTCTGTTTGCATCCTTTCCAAATTCTAATGTTGTCAATGTCTTTGCGAACCTCAGTAGAGCACACCTAACGTGAACGGAAGATACAATATACAGTTATCCATTAAAGTATTTTGTAAGACACATTAATTTAAGTCCGGACCCGGCCTGCGATTTTGAGTGGACCGCAGACAATTTACGGTCTTAAATGATAATGTGGCCCGCGTCCACAGTTTGCCGCACTGCCCAACTACTTAAGCGGCTATTGAAGTACAATACGTTATTAAGCTCATTGAATACTCTTTTGGTCTGTGTGCATTAAACTTAAAGTTTGAATTAAATAAGATTTATTTCTTGTATAGGTAGACCAATGCACGATTAATGTATAGATTCAGGAATCCGGTCCGCCACATAGACTACCTTATTTTCCCATATCGGGACATTCGACTAGAGCAGTTGCCCGGCCCTGACTTAACAGGTTGTTTGGGGATTTTCCTATTCCGAAAAATTTTAGGATTTTTCCGAAAAGTTTGTTTTCCGACAGGTTTAGGTAACGTTCCGACAAAAGTTAAGTCTTATTTCGTATTTAATATTACTGCGCACTTGGCTTTTTTTATTTCGTGTCTGGTAATACTATGACAATGTAGATAAAAAAACACGAAATTTTATTTCAAATTATTTTAATTCTAGACAATTTATTTTCATGGTGTTAGGTTGGTCATGTAAAGAAGTTTACAAAGTGGATTGTCTAGTCTAGGAAGTTATACGTTCAGAAATGCCAACATGATATTTCTCAGATCTTTGAAAAAACAAATACCTCGGAGTCCTGGCATGAAATTAGATTTCCAGAATCTAAACATTCCTCAATATTCGCCGTGTTAACACATTCCCAACATTTAGTGCATGAGCCTGAGAAAATGAATTTGTCAGTTTTGTGCCATTATTATCGGTCGGGAATAAAGATTATTGTAAAACACAATTTGGGTTTAAGCTTATGAGAAGTTGTAAGGCCATAATAATGTTACAAAATGAGATTACTCGTTTTCTGATGTATAACAACGTGCAAGTGTACTATAGTTCTAAATTTGTTTAAAAATAACATTTGTTTCAGACGTTTTTATTGGCTAATAATGAATATCAAAGACCCATACGAAGGATAGGTTTCATTTTGTCAACGTTTTTAATAATTCTTATTTTTAAAAATGTGAAAGAAAACATGTGCTTTCTTCACCATGTTGGAAGTAAATTAAAACATATTGGTAACGTCAAGGAAAGATTAACTTCTCTTCTACTAAAACCTTCAGTCATTATGCTTTGACTATTAAATGACTTACTTTAAATTTAAACGCACGATTACTTACCACTTTTAAAGAATATAACTGAGAAAATACCACTAAACAAATACGAAATAGAAATAAGTTTCATAGCCATATTGTTCTTAAAGGCTCAACAAATCTATGTGAAACTACAGCAATTGCATCGCAATCTAAAACTGTAAAAATGTTTATGCCGATTTCACGTACAAAATGCTGACCTTTCGTTGATGAAAGTGCAGCGTAATGCCTTTTATACGCCTGAGGTGAACCTCATAAGATAAACAGTGACCAAGCCTGCACCATGTTTTACATCAGCGCTTATCATCAAGTAGCCAGTCGACCACTGAAGAACGAATGCTTTACACTGGCATAGTTCAAACAGAGGAAGTCCAATTCTTGTAGCATTGAAACGATTTAATTACTGTAAATGTAACTTGTTACACCTGAGCAGTGATTCACAATCTCTTTTCACCAGCATAAAAATACACCGATTCTTTAAAGAATAGTGTTGTTTCTGCTATAGTAATGGAGTTTATTCTATCGACATGACTATATGAGTTGTTTTTGTGGCAGCTGTGGTTTTCAACTATAGTTCGCCGCATAAAGTTATCATCTTTTTAGGGGTGCTAGAGCGGGCGAACGTGGCCATGGCTTCTCCAAACTGTATTTTGTCTATTTCAACTTGGTAGGCTAAATGCAAAAAATGTAAGCGCTACGGGCGAATAGAAGTTTTCTTACTATAGGATGTCTTTATTAGCCTATTTTGATAAGAACGTTTTAGCCAAACCCGTGGTCGTCGCATCGAACCCTTGAAAATGGAAGTCAGATAGGCCTATGGGCGTTTTTCGTTTTGCACGAATCGATAATATCTTTGTCATGTAGCTTTTACACTGAACGCAAAACCTTAAAACTTAAAATTAATGAACCGTGTGGATATGTTTTTGTGTGACACATATTTCCACCGAGTGCTTCAGGTTAATTTGTAAGACGTTACGTAATGAAAAAATTCCATTGCCTCGCCAAATAAAAATCGTAGTTCCGCGCCTGCCCACGACGTAAAACAGATTTCATTACGTTCTCTACGAAATATATTTAATGCAGGTTATTGCTGTTTGTACAATTTTTTATCGGCTATGCAACCTCTCCTACAATTCGTCACCTTTTTCAATAAACTCAGCTGTATTTTGTACCAATAATTCCGAAAGCAGTTCTGTAAACTGGGCGATTCCAAAATGACACCACGTTATGAGATGACAATTAGGCTGCGACTTTTTTAGTCGAACGCAAATACGACTAAAAAACTTCAACTCTTCAAAATAAGTGCTCGCCTGTTAAACTGCACTTCTACTGTACGTAGCAGTGTTCGCAAAACCTTCGGTATTTTAAATGTGAAGTCTCGGAATGGTTCTTCTGCTGTTTCGTCCAACAATGCAAGGTCTATGGTTGACGAAACTTTTTTGAAATGATAAGGGTAGCCTAAGCATTTTACTCAACAGGTTTGCTGTTGCCGTCTACTGATGTGTGATAGCCTTACAATGTGGATATTCAAACCAGACGCATACAACCTGATTTTGTTTAGGTTTTTTTACTAGGCCTACATTAAAGTTAGAGCCTTTGTTTAACCGAGTTCGTAAACTATGATACAATAAGCTGGATTTGGTATTCGAGAGTCTCATTTGATCCAATCAATTAAGCCTACCTGGTTAGATAAATTCATAGACATCCTTATATGCTCGTTTCAGGTTATGCAATCTGATTACAAACTGTTTAGGTGTCTCTGTTTCTTCCGCATTTTTATGGCCCTATTTTCGATTCTTCAAAGCTGTGTTTTTGCTATGTTGCTTATGCATCACGTGACCTTGATCTGGGTTTCTTTTTGGATAAAAAGAAACTGCTCGTCAAGCTAGTTTTACTTTGTCGACGTAATGATAACGTCAACTAAAATTCAAGACGTGCTGCGCAAAAGTTAATAATCTGCCAATAAAATGATTGTGCGACATAAAAAAGTGTAGGCCTAAGTAGTATTGTATAAGGCTGTGTAGCATCGCCCCACGGCTGCTTTGATGGTTTCGGGTTTCAGTTGGTGGATTACCGCTGTGTAGGCCTGCAGAACGGGTTACGGCTTAATTTCGCATTTCAGATAATATAAGTATAAGTTGTTTGAAAAGGCCTTACAGGCTTAAATTAACAATCGTAAAAACTGGTCAGTCGCGCTACTGGAATTGCATTGTTAGGCTCACGCCCTAAATAAAACACGCCAATTGAGTTTTCGTATTGTGTATTGCGTTATTTTCTGGCTGCGTTTTATCACGCTTTTTACTGAAACGCGCGTGCGCGAATAGCCCAGCCGTATTGCTTTTCCGGCTCGCAAAGCAGACTGCCTTCCCAGTATCCTTTACTTCCATATGCCGAAGTCTGTAGAGAACTGACTACGTGATTGCAGTCAGCCATGCATTATGCCAGTCTGGTCAAGTAACTGCGTATTTAGCACTTTTCCGAGTTTGTTCGTAGGACTTTGAAGTCGAAAGGCAAAAAATGATTTTAATTAAATTCACTATTTGTACTTGCGCATTTTTGTTTTTAGTTGCTAGCCGTTTTTTATTCTTGGTTTTGTCAAAGAATGAATACATTACGAAAAATGTAAGCGATTAGTATTTGATGTTAACACAGAGTGGTAAAAACTGGCGGCAGATTTGAACGCATTGTATTTAGGTGTATGTCGTTTTGCAAGCAGGTGTTTTATCAAAGTTTAACTTTCTATAAGAATGCTTATTGTTAATTTTAGTTGATTACGTTACGCTAACAATTAACATTTATAATCTAATAAATAGCTTCTAACGTAATCTTAATAATGGTTATCCAACGTTTTGACAACATATTCAAGTTCGGCGCTGGTCTAGAGTCCTACCACAACGAACATTATTTGGGTTGTGTGCGGGTTTGGGTTTGTGTAGGTGAAGCAATATTATTAAACAGTAATACTTGACTCACCCAAACACTAACCCACAGTCCACACTGTAACCCAAATATTGTGCATTGCTTTAAAAACTGTTTTCACGCTGTGGTAGGATTCTAGACCAGCGCACTATTGTTTCCCAAGTGACTATACTTCTTAATTTAAAGCTTTCTGGGCAAGCATTGTAACTAACTGCATATTGTCAACTAAAAATTTAAGTATTTGATCCTCAACACAGAATTACCCTACATGGTGTTATTTGTCTTTTGCTCTGATAAAATTCTTACACAACACAAGTATAAAATTGAAGCATGGATTTTAAGGCCTTGTAAAACAAGAAAATTGTGTAAATACATTTTATGGCACCTACTTTTTACCACATTTGGTTCCTGTTTAATTTGATTGGTTAGCAGACTGCAGTAATTTTGTTAGGTAAAAAATATTAAGATTGGTTCTGAGCACTATTCATTCATTACAGGAGAAACTACAATTGAAGAAACATTAATACTTGGCTCAATCAAATTAAACTTAAACTTATTTAGACGTTTGTCTCAAAATTCTGTAAAAAAGTTGTTGTCATAAAAGTGTCTGGGCCTATTGATACATGACAATACATAATCCATTAACTTTTTTTTTGTTATTTACTTACAAAAGGGCAAGCTGCAAAATAGGTTATGTTGAAATTAGTATGCTGCGCCCTAGTGGCCACTCTTGTTTTGGGACAGGATGTTACGATGGACAAGAACAAGTACTACTCCAAAGAGATGTTGACCCCGGAATACGCACAAAGTCATTTAACCAAAGTGTACACTTCAAAAACTGGAAGAAAGGTTTGTTGTTTTTGCAATAGCTTCTTTAATGTATAATATATATCAGTTGATGTTATTTGTCCATTGATGTGTCTTAGTTAAATGTAATGTAGACCAGGACTTCACAAATTGGGAATCGCGACCCTGCTGGGGGTCGTGCAAAGAGTTTAAAGGGTCACGAGTAAGTCCATATAATTTTGTATATTCTTCTGTTTGATATGCTGACTGCAAACTTAATGTGAAACAAAACCGTCAAAATGCACATTACTTTAGCAAATGCATGCCAAATCAAACAAAATAAAATGTTATATTTTAAACTGTTAAACCTAGGGTGTTGCAAATTTTAATAAATGCAAAGAGGTGGCAGACTGAAATATTTAAAAGGTCCCAAAGTAGACGCATTGTTTTCTCAAAATTTGGCTGTTTTTAACTTGTTTGTTGTGCTCCAATTGTTTGCTGTCTAATTGTAACCCTGTTATTTTCAGAGAAATTGTTGGTTGTAATTGTAACATCTGTATCGCAATATGTAACCTAAAATATCCGCATTAAGATGCATATAGTTAATGGCCTGGTAAAATATTTGGTCAATAATGTAAGTATTTTATCACGGACTGCCACTGTTGTTAGTATTTAAGGCAGTGGTTCCCAACCGGGTTGCCAATTTTAACACTCAAGGGTGGCAAGAGACATTTCAAATTATTTTATATCTCAACTCTTGCTCTATTGGATTTTTTTTTATACAAATTTTAGATTTTGACTTGAGTGCTATAAACTAAGTTTTTGTTCCTACATTGTCCACAGTTAATGTGTGTTGTTTTAATTTTGGTAAAATCCCAATAAACTATTTAACAAAAAATGTGACCAAGGGTGGCAAACAATACATGTTGTATATAGAAAAAAGGTTGGGAACCACTAACTTATACATTGTGCTCAATTGATGTGTATTGTTTCAATTCTGTTTATTGTAACATCACAGTAAACCACTTAGCGAAAATGCAACTTAAGAAGATGACACAAACTATATGGGGTGCCGTAAACTGAACAAGGTTAGGAACTACTAACTTGGGCACATGTTGTTAGCAGGCTACACACCATAAAATCGTTAATCGCTCCAAAAAACAACAAAATTATAAATTAGTTATGTTTAATAGTTCACCAGAATTATTTTAAGCCCTGTAGTGAATTTTTCGATAAAGGTATATGGAAATACAGTAAAAAACCTTAGGTGAAATGTGATAAAAGTTTTGAAATCTCTCCAATAAACAATGCTGATTGTGTTTGAACCAAACTGCTACAAATAATAATAAATGTATGCATTCTTTAACTATAAAAAAACTGCTACAACTAATAATTAATTTATGCATGTTTTAACTATAAAAAAACTGCTACAAATAATAATAAATTTATGCATTCTTTAACTATAAAAAAACTGCTACAAATAATAATAAATTTATGCATTTTTTTAAACTGTGATGCTTGCAGGTAAAATATGTTCTAAAGCTCTGATGTTTTTCAGGTTTACGTTTTTGATGATGTCATCTCCTACAGTCTGCTGTCACTAAATCGCATCTACTTCAGTGCAAACGACAACTGGCGCTATGTACTCTTTGACAAGTATGTGGTTGACAGTGACGGTAAGTTTGACGGTGGCAATGGCATTCCGTGGAAGTCCTGGCAGAACCCGACCCTTTACTCTAGCACACGAATGGGCTCCATTCTAAAAACTTTAGTGGATTCTGCAGTGAGCAAGGCAGACAATGAAACCAAAAAAAGGTTTGTTTTACCCCCATATATAAAAGTACATGTGTGACTGTGATATAAACTAATATGTGTGAAGATTTGATTTTTTTAATTCAGACTATTTAATGAAATGATAATGATCAAAAATCTTGTTTGCAAACTTCTTTGAAAAAATCTGCATTAGTTACTCTAGTTACTTATTCTGTTTAAATAAAAATAAACTTATTTTTGTTAAGTTTAAATGTTTTAAAACCAAATATTGTTTACACGCAGATTCAAATCTATGAAGCCCCTTAAAAAATTGATTTGTAAAATTGTGACTCTTAAGTGTAAAATGCATGTCCTTTTTTTAAATTGTACTTTGTGTAGTAAAATAGAAATGAAGTGAGTTGAAGTGCATGAATTTACTTAATTATGTGCAACTTAAAATAAAACAATTACATTTTTGTCATACAGGGATTTTAAAATGACAGAGATTTACTCAGCCATAGCACGTCGTGGGGATACCCCTCAGTTATACAGCAACAGCAATGCTTCAGCGACGACGATCGAAGGTTATTCCACTGTGACCTTCACCAACACACTCTGGCTCAAAAACAGCTACGGCGAAATTCTGTTTTACGAAAACGACGACAACTTAGACATTTTCGGTGCCATTTTCCCAAAATTTGGCCGCACAGTCGTTTGGGACTCTGCCATTCCGTATATTGTCAGACCCCCCAGCATTACAACACTGGCCGGACAGTATATGATTTTCTCCCAGTTTCACTGGCAACAGGATGTTGTGTACAAAAAGCGGACTCACTTCTTTGACTTGTTGGAAAATTTAAAGGTATTTTGGTGAAAATTGCTATGACTTAGTAGCTCTGAAACTGTTATTAAAGGTTATATATATATAATATCTTATTTTTCTGCATTTTTATGTAAATAATTAAAAACCAAATGTAAAACTTTCAAGTTGTAGAAAAAAAGAATAGCACACATAAAAAGTGACACAGTTTTTTTTCTTTAAATATTTTACTTGCATTGTACTCTTTCTAGTTAGCTAAACTTGTGTATAGATATATAAATAGATATTTAAAAAGATAGGTATATTTGAGTTAATTTTTTTACTTTGCTAAGTCTGCTTAAATTTTTACTTGTGCCATGTGAGCAAAATGGTGTACAATTAAAGGACTTTTCAAAACTTAAACAGAACAGGGCATTTAAGTCTTCATTTTTTCTGATTTAGGACTCTTACTTCAATGAATTCGTGTGCTCAGACAATGTGGACAAAGTTGGAAAAGTCGATTTGGACCACCATCTCACTTTACGTAGACATAACAAGGCCGGAGACTTTGTAAGTTGTTTTTCTTAAAGCGTATAGGTTTATTACTTGCACTAATATTAGGTTTAGGTCCATTGGCAACAAATAGTGTCCACTTAGATTTAGTAACTACCTAGAAAGACCTGTAATGTATATATATCACATATTTAAGAAGTTATGTAATGTGTACCACAAACACATAATATACGGAAAGTAATGATCATACAAGTTTGTAAATATATCATGCGAAATGGATGGCTTGCAAAATACACCCCCGTTTTGCAATGTATAAAGTAAGAAGTTTTTGGTATAAATAAAATCAATTTTCAAAAGTGTTTTTCAGAATAATAGAAAAATATAAAGGATTTTAATTTTAAGGCTTTTTGTAAGGAATTTAGCAGTCATTGTAATCTATTGCACAGGAAACATTATTGTTTCAAATTAGTTAATTAGTTAAATCTTTACTGTTTGTTACAGCTTAAAACCAGAAGTTCTTTTTTCAAAACAGAAATTTAAAATTGGGTGTGTTACAACTTGATTTTTCTAATTCGTCCTAAATTAAATAAGAAATGGACGAAGTCCGTATGTTGAAAAAACTAATCATTCCGGTGGAATCCTGTTTTATCAACAGAAAATGACCTTTATAATCTAAAGTTGTCGCTTCAGTATTGCTTTTGTTTGATTTCAACATAGGAATAAAGACCGTATTTACTTGAACGATAATAACAATAACACGTCAATGTCAAAAATCGTCAAATTGCACTGTAAAATGTGAAAACCGTTTCTCAAATAAATCGACCAATATATATGTTGTCTGTATAAAATACATGCACTGTCATTTCTTGATTTGCCAATAAATATATATAGTTAATAATTTTTTGGCACGAGTTTTTTACTCAGGCAACAGAAAAAAATTAAGCGATTAAACAACATTACATGTGGTTAGATATTAATGTGGTTTAATCAGTTAACTTACTTTATTGGCTGTGGCGTTAAACTAAATAAACTTGCTATTTACAAAAACATCCGAATAGCGAATCCCTAATACTCATTTATACAAAAACGTAAAAAAACCTAATTCGCTGGCTGCACACCGAAAGCCATTGCAGACTCACCGAATCTGTTGATCTTGGTCCTGTTGGTCTGCAATGGCTTTCGGTGTACTAATTATACGTAAGTCGTAGTCGTTTGTCAAAAAGCAGCTTCAGAAGGGCTAGATCTCAGTTATTAACACACATATGTGTGCATGTTTCATTGAATAATTCCCTGCATTCCTTAATTTTATATATTTTTTACACTTAGGTCGCCGTTTTCGACAAACTCTTTAGCAAAGCAGACCTGGACGCCCTTCGAACTCACTCGGTGAAGTACGGCAAGTATTTCTACGACGACTCGCTCGACATGTCCAGCGATAATGTTCAGTGGATCGCCGGCTTCAACGTCGACAATTTCGTCAAGAGCCGCTTCTGGCCTGTTATTAGCCAGATGGCAGACTACGTCACAGGTGAGTCGCACGCTAACTCGCACACTCAGACAAACACACTGACAGACAATTAGACACTAAGGCACAACTTAACACTCAGTTAAACAGATTTTTTATGGTGAATATGCAGGATTTGACTCGTGGTACCCTTACGATGTTGCCTGCAATCTCATTCGTAGTTCGGATCACACTCGATTTCACCTGGACACTAGCCACGACAATGAAAAAGAAGTCACCTTCCTTCTCTACTTATCTCCGAACTGGACCGCCGCTGACTATGGTATTTATTATGAAACTTATGGTTTTGTACAGGGCTGCGGAGTCGGACTCGGAACTCGACGAAGTCGGTTTGTTTTTCCGGAGTCGGACTCGGAACTCGAGTAAGACCATGTAAAACTACCAGAGTCCAGAGTACCGAAACGTATTAATTTAGATTCTGGATCAGCGATGTCTAACCTTTTAGCAGAATGGCCGCATTACCACTTAAAAAATTTCTATAGGCCGCAAAACCTCTCAAATCAAAGGGGTGACGTCAAGTTACACATATCGTGACGTCATAAAAAACAACTTAACTTATAAACACCCGCTCTTCGAGAGAACTCGTCCGCAAATATGCAAGTAATCTCGACTTTATTGATTTATTTATTATGGGGAAAATTGGAGTTTTTACTTGTTTGGGCTGATATATTTCCTTAAGACGGTCACCAAAACACACATATTTAGAAAAACACCCATCTTGCTTAGCAATAATGGTGCACAAAGTGGTCGATGGATGTTGAAATGCGACATTAGACTCGATTATAGTCTTAGAAAAAAACATTAGATTAGGCTTACATCAAATACTGCGCGTTCTACACGCTGATAGTCGAAACAATTATTTTTATTAAAGGCTACTGACAGTGAGAATAAGTGATGGGATACGTAAATATCAGGCAGGCCGCAGGTTGGACATCCCTGGTTTAGATTATAACGATCGACTCGACTTTTTAAATACAAGTTAATAAAGTTCCGACAATTTTTATACCCGACCCGCGATCGTAAATCCTATCAGTTATCCGACCTCCGATGGCAAAGCATTTCAGTTATCCGGCCCTTTATGCGGAAATTTTGGTGGCCGCTGCTCTAAAACGAGTGTACAGCAGTTTTGTCGAGTGTTCCAATAAGCACTTGCCCGGACGAAATAAAACTCGCCAAAAACATCGGCACTCCGTACAGCCAAAGGCCATTATTTCGAATATCTCGGGAAGGTTGGAGCATACCGGGCTTTTTTAGCCATAGGTTGTCACTTTGTAGTTTCCAATCCAATGCGATAACACCCTAAAATGGTAATAAAGCTCTTGTCGCATTTGGCCATAGATGTCGCCCTAGCGTAATTTCATTAGATTTGAAAAAGACACAAATAAGTTACAGTAGAAGTTATCATGCTTTTTTAATTAACTAAGGTTGCTAATTTCCGAGTTTTTATTACACTCATTTGCTATTTTCGGACAAGTCACAGCCAAATATCAAAATGAAACCAAGTCTAACCAAATTCAAGAAGAAAACGACGGAGCGCTTTTAATGCGGAGCATACCACACGAATTTCCAACCGAAAATTCAACTTTTTCTAGGCGAGACTGCCTTCATGGAACTGAATCACGACTCTCCCGAGAACGACTACGTGGCAGAGGTGGTACCCATGTACGGTCGCGCCGTTATTTTCAACGGGACTTTCCCCCATTCGGCGCACCCCCCTGCCCCCTCATACAGCGGCCCCCGGTACACTTTCGCGGTCAAATTGTCCTTCACCAAGCGCATGGCCCTGCTGAAGACGCACAGCGAAGAATCGAGACACAGTTACTTCAATTTGCAGGAAAGCGTCAGGTATATAAGTGCGTTTTAATGTTCCTTGAAATTAAAGGGGAACACAATAAGACCTGAAAAGCAACAATGCCTAAGGCAGTGGTTCTCAACTTTTTATGGAAGCTAGGGGTCGGCAACCTTTTTCTAGTCGCGGGCAAAACCAAACTTAAAAAGATTTCTGCGGGCCGCACAAAATGATAACTAAGAATTGTGTTTTTAGAATGCTAGAACAACTGTGAATCAGGCGGGCCTCGAAAATTTCTTGCACTTAAAGACGTGTTTAATTACATTTACAGAGGCAGTAAAGTGTTGACGCAAAGCTAATGAAAAGTGTACTAAAATTACTTTGAGGGAACACGATAACATTTAAAGTTAATCTAGCTCGGTGTTTGTTAACTGTTTCAACTTTCAAGTCAAGTCGCACCTGGCAAGCAAAGCGAGCGCGATTTTGTTTTGGTATACCTGTATTTCTTTTACATTTTTTGCAAGTTTTTATAACTTTGCCGAAAATAGAAAAATGTTGAAAAATGTTAATGCAATATTTTTTAATAGTTTTTTTCCATTTTGCGCTACGCACTTGGCAGCCTTCCAAGGCGCAACGGTAAAGAATCGCTGATCTAAGGCAGCATCAAAACGCAAACAAACCGGACGTATAATGAACATTCGCGCGAAGTGCAAACATTTTTCGCAATTACGTAGTTAAAATAGTTGAAAAGTATGTGAAATAGACTCGTGTCTAATTTGTCAAAGAGGCAGCGGGCCGGATGAATTACATCGGCGGGCCGTAGGTTGCCGACCCCTGTTTTATGGCTTGCAGCACGCCTCAGAAATATTAAATAGATTGCGGCACACCCACACGATTTTTTCGTAGGTAGTTTACCAAAATGTTAAAATAAACTAAACTGGAACAACACATGTCAACTCTACGCCACGTAGGAAGTTTTAATTGGATTTATTCCACTCCAATCTTGCACAAAAAGTTGTAAGAGTTAAACAAAAGTCAGATTCTTAAAGATTGCCAAATATCTCTCGGCACCCTTGAGCATTATAGATGATACCCCGGTTAAGAATAACTGACATAAGGCTTAAAAATTATATGATACCATAGTATTAAGACCAACGACATACTAAACTCCAGCTTTTGGCCACTCAATTCTGTTCGCTGAACTTTTTGTTATCGAACAAAACATAAGACATAAGCTTTAATAAACTCAATTCAATTATTATGAGTCATGTTGAGCAAGGAATTTACGGAGGTTTTTCTAATACTACAGTTTGTAGGAAAACGTTTGGTATAAGTTCGTTTTAATGTTACTTGAAATCGAAGGGGAACACATAATAAGACCTAAAAAAAGCAATAATACCTAAATCAAAATCTATAATATAATAGTATTAAGACCAACGACATACTAAAGCCAAATACGCAGTAATATACACGACACAATACGAACTTAATCGTCTGAATAAGACATAAACCTTAATCCGATGTAGACGGTGTTACAACTATTAGATTTTAGTCATTTTGGTCTTCATCCGAACTGCGTTTTATTTCGACATAGGTGTTATTCTATTTTGGTCTTATATGGCTAGAGTCCAAATTAAGTTTACCAAAAGTAACCGGGCAGTTACTTTGACTTGTGAAAAAGATTCCAGTAAGCATAAATCCTTTTTTTCGCTCGGCGCATTTTTTAGCTTCAAAAACCAATTTTATTTTAAATATTTGTATGTTGCTAAAGTAAGATTTGGTTAACCATGTTTTTTAACTTTGACTAGTCAATTTAACACGAAAAAGAAAACTCTTAAGTTATTTATTTTTGTAGTGCTGGCAAAGTTTACCTACAAATTTTGTTTCAAAAACAAAATAAGAAATAGTCCCTTAAGTAAGCAACCAGAATGATTTTTATATAAAAAAATAATAGTGTGAAAAATATTTTTTATTGCAAAAAAATATATACATTACATTCATTTATTCCAACAAACATTAAACGCGACATTGGTTCGTTTTTGATGTGTTTTCTAACAGGGTTTTTCCTTTACAGGAGCGTGGTGCAGAACCCGGCGTTATTTGAGGCGCAGCAGAAAATCACCACAGTGCTTAGCCACCTTCAGACCAAGGCCGTTCAGGCCGAGCTTGACTACGTTAAGATGCGCGATCCCGGGCCGTCAATACCACAGGTATTTGTTTGTTTTGAGGATTTTTTCTCACTAACTAATATGCTTTATAAGTGTATTTAGGTAATTCGGCCGATATAGTTGGAATATTTTTTGTTTTTTGACGAAATTTGGTGGATATCTTGTTTACTAGTTTTTTTCCAAAATTAGGGATGCCCAGTTTCGTTTTTATATAAGCTATATCCCAGCTAACAATTTGACGTCGCAGCGCCGTAGATTTTTGGTTTAAGTTTGGTCAATAAGACGTTGCAACCTAACGTTATTTCCACGTAAAAGCGTCGACACTTTACGACGTAGATGCGACGTTGTAAATTACGATGTTCAGTGACGTCATTTATATCGGATCGAAGCTGATACTCAATGCAAATTGGTGTATTGGTACTATCAAAACTTTCCTTAGATCACAGAATACCGCAATTACGCCAAAAACGCCAAATCACTTCTGCCTACTAAACCCTATATTGGATTGCGTAAAACTTCTGATCCGAAATTGAACTACTAGCACTACAATTTTAGCAATAGATTGTGATTTAACACTACGTTTTATGACTTTAATGGTAAATGATCCTGGAAGTTGTAAAATGCCAATCGGAGGTAACTAAATTCCCAACCGTCAGGTAAAACTCCAAATTGTAACGTTTGCACGTTTTAATTTCCTACTTTCGCTCGGTTAGTCATTGTCACGACGTATTTGATATTGTTTTCACTAAACGCCTCAAAAAAAAAATACGAACAAAAATTTCGAAAAATAAAAGACCAAATCATTTGCCAAACGCAAAACATCTTTATTTGACTCATCAGAGTGATAACAAAAATGCGTTACTCGCACCGAGTAGTAATAAATTGCTAAACTCGTGCAGAACACGAGTTCCCGAACCTAATAAATTGCTAAACTCGTGCAGAACACGAGTTCCCGAACCTAATACATTGCTAAACTCGTGCAGAATACGAGTTCCCGAACCTAATACATTGCTAAACTCGTGCAGAATACGAGTTCCCGAACCTAATACATTGCTAAACTCGTGCAGAATACGAGTTCCCGAACCTAATACATTGCTAAACTCGTGCAGAATACGAGTTCCCGAACCGAATACATTGCTAAACTCGTGCAGAATACGAGTTCCCGAACCTAATACATTGCTAAACTCGTGCAGAATACGAGTTCCCGAACCTAATACATTGCTAAACTCGTGCAGAATACGAGTTCCCGAACCTAATACATTGCTAAACTCGTGCAAAATACGAGTTCCCGAACCTAATACATTGCTAAACTCGTGCAGAATACGAGTTCCCGAACCTAATACATTGCTAAACTCGTGCAGAATACGAGTTCCCGAACCGAATACATTGCTAAACTCGTGCAGAATACGAGTTCCCGAACCTAATACATTGCTAAACTCGTGCAGAATACGAGTTCCCGAACCTAATACATTGCTAAACTCGTGCAGAATACGAGTTCCCGAACCTAATACATTGCTAAACTCGTGCAGAATATGAGTTCCCGAACCTAATACATTGCTAAACTCGTGTAGAACACGAGTTCCCGAACCGACCTCCACTCGAAAATATGCAAATTTTCCAAATTTGTCACTACTACAACTCATATTTTTCGATTTTTAACCAACTTCTTCCAACAGTATTCAAAACTCGACGTTTTTAGTGGGGCGAAAGCCCTGTGACTTGAATAAAATTACTACCGTATTTTTGCTGGAAAATTGCAGGTTTTTGTTTCGGGTTGACACCAAGAAATATGTTACTAATCTGGACATTATGCAGCAGCCTCGTCAATAGCTCTTTGTAGGTTAATACAAAATTACTCGCGTGTTAAACCAAAAAGTTGCAAAAACATACTTTAAGATTTTAAAAAGAAATATTTACCTGTTACTTTATAAAAATACAACTGTATTTTTGCTAAAAAATTGCAGGTTTTTGATCGGGTCCAGTACGCAGAGAAATCGTTATTACTTCGGCATTTTATACATGTTTTCTTTTTGTACAGAAAATAGCGATGTCTATTTATCAGACGAAATGTATATTTCTGTAAAATTTTGAGAAAATATTTTCTGTTTTTTGTCTGTTTTTATAAACAGTCTTTATAAGATCACTTCGGTTTGGTTTTAAACTCCAAACTTCGACTGTTTCTTTAGATGTACAGAGATGAATTGACAGGCAAACCACCACAGGATCCACAGGATCAAGACGACAAAGAACAAGGAGAAGAAGAAGCAGAAGGAGTAGAGGAAGATGATGAAAGCAAATTTGATCTACAACGATTCCAAGAGGAATCGGAAGACATGGACCTCAATGCGACCAAAGAGGAGAGGGAGGCTATGGAGCAGCTAATTGATGAAGACCTTCTTGGCGAGACGCAGATGAACAAGGAGACTTATTCCAACATCCTGGAAATGATCCGCCACTACCGGATTCCGGAGTTGATGAGCAAAGATAAGTCCTCTTCAGAGCCTTTAAACTTCTCAAAGATCGTGAGCAACGTAACGGAGAAGCAACGGGAACGCGTGATGCCGGCTTGGACCCGGATTTGCGAGAAGGACGACTCCTGCCTCCAGGACTACTTGGAGCTCTTCCTCCGTCAGCACTTCCGCCTTAGACGCGAGAACATCCAGGCACTCTTCACCGCTATCTAAGATTACGCCCGACAAGAATACAGCTCTTCTAAGCTTTACCCTCCACTCTTTTTTTCCGGGTTCAGACGCAATTTTACGAGTAGGAAACAAACTTTTTGTTTGTTTGATTTTTTTTTTTCAGCCAAATGTTGTCATCAGGGTTTTTCAGTTTTCGTTCTTAACTCACTGTTTTCTGTATTTCTGAGTGGCGGAGCTCAAATTGTGCGAGCTAATTTGGGGACGTTTTACGCGGAGATACTTTTTTTTTTCTCTTCTTTGCCAAATTTTGACGTCAAGGATTGCTTTAAGTTTTTGGGTTTCAGCTACCCAGTTAGTTTTTCTTTTGAAACGCGGGACTTGAACGGTTCTAGTCGGTTTGGCCATTTATTCCATGGATAAACACGTATTTTGCCTTCTTGATGAGTCAAGTTCGGCGTTTGGCGGCTTACTTTTCCCATTTTCGAGCAGATTTCGTAAATTAGCAAAACTACCCCGATCTTTGGGGGTTTTGCGCTTGCCCTTCCATGTGCAAGATAAATTTTACAACATCCACTGCCAATCTATGCCTTTATAAACAGCACAAACATTAAAAAATTTGTATTAGAAAACAAATACTTGGCTAGTAAAAACTACCGGGATTTATTTTGCGGAGTGGAATTTTTTAAGTTCGTCGAATTTTGCCTGGTTCTCTATTGTTAGTGTAGCTACCGCGAACTGAAAATACGTTAATGTTACTGATTCTAGCGCTGTTTAATTGTACAGCTTAGGATCTGTTAATTAGCTAAACTAATTTAAAAATGGATCACTCTTTTTTCTGTTCAAATTTATTTGACTTGAGCACATTAATTGCATAAAAAAAGGCTCTTCTCGATTTAGAAATAAAGCCGTAGGTCTTTCAAACAAGTAACGTTGCCCATTTTTGAAGCCTGATGTATATTGTTGGACCTGAATCCTTATCCTCAAATGAAATAAGGCAATATCAATCCCAAATAACGCTATTTATGTTTCTGTCTATTAAATTTTTTAGTTCTTCCATTTTGAAATATAAGCACAACGTTAGTGTAAAAACGATAACCTTTAAACTAGTTTAAAGTTTCAAAGTGCAAAGAAGACTTTCTACATTATTCAGATTAATGTTTTATTTGGCTTAAATTAACTCTTCGTAGACGTGTCTCTTTGCGTGAAATTAGATTTTAATCTGCTTTCGTATATTTTTAACAATAACGTCGATGTAACTGTTGGAAGTTCTAGTCCTTTCAGTTTTTTCACTGTTATCTTGAGCGCCTTACGAGATTCATGAATTACTGTCATTTGTGTAGCTGTTTTTTTGTGATTCGTGCAATACGCAAAGGATTTTTCTTTGACGTGCCATACAAGAGATTAAAGCGAAAATTGTAAATAGATTCTAAAAAATAGAGATAGAGAGTTGTTTGTATTTTCTGTGTATGTTTTTGTTTTGAAAAGGATTTTTAAACTACATCACTAACAAATATAATATATATATAGCTCATCGAACTACTACAGCAGGGGTCGGCAACCTTTTTTACACTGCGGACCGGTTTATAACAGAAATTTTGTCGCGGACCGGCGACACTTTTTTCAATGTCCCAATTAAAATGCGTGCGTTTTTTCGAAATTTTTCTGTCTGAACATCAACATTGTTTGCATGATTTAAGTCTATTGCACTTCAGGGTGAGCACGCTTGAACATCAAAAAACATTATGTATGGCCCGTTTTCGATATATTGTAAGTACGAGGAGTTGGATTTTACAATAAAAAATCGGGTTTTGATCAAAATGTTATCTGGAAACCCTGCTACTGACCGGTACCGGTCCGCGTACCGGCGATTGCCGACCACTATACTACAGGGTTCTTTAAAGGAATTGATTGACGTATTAAAATGTCCATACATTTCTTGAAAAAAAATCTTGAAAAGTTTTTAAATGTTCTTGGAATTTATTTTAGTGTCCAGCTTAAAGGTATGTGTTAATTAAGTGCGGATAAAATAATGTTTTTTAGCTGTTTTTAATTGTTTTGACCGTGGCAATTTTACTGTTTAGTTTTAAAATTAAATTAAAAAAACGTCCAATTTGGAAGATTTCAAAGCCTTTTGATTTTGTTTGCTTTACCATGCAATTAAGTTAGTAAAAGACGCTGCCTTTTACAAGTCTTTTCGTAATAAATATTTTTACGCCTTTCCCCCAAACTGTAAGACAGCTTTGGTGGCAAAATACCATACCCAGACGTTTTTTTCCAGCCAAAACCACCTTAAAACTCCCCCGATTTTTTTTCAATCACTGCGCGAACTTCTTTTAATCCATTTAAACAGTAAACATACACAAAGTGGCAAGTCTCTGTTTTCTTCACATCTGCTGAACCAGGACGCTTAAGCGCTTAATTGCATCCATTTTGGAGCGAGTGCCATCCGGTACGTAAGCGATACCCACAAGTGTGCATATGGAGACATAAGTTCGCATAGAACCTTTTTTCGGTTAGGCCGAAAAACGCCGCAGAGCTAACTCTTCAGCGTGAAAAACGGATTAAGTTTCGACAATTTGTTTTGCTGGAAAAGCGTTCTTTGTCCTTTTCGTACTTTTCATCCGGAGTTGACCTACAAAACGAGATTTAGACTTTGACCCAGTGTTGTAATGACTTTGTAGAGGTCCCACCGTCTGTATTAATTTGGGGACGTTTTACGCGGAGATACTTTTTTTTTCTCTTCTTTGCCAAATTTTGACGTCAAGGATTGCTTTAAGTTTTTGGGTTTCAGCTACCCAGTTAGTTTTTCTTTTGAAACGCGGGACTTGAACGGTTCTAGTCGGTTTGGCCATTTATTCCATGGATAAACACGTATTTTGCCTTCTTGATGAGTCAAGTTCGGCGTTTGGCGGCTTACTTTTCCCATTTTCGAGCAGATTTCGTAAATTAGCAAAACTACCCCGATCTTTGGGGGTTTTGCGCTTGCCCTTCCATGTGCAAGATAAATTTTACAACATCCACTGCCAATCTATGCCTTTATAAACAGCACAAACATTAAAAAATTTGTATTAGAAAACAAATCCCTGGCTAGTAAAAACTACCGGGATTTATTTTGCGGAGTGGAATTTTTTAAGTTCGTCGAATTTTGCCTGGTTCTCTATTGTTAGTGTAGCTACCGCGAACTGAAAATACGTTAATGTTACTGATTGCTGTTTAATTGTACAGCTTAGGACCTGTTAATTAGCTAAACTAATTTAAAAATGGAGCACTCTTTTTTTCTGTTCAAATTTATTTGACTTGTGCACATTAGTTGCATGAAAAAATCTCTTCTCGATTTAGAAATAAAGCCGTACGTCGTTTAAACAAGTAACGACATCCTTATCCTCAAATGAAATAAGGCCATATAGTATCAATCCCAAATAACGATATTTATGTTTGTGCCTTTTAAATTTTTTAGTTCTTCCATTCTGAAACAAATAAGCACAACGTTATTGCAAAAAAACGATAATATTGAAACTATAGTTTAAAGTTTCAAAGTGCAAAGAACACTTTCGACATTATTCAGATTAATGTTTTAATTGGCTTAAATTAACTCTTCGTAGAAGTGTCTCTTTGCGTGAAATTAGATTTCAATCTGCTTTCGTATACTTTTAACAATAACGCCGATGTAACTGTTGGAAGTTCTAGTCCTTCCAGTTTTTTCACTGTTATCTTGAGCGCCTTACGAGATTCATGAATTACTGTCATTTGTGTAGCTGTTTTTTTGTGATTCGTGCAATACGCCAAGGCTTTTTCTTTGACGTGCCATACAAGAGATTAAAGCGAATATATTGTAAATAGATTCTAAAAAATAGAGATAGAGAGTTGTATTTTCTGTGTCTGGTTTTGTTTTGAAAAGGATTTTTAGAGTTTTACAAAACAAAAAACTACATCACTAACATATATAATATATATATGTTATATATAGCTCATCTAACTACTACAGGGTTCTTTGAATGTCCTTAAATTGATTTACGTATTAAAATGTCTTCAGAAAAAAATCTCGAAAAGTTTTTGAATGTTTTTGGAATTTATTTATGTCCAGCTTTAAGATGTGTTAAGTCAGTGTACTTTAAATACATTTTTCAGCTATTTTCATTCTGACTCATTAAGCGATTTAATTAAGCCTCATTAAGCGATTAATGAGATGTGTGATATCTTCTCTCACCAGAGATCTTGTTAGTTTTGGCAGAAGTGCCAACTCGAAGTTCACTTAACAAGTGCTCATCTGTGAGCTGATTCCTGAATTTTGTCTTGAACAGGCTTTCCTTTTTCGGCAATTGCTTTCGATAACTTATAGCCCAGTTTTGTAACAAGCTCAACGTCTTTCTTATAACAATGAAATACCTCTTGTTGTTTGCTCAAAGAATTTTTCAATTGCAGCATTTTGTCAACCCGCAATTGACCTACAACGCTATCATAATTAGAGTGTTTTTAACTATAGTGTCCCTTAGAAATTATACTCTTTTACTACTGATATAACGTTTTGACAAAGCAGGCAAACTACATCTTGCTTGTTGAATTTCCAGCTTTCATTATCAACCTTTCTTTTTGCAAGCAAAACAAGGCAGTTTTACTACAATTCAGACTATGACGCAATAATCGAGGTTCGGAGAGTGTGACGTAATACAAATTGATAAATGCCAATGATTCCGTTACAAATAACTTCTTAAACAGTGAAAATTTAAAAACAAAACAAAGGGATACTTGACGAAGTCTGTGCGGGCCACGTAAATAGGTCTCGCGGGCCGTATGTTGCACGCCTCTGTTTTAATCCATTTAAACAGTAAACATACACAAAGTGGCAAGTCTCTGTTTTCTTCACATCCGCTAAACCAGGACGCCAATGCACTTAATTGCATCCATTTTGGAGCGCGTGCCATCCGGTACGTAAGCTAAACCCACAAGTGTGCATATGGATACATACGTTCGCATAGAACTTTTTTCGGTTTGGCCGAAAAACGCTGCAGAGCTAACTCTTCAGCGTGAAAAACGGATTAAGTTTCGACAATTTGTTTTGCTGGAAAAGCGTATTTTAAACGCTTCAAAAAAAGCATCGGTGGAGAAATATAAAGCCCGGCCTTCTGTTTATGCGCTTAAAAAATTTTAGTTTGACTAAGTGAAATCAGAATTAGAACACCATTATTTTCGAAAAAAAACATAGTCAAAATAAGGCGAAAGACAGGCCTTAAATTAAGTTGGAATATAATCTTCAGTGAAATGAGACCTCAACCCGTCAGAGAAAGGCTTAAACTGCACTACAATATTACTTCTTACCTAACCAAAACACTACTTCCTATTTCATCACTCCGTAAATATCTAATATTTTTGCCAGAGTTGTCTTCTCGACAAACCTTTTCAGTTTGTGCGTCTTAAATTGGCAGGTTCTTACGTTTTTTGTTAGGCGCTATTGGCGAGGCATTATAACGCTAACCAACGGGGGTGGGGGGTCATAAAAAAGTAACCTTGAGAACACTACACGATTCTTTATTTTGTCAAAGTTTTTCGTTGGCGAGGTGACACTTTGAAGCAAAACTTACATTTCAAGGATGTTATCGATGTGCATGAAGCAAAATAACCTATCATTTGGTCTGACAAAACTTTGATTTACCGGTACCTTTGCGCAAAAATAAGATTCTATCAAAATAGCCCATAAGACACATTAGAAACGTCATTAGGTTTCGCTTTTTTGCTGTTCATCATTAACACTACAAACATGACACTAAATTCGAAGTTCGCATAAAAGTTTATAGTAACTGACAAGGTTTTAGCCTTGGCCTACATTGTGATAAAACAAGCTATGTCTCAAGCAAAATTAGCCTTACTAATGGCGCTATTGTGTACCGGTACCAGAAATAGTAATTAAAATTACTTAAAGCGCTTGGTGTGATAAAAACGGCTTGTGGCAGTGGAACAATTTTTGTTATAGAATCCGTGAAATACAAATAGCACAACGTTTCTAACCATTACAGAACTACCGTACGCCACAAAAACACTTCATTGACGTAACAAATCCAAACACGCAAAGAACTTTTTTGTTTAATAAAGTTAAAACCACTTTATCAAGTTAAAAAACCCTTTAGAAAATTCGAGAAATTTAGGTGTGTTTTTGTTTGATCACTTAACACATTAAACGAAGGCATTGTCGAAGTTTGCAAAATTCGGTTGAAAGGTTCCGGGTCTATCCATCATTCCAGGCAATGAAGTTGAATTGTCAGCCTTGTGCTCACTTGTTTTCCGTCCTTTTCCCTGAACGGAGCTCCAAGGGTCGAAGCTGTCGTAAGCTATTTCGTTGTCACTCATCTTACCCTGTGCTTCAGCTTTAAAAAGTAAGAAAATGTTCAAACAACTATCGTTTTGGCGCTAACAAAAACAAGAGTGATCTACGGGGAGAGATATTCATTCGGCGTTCGAAATCATTAAAATCGTATGGGAACGACCTTGCTTTACTTGTATGGTGTTTGTGATAAAGTTATCAAGCATATTCAGAAATGACACTTTGTTAAGTATCGCATTTCTCAAAATGCTAATTTGTCCATACGATTCAAACGATTCATTTACCAAATAATCTCAAATTACAACACTCAAGTAATTACTTAAGTCAATGACATCACTTAAGTGTACTTAAGTTAGGCTAGGTTTATTATTTTTAAACGACTTAACTTTGACTTAAGTACTTTTGTTGTTGTTTTTTAATTAGGTTGTTGCTCACAATTGAATAAGTTTAAAAATTTTATTAGTTTATCGTTTAATTCTTTTATGACAAGGAGGAGGAATTCACTTGCTCTGGACTTAAATTATTTCACAAATGACTGGACTGAGACTTTAAAATGACTTGTGCAACCCTGATAGTACTTTAAACTGAAAGTATATAAAAACTTGTATTAGAAGTAAACAAAAAAAATTGAACCTAAATGTTGACCATCCTTGATCCAACAAAACTTTTATCCTAACCTTTTGTACTCCTCTGGGAATCTTTTTTGCTGGTAGACCATACTCTTCCTGAAACTTCATCTTTGTCCTTTTCGTACTTTTCACCCGGAGTTGACCTACAAAACGAGATTTAGACTTTGACCCAGTGTTGTAATGACTTAAGTCACTGTTTTTAAATGACTTGACTTAAGTCTTTTGGGCAAAATGACTTGACTTGACTTAAGTCTTTTGGGCAAATGACTTGACTTGACTTAAGTCTTTTGGGCAAATGACTTGACTTGACTTAAGTCTTTTGGACAAATGACTAGGGTTAAAATGAATTGTTTTAATTAAGCAATTATTAAAAAATTGCGTTATTTATCCCAATCTTTGAGCATAAAAGAATTTGCTTGCAACATGTTGCTTTTATGTTATTTTTTACTTGAGTTGTTCGAGGAATTGGAAATCATGATATAGATTCTAGAACTACAATATGAAACGGTAAACACTCAAGTCTTTAACCTTTAGGCACGGAAGCAAAACATCAGTCTTACTTAAAGTTACCCTAGCAAATACAAGCCTCAAACTTTTAGGTACCGGTACTGTATCATATATACACAAGAACGTACGAATTTTTGGTGCAGACGAATCCAATATTGAAGCAGATAGATATGAAAAGTAGCAGCGACAAAATCCAAACCACGGCAACCAAGTTCGGACATGTCTTTTCAAGCGGCTTCTTGTGGTTGGATACTGGTTAAAAGGTTGGGTAAATGTCCATTGGTTAACCTTGCAACTGTTATTTAGGGCTGCGGAGTCGGTTTAAAACAACTCGAGCACGACTCACGAAACAGATTCCGCCCTACAAATCAAATCGACTCCAGCCAAAAATACGAAAAAACTCCGTCGAAGTCCGGATTCTTGCCCATAGGCTATTTAGCAGCCCTGTATGTGCATAAATTTACAAGCATTAACCACGTAGATCTGGCAAACTGAATGTGAAAAAGGCCCATATGGGTAAATGCCGGCAATGAAGACAAATTGAAGAAATTGTTTTTTTGCCTTTCCCTCGAGCAAAGTCATTCATTTATAAGTTGTTGTGAACCCATAAAAAATACGTTACTTAAATATTAGTAACTTTTATCTTTTTTTTTTTTTTTCATTATTTTTTATCTAGTGACATATTTTCCTTGACATATTTTCCCATGGCTTCTTGATAAACCACTTAATTTGTACCTAGCGATAGTACAGGGGATCAGTTAGGTCGCGGCCAGGAAAGAATAGTTAAGCACCAATGGGCTCTATACAATGAAACAGATTACTCTTGTTCATTTTACCGCTCTCCATCGTTGTGATTTGCATCCTAGGTTTCTTCGCAGCTGTGCGAATTTCTGGACCTTACAAGAAAAGTAAATATATGTATTTAAACTTTAACATTAGGTTACCATAAATTAGTTTACTTTTTTAAAGGTTGTAGATACAAAATAACCTTATTTTAGACATAATAACATTAGGCATAGTTGCAGAACCACTGGCCAAGTTGATAAAGCAGAATTACCGATTCTTATTGGAGCGTATGGAACGATCTTCCCAATGTTATGTGGTTTGTTTTCCTCGATCATACCGATTTTAGGACCTATAAAAACAAGAAAATCGGTTTACAAAGTATTTAGGAGGCAAACTAATTCCATTGAACACTATTCGAAGACACTAGCAGTTGTAGGCCTACTTATAATACGTGTACCGTTATCGTTCGTCAGTAAGACTTTAGAAGTGGTAATTAACATAGTATCTGAACGTATATAACTCATGGTTCAGTTACTTTATTGAACTCCCAAATTGCTTTTATAATTGCATGCATTTAATATGAAAAATTAAAATCTATAGTGCTCGTTTCATATAGGTAATGCTATTTCAAAGTTCTAATGGTAATGTTAGTAAAGCTTATACACAGGGTTGTAATGACTTAAGTCACAGTTTTTAGATGACTTGACTTAAGGATTTTTGACAAAATGACTTAACTTGACTTAACTCTTTCAGACAAATGACTTGTGCTGAAACGAAGTGTTTTCTTTAACCATTTTTCACTAACAAATCATAATAGGACTAGTTTACCCTTTAATAGTTTAACGTTAATATTTATGACAAGGACTTAACTTTAAATTGACTTGCTCTAATAGTGACTTGACTGGGACTTAAATTGTTATTTATTTAAAATGACTTTTATTAGCTTGGACTTTTTTGCAATTAACTTGACTGGGACTTAAGTCATTTTAAAATATGCTTATACCGTCTGTAATTTGAATTAGCTGCTCAATGTCGCTGCTTTTCTGTGTCGGTTCTTTCATACCTGAATAAATGAAAATCGAGTAAATTGGAATTGGCCGGGAAAAAGCAATCTAACAGAAGTGTTCAGTATAGTAGTAGCATACCTGATGTCGATTTTATGCAAGCTGTTTCAACAGCTAAAAAGGTCCATCTGTGTCATAAAAACTACCCAATAAAGTTTAAATGCACGACTGTTGTGCCAGCCGAGTTTGTCCAAAATAGCCATCAACAATGCATGTACCTAACACAGTAGCCTATATCGATATACCTTCCATTTTAATGTTTTACGCCCTAAAAAAAGGCCTTTTTAGCTTTGGAAACAAACAGTTCTAAGGTTTTATTGGCAATGCATAAGTGAGTGTCTTTTACCTGCATGCTCATGTGTGTTCGCTTATACACGGCACTCATAAGCAGGGCTGCGGAGTCGGTTAAAAACAACCCGAGTCCGACTCCGGCCAAAAAAATACACCGGAGTCCCGAGTCCCGAGTCCGACTTCGACTCCGCAGCCCTGCTCACAAGTGACAAAATACATGAATAAATAAACGCAAATTTTGGGCACCAAACCTATTATTATAGACACATTGCAATAAATAAATCGTAAAAGTTTTGAACAAATCATTTTACAAAATAATTTAACCAACCCAAGTGTAAAACAAACTGGTCTAAATTAATTTCGAAACCAAGGCTAAACCGTCTACCTAAGTCAAGTACCATGTAATAAGGCCAGCAACTGGCAGTTTTGCAACATGCCTAAATACTGGCAGTTTTGCAGCAGGCCTAGACAGTAAAACTATTAGCATTATTCATTTTTCTCTGAAAATTACTGACAAAAAACCAACGTTACCGTAGGGTCTTTGACAAATTCTGCCAGCTGGCTTGCTGCAAAGCTGGTCGTGCCATTCGAAGCCATCTGGCCTGAAAACTACCACCACACATTGCTCGTCAAGTCCCTGGTAGCTAATATTCGGCTGGGCTCTTCCCCAATTTGAATACAACGCAAGATCTCCGTTGAGCCACTTGAACGTGTAGTCCTGGTATCGCCTCAGACCAATGAAATATCCAATGGTCTTCCCTGAAGAAAATCACAAAGTCGCCATATTTTATGTAGGATGTGTAACTCTTAGTAAGTGCAAACACATTAACTTTTTTGACAGCTTTCATACGACCTGAATTGTATTCAAAGTTTAACTCTAAATCTGCTTTATTTTAGTTGTATGTTGTCTCAAAACGCCCTTTATTCCTCCAGTACTATGACCTCTTTACTCTCAAAATTTTTTATTTTGATTGATATTGAATATGTTTAAAAAAGTCTTGTACGTTATCAAACGTTGGGTTGAGCTGCAATCCATGTTTAAATATCTAGGATTAGTTTGGTATTGGATTGGCATCGATATGACCAGTGCTACCACAAAATGCATAACAACTTTTGCATAATTGTCAAGTTTTACTTGAACCTACTTTACATTTGGCGATTTGTTACTTGAATAGGCGTTCAACGCCAAGTGAAAAACGGTCGATTTTGCTGCTAGGTTGGTGTTTTGGCGAAATATCGAGAAACGCAGCATAGCCGAAAACAAAACATGTATTTTATATGTAGCCTGTCATAAAAAAGAGTGGCATTGCGCGTTCACAATAAAATCTGAACAACTTAAAACAACGAACCACCAGTAAAGACGCTAAAAAAAGTATATTTAATAAACAGAAGCATTTCTATGTTGCTCATATGCAGCACGTCGGACTTGGGACTCCGGTAGTGTTGTACAGTTTTACTCTTGCCCCGAGTCAGTTTCTGTTCAAATAAACTGACTGCGTCACAGAGTTTTGAGTCTGGCTCCGACCACGCAGCCAGACTCGCCAGTCCTTTTTTCGCAGCCCTGACGAGAACTCAGCACTCACCTGTAAAGCGCGTCACAAATTTGTCAACGGCCCACGAATCAACTTTGGCCAGGGACGCATTCATTCGCTCACAGGCCAGTTTGGCGCCTTCGAAGTTGTGAGGCGTTGTGTCGATCCAGTACTCATATGCATCCCGCCTATGCCAGTTTGCTGTCGCGCACTCATGGCCCAACAGACAGAAGAGTAATGCAATCGCCGCCCAGCGCAACATTTCTCAATTAATTTTATCTATAATTGGAGTACCTTCGTCCTTCAGGGTTTCTGAAAGTGTTGTAAGCAAGTCATTTTGAAATGGCTTAAGTCACATTTTTTGTAAAATACTTGGGTGTAAGTCCAGTCTTTTCAAAAAATTACAAAGCAAGTCCCAGTCCCAGTCATCAGTTGCCCAAATCAAACCACTAATATAACAATGAAACGGTAAACCATTAGATTTGGTAAACTCGTCGGATTAGGAGCAATAATCCAACTAAAAAATAACAAAAAAACAACAGGTAGCAATCTAAACTGTTTACAATAAATACCTTAATTTTATAATAATAAAATGTTGTAAATACACGAGCGAATCAGACCTTTGTTATACATACTTGTGGATAATATATATGATTTATAGAAAACTTATCTAAATTTATTTACATCACGATCCTTTTGCTATTGGCTCAGCGGCAGCCCAGCAGCTTAACTGTTAACTGTTTTTGGCCTTTGCAACTTTTGACTCATGAAAAATCATCACATTATTTTTTTATTCTAAATCTTCTAAGCGTCCAACTGATAAAACTTAAAACCTAAAAATGTTCTCCGGATGAATTCCTGAATACTGGTACATGGTAACGGCATTTGCAAATCGAAAGTGAGAGCTTTTTATTTCGGCGCCCTGTATATCAATTTAAAGTCAAAATGAAAAGCAGCGAAATTATAGCAATGCACTTAGCGGTCAAACGGGTGCATTTGGAGCTAGCCAAAATAGCGTTGTTTATCAGAACAGCATTGTACACCGGCCGTGTGAGGGCACGCAACATACGCAAAGCCATTGAGGTACAAACGTGCTGACACGAGGTAATGTGGCTTTATTTACGGCAGTGGTTCCCAAACTATTTTATTCCGTTGCCATTTGTTTTTTTTACAAAACAGATGGTGGCCCATCGTTTTTTTCACCTCTAGTTATGACTAGTGCATATTGATTAACAAAAGTTTTCCAATATTATAAACATTTTTATTCCATGTAACCATTTGTCTAACAACAAATTTAACTTTATTAAATTTCTGATCAGTCTGTTGAAGTTAAACACCTAGTACGCACAGTTTATGCCAACAACTATTTTCGTAAAAAATGAGTAGTTGCAATATTTTCAAATAGAACTATGGTCTCATGGCCCACTACTTGGCCATGGCCCACAGTTTGGGAACCACTTGTTTACGGAATTGCACAAACCTGTGATTGCACTTACATTTCGTGAGCTTCGTGTGCATTTGAAACGGAGACCCGTGTACGAAACCAGGCCTGATCAAGATTGCCATATTCACCGCGGGACTTTAAAGTACTTGATCAAAATTTTGTTAATCGATAGTAGGTCTGGTTTAAACGTACTACATTGGAGAGAACAAACCAACGTATACTGTGTAAACTTTATTTTATAGTTGCCAGCGGAATATATTTTTCCATCCCCGAAATAAGTTTATCCAGTTCCGAATTTGCCATAAGAACTACACGCATATGTATTTTCTATCACATGTTGAAACACAATGTGTGGTTTTGTGCGTCTTGATCGCAAGCACATACGTCAGTATTATAAGAATATATCAACCAATTTAAAAAATATATCAAATTCAAGTCAGTTTGACCAAAATGCTTAAATTGAAAAAAGTGAATAAATACACTTGATCAAGTCATTGACTTAATACTGGGTTAAATGGAGTAATGCTTGATAAGGCTACACTTGGTATTATTTTGTTCAGAACCCCATAAAACCTTACCTGTAAACGTTTTGCAACCTATCGTAACATTTTGAATAACATCACCCAATTTAAATAAGCAAAAAGTTTGTTTTACTTAAAGCCGGTTACCACTGAAACGCCTTGGAATGTAATTTGATTGGCGGCAAAATCTCCTGAGGAAATGTGGGATGAATCAATCTGAAAAAAGGTTGTTTCAGATTAGTACGAGCGTGTAGCCGTGATTCAAGGAAAACTTGATTTTAGGTTAATTTTAGTCGTGATGCATTGCAGGTTAAATGTCGCAATATTATGTAGTCACTGCGCAACCTATTTATACAGAATCTCAGGTAGAGTGGAGTTAATTCAATCAGGGTTCATACTATAAAGTGAAAAATCTGCGATAGTTTCTATGGAAGTTGCGAGTCTTTCGTCGGGCAAAGATTTTTATCACAAGCGCAAACACTTCGTTTATATAATAGAGTAATCTAACTTTTTTTTTTTTTAGAAAAAGCTATTTGGGCAAGCGAATGTTCCCCCAATAATCTAGCAGCTTGACAAACAACCAAAAAACAGAACGCTAAAAACATGGCGCTAGTTTATTGCCTTCAAGGCAATTAGGTAATCGGAGCGTCGGGCGTTTTAAAAATGTTTGCAAGACGACCGTTTATGTTGGATACAATGCCAAGTAGCACCAGTCTATTGGTTTCATTTCGTTTTCTGGAAAGCCCTACAATTTGCATGTTATATCACTATTCATTATGTCTTGACTATTCTGTGGAATATTTCGACAACATGCCTGAACTAATTTTTTTCTCGAAGATTCTTCGTGGGAGCTGGAATGAGAAGACCCTGGAATCAAGACTGAAGTGGAATAAGATCCTGTTCCTTTGAAGGTAAGGTAGTTTTTGGCGATGTTTAAATTCATAACTTTGTAGTAAATCCAAACGTTGAAAGGAACCATTAAGAAATAACTAAAATTTTCAATCGAGTAAATCCCAATAAACGTCTGTGGCTTTGATAACCACTAAGGATGTCCGATATTATCCGATGGGAGCCGATACCCGATATCGAGTGGTAGTATCGGTACTCAGGTGTTGTCAATACCGATCCGATCAAAAAATTAATATGAAATTTTGACGCAATAACCAAGAAAAATAACTTTAAATGTTCCAATTTTCCTATTTTATTTGTGTGACCATAGGTATAACGTCAGTTGGTATTGGGCCGCATGCTTTTAGTCCAAATTATCGGGTATCGGAATTAAATGTTAAGTATCTAAAATCCCTGAAACCCTACATTTCCAGTTTAATCTTTTTGTGGCTCAGTAACACGCAAACAAATATTAAATAACACGTTTTTTATTTTATTTTTGAGGGTCTTTACATTTGCGGGCCTGTGGTCTAATTCAGTGCTTAACTTTTTTAGTTTTGTTCACCCCTAGCATTTATCTCCAGATTTCATTCACCCTTGTCTCATCATATAATAAAACTATCTCGTCTATATATAACAGCACAAAATGACTTAAATTGTTTCGATTTTAGTTAAGATCAACTCAAGCTAAGTTTTACCATTGTATATTTACAATTTCTCGAGTCTCAAAATATAAAGACTACAAAAGCAAAATACTGTCACCAAGTTTTGTACACTCAGTGCAAACTAACTTCACTATTACAATAAGCAAAAACAACAACAGTTCAGTAGTCCATTTACTGCAGAGCTATCATCCATTTCTGACGGTTCACCCTTATTCACCCCTTTTGTTTGGTTCACCCCTGCAAAAATGTTATTCACCCTGGGGTGAACTATGCACCAGTTAACAAGAAACACTGGTCTAATTCCTAATTTTTTTATACGGAATGTTAATACCAAATGGCAACCGTACCTTAATCATTTTAGGTTGCTTTCATGTTTTGGCATAAATTGCGCAGGGTCCCTGACGCCTGTCGGATAACTCGACTTTTAACTTAAAAAAAGAATATATATATATATATATATATATAAACAAACAAACAGAGTTTAAAAACGTTTTTTTATCTTCAGAATGAAGGCAGTATCCGGAAAAAGAAAGCAACTCAAATTGGATTCAACGATTCGGTAAGCTTGTTAGAAACGCAAAACGTTACTTTTTAGGTTTTCGGCGGTTTGGAAAAAGAAGCAAGCTTAGATTACAACCGCTTTACGCTATATATAACACTACATTGTATAAAACTTATTTAGACATTATACGTAAGGCAACTGGGGCTTACCGATATCTATGGTAGGCTACTATGGCTGTTTCTCGAATCCTGCCATTCTGAGCATGTTTAGCTTAGTTGGTAGAGCGACGGTTCCGTTATGACAGGAAGTCGTGAGTTCGAACCTCACGCAAGCTAGTTGTCTTTAAAGCCTGACCTTGCTTGCACTGCAATCCTGATCAGGCTAACGGATTTCGGTAAGCTTCTCCAAAGGCATATTGTGATAAATATTGATTTGGTTTTACTTAATAGGCCTATTTTGATGCACTAATTAAAATAGGCTTGACACAGAACAGTACATTTAATTATTTTATGTGTTCATTTTTAGGCGGGGAATTTCAGCAAGTGGACGAAAGAGACCACACCATCGCAGCACGGACCTACTACTGTTATTGGTCGCACCCAACAATCACAGAAGGTCTGTATTATTCGTATATTTATGTTTGCACAACATACCTATATGTTGGAATACCTCAATATAATATGTAAGCCGTGGATTTGGCACTCATGAAATTACCCTCAGAACTTGGTCTTGCTTATGTTAATGTGTACGGTTCCCAAATTATAACAAAACCTTTTCTTAACGCGCGTTTTTTTACAGAATTAATCCACTCCATCACGACTTCACCTGGCAGCAACAAATGGACACCAGCTCACCAAAAAGGACACCATCGCAAGAACCAGCACACTTTCAACCTACACATAAATCCAAGTGATGTAAAATAGTTTTAGTGGCTGTAGCGAGCTCGTCAGCTTCGATTTGAGTGTTTTTTGTTTTTTTTTCAAGCCTGCATTTTATGATATAACCAGGTTATTTTCCTATTATTATCATGTGGCCTGTCTCCGCTGCCAAAGCGTTGGTAGCTTTTTTAACATGGCGGAGATATTTACGTCACAACATGACGTGTTCGGCACGTCAAAATTTTGGTGGCATTTTTTAACATGGCGTAGATATTTACGTTACGCCATGACGTGTTCGGCACGTCAAAATGTCGGTGGCCCTTTTTCGCTCACTTACAAATAACATGACGTAGTAGCTTACGTCACTTCTTAAATCGTTGCATTTTACCAATGACGTATTGGGCACGTCAAAGTCAGCGGATTTTTGTAACATAAGGATAAGTTTCGTGGCTAAAATGTAACGGACGTTATGCGAAGTAATTCTCGCAAAATCGAACGTTTTTAGCGAACCGACTCATTTCCAAGTATCTGTTTTTTTGCTGTTTTGTTGTACTTACCACTCAATCGAAGCTGACACCGGTAGTATGGACAAAAATTTTATAATTGGGGTTTAATACGTTTGCTTACTGACATTTTCATAACTTTAACTTATCTGCGCAGTTCATTTTAATTTTTTGTAAAATTTTGGGTTTAATGCTTTTATAAAATGATATTTTTCTAAAAAATTGCCGCTTGTATAGTTCATTTTATAAAAGGTTAACAACGCTACGCTACAGCCATTTTATTTGTTATTTTATGGTTAGCGGTTTTATGTTTGGTTCAGGATTTAGATTTTCTAAAAAATTCAGGGGTGACCAGCCTTCTAATCGTTGGTTAGTCGTTTTTCTTTTGCCCGCCTTTCCAAAATTGATGCCAGTGCAATAACAGCACTGTATTTGTTAGTGGGTTGGGTTTCTCATATTGTATAATTGTTATTCTACCTGAACCAAAACTAAAACATGTGTGTATCCCCGATGAGACGATGACGATAAATTCCATGTAAAAGGTAGGTTTATTATGTCTTCGTCGCAAACGCCACCGCGTAATCGCTTTACGCTTTTCGCCTTTGCGTGTGTAAAGTTAAACTTGCGCCTGATGTAAGCAAATAGGGAAAAAGCCAAGACGCCATGCAGTCCACAAGCCAAGTAAAGAGAAGCACACTTCACAAGAAGAAGATTAAACCTTTAAATAAAGTGAGTGAGCTGTGTCGTTTTAAAACAAGCACTCTTTTATACCGATTCGTTTTTGCAGAAAAACTGCTCCCTACCGCCACCAAACGGATCTCCACCTAACCCTTTAAATTTGAAGCAACATGTGGACATCCGGTAAGCTATATGTGTTGATATATGAATGTTGACATGAAAGCGTTTAAAAACAACGTATTTCTTAAGAGTACAGCGTATTTGTTTATTGGTTAAAATCAGAGAATCGGTTTATTCTGTTATATCGGTATCGCTAATTTCAGACCCATATTATCGCCAACACTAAACTATATAGTATATTTTGATAAAAACAAACAAGTTTTCTAATTTAAATGATAAATGTGCGAAAATAGCTGTCACTTAGTGTGATGCGAGAAAATAAAATATTTTAAATGTTTGCTTTTGTTCATATTTTTTGCTTTTGAGTTTAAACAGTAAAAATTAACATCACCTATAATGGTTAACCCTATGCTTCCCATGTGCCTCACTACTTTAAAAATGAACAATTTGTATGCTGTGCGCCTTGTTCTGAGTATCAATTTGCAAAAACTTAAAAAAAATTGGTTTGGGGTCGAAAACAAAAATCAATAGAATCATCTCTACAGTTGTCAAGCAGTAAAATTTTATTTCACCTGTCATTCTGTAACTATATGTTTTTGACATGCTTTCATACTTGTTTTTGACATGCTTTTATACTGGTTGTTCACATGCTTTCATACTAAAAATAAACAATTTGTTTGCAGAGAGCCTCGTCACCTAAAGAAATCGACGAAGCTACCAACAGGAAAGCGCAATTTGCACTCGTAGAATCCACTCAAGGTGATTATACCATTTCTCGTTTTGTAGCTAAAAGAATATGCTAATAAATTTTCTTGGCGAGTGCTAGGCTATAATGCATGCACCTGATCCGTTAGAAATATAACAGTTCTAAGCCAAAAGTCTACGACAACTAAGGCATACAAAGGATCGAAAGGTCTGACTTTTAGACCTTGAGGTATTGGACAAAGCATTAATTTGGCTTATAATACTTGACCCACCCGAACCCAAACGCTAACTAACACTCCACCTAAAATAATGAGCGTTGATTTAATAATTATATAAACGCTTTAGCCCCTTAATTCATCAATGCGTGTGACGTAACAATCCTATATACCCTGGACGATAAATTCTTATGCACACCAAGTTTGGATTTTTCCCTAGGGTTCAAATAATTAATTATTGAATTAACGCACATTATTTGGCTTAAAATGCTTTGGGTTAGGTGGGTAAAAACATCTTATTTTTTTTATTTTTTCGAATTTTCAGTCAAATTTTATTTATGTCGGGAGTTTACCTAAAGGTCCAATTAGTGCTTTGCCACGAGATCAAGGTCTAAAAAGTCAGACATTTCGGCCCTTGGATGGCCTAATAATCGTAGACCTTTTACTTAGAACTGCACTAATTTATTTCCTTGTTGTCATTGTGTAAGGTAAGTTGGCAATGTTTTGTCGATTTTATTGGTTGTCATCCGAAAATGAGGAAAAGTTGTTTAGAGTGAGTCAGTCAGTTGTCTAGAAACTGGTTTATCAAATAAAGCTTCGAGTGAACGACTCACTAACTTTGACTTTTTTTGCAGGTACTTAACAATTGTTTTTTGTTCAGGTTTAACGTTGATTTTTTACAGAACGTAGGTCCTTAGGTAAAATTAAGTAGGATTTTTGTAAAAACACAACTGAATTTTGGGATTTCACCACTAATATGGAACGGTATGTATTCCAACGAAAATGGTATGTGGTATCTTATAATTGTATATTATATTAAACAAATTCTTTGTTTTCAGAACGGCCGATGTGTTTTGCTGTATATCTTTACCAAGTTGAACGCTGAATCCTGGATTCCCATCAGAAAAAATAAAATAAAATTAACAAAATTGAGTCATTTTTTCTTCGTATGCTGTGTAAAACAAGCTTAATTACAGCCAGCGGCCAAATAGTGCCCGTTACATTAACATGTATAAGGCAGGGATTCTTAAACTGGGCCCTTGGGAGTATGGGAGGTACAAGGTCTAATTAAACTATTAGGAAGAGTACTGTTAAAAAATAAAACGTTTCTGCACTGGATATATTTATGGGCTTCAATTCATTTCACATTTTTTTGGACCGGAAACATCATTTATGAAGTCTATTGGTGTTGCGACGTCAATTTATGACGTCATCTCCAAAAAATTCTTGTTGACACTGATCCATGCTAAGCAAAATAAAATTAAGGGTGCAAGTAAAAATACGGTGTTTTGCCACAAGACCCAATTATATTAGCGAGTTTTAGGCCTATGTGTTTTCAATAGCTGCTTTATACGACCATGTTGTGCACAAGGTACGGGTGGCTTATGGAGTAGGTATTATCTTTGCACTAAATTGGGCGGTTCCGTCTAACCGAGAGGCACCAGCACAATTCCACAAAACTATTTAAAAAAAATAAAAAAAATATTTGTACTTTTGTTTATCGTGATTGTCAAAAGTATACGTGTAATGCTATCAGTGTTACATAAACAAGCCAGTTTGAAATGACTATAGTCTTTTCAAATAAATAAGTCGATTTCTTGTCAGAAAAAATTCACTATTAAAGCTGGTAAACTCCTTCGTTTATTACCAATAACCGTTAGTAAATTATAACAAACTTAACATATGGAAAGCAAATTGTGCAAAAATTGAGGTATATAACCCAGTTTAGAAACAAAGTTGCAAAAGTAAAACGCTTTATTAAACCAAGTAACTTGTCCTAAAGTCTGTCATTTTGAAACAGTACTTAAGTCGAAAGTCATTACAGCACTGAACACTACAGCATATTTTTTTCAGCCATGTGTAGGGTTTTGAACAGATTGGGACAACTAGATAACTCTAGTTTTACTGTGTCCAATGGCATTTGTAGTAAAACTCTTTGGTTGGAACGACTTGTAAGTGGTTTTTATTTAACAGTATGAAAAGCATATATGCTATGCTAAAACACATAAAACTAAAACAAGTTTATTTTGCTATTTGATTGTAAATAATTAAATGCCATTCTAGATCAACAACTTAAGTCGAAGTCAAGTAATGTCCGGAACGACTTAAGCCTAGTCAAGTGATTTAAAAACAGTGGCTTGCGTCATTACAACCCTGGTCTTTCCTAATGAAACTATTTTTAGCTTCACCTTTTGTTGAGGTTTGGATATATTTCAGTCACGTTAACTGATAAAGATACGAGTGCGTCTTAGTCAAGATGATGTCGATTTACACGACCTTTTCTGCTTTTATCAATTTGCATTACAGATCCGTGCATAGTTTGCCTAAACTATTCTACTCATCCAGGCATGATTGGATTATAAATGGTGACGTAAAATATCGATTTTGTGAAAATGTTTTTTAATAAATGTTTGTTTTAATAAATCGTAATTCTACTAACGACGTCAATTTATACTTCATCCCTAAAATTTAATGCCGGCGGTGACCGACGCGAACGGAACTTTTTGCGGGTCTGCGTGAAAAAATCCTACTTTACACCTATAACTTAGCAGACCGAAAATCTAGTTTGTTTGATTTTTATAATATGATAAATATATTGTGCTTTCAAAGGCTATTCCCAGGCCAATTTGCAGCGGGAGTCAAGACGCCAGCAAAACGAGTGACTTGTTTAGCAGAGCGCGAGAACACGGCCAGCAAGAAAATATTTGGCAAACGAAACCTGGAACGCGTAAACTTAAGCCCTATTTATTGCGATTTAAAAAATGTGTCGCTGCTAAATACTAAATGTAATGCTTTGTGTGCAATTGAAGCTAATCTGATAAAGTTTGATTCATACTTTGTTTGGTGATATAAAATATTTTGCTTTTTTTAAGTCTGTTCATGGTGTTTTTATGTCATGAAAATAATTTTTGCTGATAAAGATTGGTAATGGTACATCTAGGATTTGGTTTGTGTGGTCTTATTCCGATTTTTCAGAGATGACGTCACAAAGTTAAGTAACGTCACATATTTACGTCATATTGTGACGTCACAGGCTGCGTCGCAAAGTTACATCTTAACGTTACCTTATGAACACAACACAGTTCATTTATCTGGGTAAAGTTTTAGATTGGACAGATGTTACTTTTAATACAAATCTTGAACGATGTAATTAATTCGCGCAAACCCAAAACGCCCTAATCTCGTTGAAGTTGCCCAAACTTTTATTTTCGTTGATCCGATATAGGACGTAGGCTACGATGCTTTTGGACTATAACATTCGTATAGAAATGGGCTAAAATATCTCGGAAACATAATTAGATTTTAATTTGCTTAATTAAAACAGGAAAAATGTAAAGTTTTCATGGCCACATGCCCTCACACTTGGATCCGCCCCTGCTGGTCCATGACAATTAATTAAATATCGCACAATTAGGACTTCATATTTTTTAAAAGGCTTGTTAACAATGCTAGTCTAGTTCATGACCTCCGGCTAGACCGCAAAAAGAAGTATAAACAAATAAGCCTCATGTAGACCATAATCAGTAAAGCATATCGGCAGGTAGTTGGCTAGAATAGGCGATATCCTGTTCACACACTCAGCGGAGCTGTAAAAACGCATATTGACGAAAAGATGACAGTTTTTCTGTATTTTGTCTGAATTTAAGTATACACTTTTAAGAGCAATTAGCTGAAAGTGACGATGTGAGCAATCTTATTGTTTTATTGTGAGTGTGGATAATTTACCAGTTCATGCTACGCTCCAGGTTGGAAAGTTTGGCCTGCGCGGGGGATTTATCCCCCGCGCAGTAGCACTTTCAGCCGCGGTCACAGCCGCGCATTTTATAGAAAATGTGTTCAGCCGCGCAAATCTGACTCGAGCAAACGCGCAAAACTTCAGCCGCGCAAACTTCTGTATGAAACTTAACAAGCACAAAAAAAATTGGCGGGCCGCATACTGAAGTTGCATAACATTTATTAACGCTAGTTTATAAGACGCGTAAAATATAATGCATCATATAGAATCACCTGCGAAACGCTAAAAACGCACAGTTCGGCGATTTGGTCACGCATCAGTGGACAACGGTCACGTGTTTAGTGACGTCAAATTAGGCAATATCGAGTAATATTGCATATTAAATGCTACACTATCCAACTTTTTAAATATTTACCTGCGCACTGCGCCAGCACACCAACCAAAAATTGCGCAGTGATTGAAGTATTCTATGAACGCTGTAAGTTTAATATAAATTCGCAATTTACAACTTTCGGTAGCCTGATGGTTTATTTTCAGCCGCGCAAGTTCAAGTCGAAATTTTATTTTCAGCCGCGCATTTTTTCAGCTGCAAAACATCTCCCCCGCGCAATATCCAAAGTTTCCAATCTGGGCTACGCTTTAAAGCAGGGGCAGGGAACCTTTTTAGTAAAGGAAGCCATATAAGCCAAATATTCGTGGTTGTATTTGCATAGGAGCCATAATTATACTGTTTTACCATCTAGTTAAAGCTTGGCAAAAAAATAGTAAATTGAGCAGGGCCGGTTATTTTGTTCTTATTTAAAGGACAGAACATGCTATGCACCGAAAATAAATTAGCTTAGTTTGCGCAACTTTGATTACGGGGTTCCATTAAAAGAAAAGGACATTTTGGATATTAAGAGATTTCTGTAAACGCATTCGCGCAAAGCGCCGAAAAGTTGCTATTATGTGAGTTAAAAAAGTAAAAATACAGTAAACTTAGGAAAGCGGTCATTGCCGCGTGCAGTTTTATTTGATATCATGTTTAGAAATCGTAGCTTAGATTTTTCTGCAAGCAATATTCTGTCATCAAACAAGGCATACGGCGCAACAAAAAAGCCATATATGGCTCGCAAGCACACTTTTAAAATGAAACGAAGCGGCCTAGTAGAGAACAACACAAGAAATAAAACGAATGAGGCCCCCTATGAGCTCGCAAACCATAGGTTCCTGGCCCCTGCTTTAAAGGAAGTCGTTTGACAGAACATCATTCATTCGCTTGTGGAATGCTGAAATAAGCGTATTAAGTTTCAGGCTTAATACTGCGTACACAGTTCACCATACGTAATGCCTGGGGTTCAGTTTGTCTACCTGAGATGTGAAAATAATACATTATATTTAAAGTTTCTGCCCAAAAAACAAAATTAAAAAGGTTTTAACTACAAATTGAATTCTTGTATCCGTGACGTAATCGTCATAAACCTGTCACGTTTGTTTCACAAAAGTGGCAGTTCTATTGCTCGACAATTTAGACGGTTTTGAAGGGGCTTCTGCTAAAGCAACCCTGGT
This sequence comes from Ascidiella aspersa, assembly GCF_963924565.1. Taxonomy (NCBI): domain Eukaryota; kingdom Metazoa; phylum Chordata; class Ascidiacea; order Phlebobranchia; family Ascidiidae; genus Ascidiella; species Ascidiella aspersa. The sequence goes on along the minus strand of NC_139451.1, from coordinate 29,268,652 downwards.
CTAACGCAAACTCAAACAAACAGGCCAACAATTGAATTTAACCGCTTGCTTAGGGGTGCAGACAAACAGAACACCGAAAGAAAGGCCAGAACCTGGGGCGGATCCAAGGTGCACGTGCGAATGACCCCCCTTCCCAAACTGTATTTTTACCTATTTTAACCACTTAAAAACAAAATGTTTCTTGTGTCTCATCGCACAGGGGCATAGCCAGGGTGCATCCGGGGCCATAGCCCCCAATATTTATAAATATTTTACTCTTAATATTTTGTTTTTTACCCTTCATGAGCAGTACCACAACAGTCGATCACCGGCATGCCACACCTTCAATTGTCATGCACTAATTACGTCATAAACGATATACCGGTATTATATATTAAGTTTGCTTTGCGTTAATGTAGTTTTACTAACATAACGTTATAAAGGTGGCCTACATGAGGCATTATTCTAGTCACAAATAAAAAATGCGTGTTTTTCACTAACGAATCAGCACTAAGAGTCAGTGCATTTTTGCCTTGTTTGGCTTTTAAACTTGAAACAAAGGTTCAGCGTTCTAACCCAACTATAAAATGTATATGTGTTTTCGCGTTCAGCTATAAGCTTTCTGCCTTTTAGCGTTAGCGCAAAAACAAAACAAAAGATATTTCCTGCTTTGCCCTTATTTTCCTGCTTCGTTGCACGTCTTATATGTTTTGCAGGTTATATGAGTCATTTGTCGAGAAAATAATAGCCAAAATGGCGTCGTCGGTTTCTGCGAAATCAGTTGTCGAAGAAAATTCAAGTAGATTACTGGTTTATTTTAAACTAAAGCTTTAATATTGGCTGTACGATGTTGCTGCCAGGCATAGTATACTAAAAAAGGAAAAATAAAAATTGTATGTCAGTAGAAAAGTGATCCGTATAGGTTTTGTTGAACAGTTTTGCGTGTTGGGATTTATCGGTAGCTTTGATGTACCATACTTTGTTAGAATGCCCATGCATTTTTAACGTTTATCATACTGTAAGAAACCACATTTGGATGAATTTGACCTAATTATTTAGGTGCAATACTTGTTTTCGTTTTGTACCACGTAAGCTACGGTTTTGAATGTCTGTTTTTGTTTTGGTAACAAATACAGATTGGCATGTGCTGAACTTTATATTTTCAAAGTAGCAAAAATTAAATATTTGGAAACAGGTTAAAAGTCAGCAAGATGTAGTAAATACATCGTTGTGGAAGTGTGTCATGTAAGATCTATATGCTATCGCAATTTTACAATTTAAAGTTTGCCACGTTAACAGTTTCAAAGTATTGCAGACTTCTCCGCCCTGATTTTAAGTGTGAAATTTTGCAGGAACGTCCTTCTGTCAGATTATATCGGTGCCAATACAAGTGCAGTACAACTAACTCATACTGTCTGCATTGAGAAGGTAAAATATGCCAAACTATTGTAAGTTTTTCGGTCACGGGTTAAGCAATACAGCGCACTGTTTTCCACAAAACTGTTTTACTTATACTTTTAAGAAAATTATTAAAATGACTGTTACACTCTATGCAGGAACAACATTTGCACAAGGCATAGAAAGATTTGCTTTTACGTAGTTGAAATAGCCAAAATCGAGATCGGTCTCGTGCCTAGTTGCTAGATGTTAAAAACGCAAGTTAGGCAACCAATTTGTTTTTGTTAAAAATGGGAAATCCTATTTGACTACGTGTTTTCTTTTAAGGCCTAACTAATATGAAGCAAACCAGTTGAAAAACGTTTTTCTTCAAGTATAAGTTTGAGAACTACTTCCAACAGCCCCTGCGCTCCAACTTAAAAAAATCTGATGAACGAACAACGGCTGATCTCTAAATTCTCCTAGATAAAGGTATAGATAGCAAATTGTTCTTCCAAATAAAGATATTAAATTGTTTATAAAAAACAGGCAATTGTTTTGTTTCGGCCTTATTAAACAGAAAAATAACTTAAATACTATTAAATTACCGAAAAATTAACTAAAACCTATATCATATTCGACTTTATTTCTATTACTACATTGAACACTGATAAACAATATGGAATGTTTCTTTTAAACAAATTATGATATAAAGATGTATTAAACAACAATTGAAACATATATTATATATATATATATATATATATGATGTATTCTGTGATCAAGCCCTTCTGGAGTCCTACTGCATATTATATGTAGGCCTAAACATAATATATTCTTTATTGTTATTATAAAAAAGCATTTTTTGTTGCGAAAAAAACAAAAATTAGAAAACTTTTTGTATCGATTGTTAATAGCCCTCCTAGAATCAATGGTAAAGAGGTCCCGTCCAAAACTTAATAAATATATAGATAGATAAGTTTGTTGTTTGGGAAGCAGGTTCCCAGGGAGCAGCAAAGACCGTTAGGTTATCAAAGTCAGCCGCTCCCGGATCGCAATATCATGAGAATACATAGGCAGTGCAGGTGTACGTTTAAGAGAATAGATAATTAATTGGATAACCAATTTAAAGACAATAAAAACACAATTTCGGCCGCAATGGAGACCACGACATCAGTGATCAGCACTTGTAAAATGTGAAATAACAAAACAGGTACAAACAATAAACAAATTTAGAACTAACAAAGGGCAGCAGTGCAACAGAAGAGACAGAAGGTGGACAGATTGCAAATGGCACAATTGTAATAGAATACAAAAAAACAATCAGAGGTACGACAACCCAGAAACAAAAAGTACAACAACGGAACAGAACAGAGCGGCAACGAAAATTTTCTATACAACGAATCATTCCATGGTTTAAATCACAAAAATAATCAAAGCCGATAATCTAACCAATCTTTTATTAAATCCACATGCGGCCAATGCATACACTGAATAAAATCAGTCCGTAATTTCACACTCAGGTCCAAGATGCCTTCGCCAAAACGAAAATCCTCAACATTGCCAGGTTGCGACCCAAAGGCACGCTTCGTTCTTGCCGCACTCAGCTTTCTTGTGACCTTTAACCTAATCGCCACCTCAACTAACATGAGCGTGGCTATCGTTGCCATGGTGAACAGCAGCAGCGAAACGCGTCACGCATCAGAGGACAGCAGTTGGAACAGCAACGTCTCTGCAAATTCAGTGAACAACTGTCCTGAGAGGTCTTCAACATTGCCAGAAAAGAACAGCACGGTAAACACGCTTACATTTTGAGTTATAAGTCAGTGGCCGTTTTTTGCGTTCAGAACCCTGCCGAAATAAAGAATAGTCCCTTCAGATATTGCCCAAAACCTATTCCAGCGCGCCAAGTTCGCGCAGGTCTTCCAACAGGACCAAATCTAGTAGACTAATGCAGGTAAAACACTATTTATAAATGGTAAAATATTATTATATTTATTTATAAATATGTGTATCACCTGAGTTGCTAGCTTTGCTTGAGTATTCTGTTGTTACTCATCAGGAGTTGAGGTCGACATTTATCTTGCAAGGGTCGAGGTGATTTAAAATATCACATATTCAGTGCAATATATTCCCTTTCAATGGTGGATTTTCCACTAAGAGTCCATTATTTATTACGAGGATCAAACAATATTTAATTAGTACTTACACGTTCCTTGCGATGGATTAATTAATTTGAACTGGAAACGAACGATCCCAATAACGGCACAGCTTGATACGCGTGCATATTACCGATAATTAATTTTTCTTAACATACGCGCTAAAAATACAATCAGGTCTAGACCAGTACAATTGGCAAATGCATTAGGAAGTAGATTGACATTTTGGGGCGACACAACCGGCCGTTCACAGCATGACCTCGGTTGGGCACAAAGTATGCCCAGTATTGTAATGACTTGACTGCTTTTGGACAAAATGACTTGAATTGACCTAAGTATTTTGGACTAAAAACTTGGGTTAAAATGAAATGTTTCATTAAGCATTTCATTTTGTCTTACTTTTTTTGTGAGTTACTAAAGGACTCGACTTGAAATTGACTTGCTCTATTTATGACTTTACTTGGACTTGACGTGTCGTTTATTCAAAATGACTTGGCTTGGACTAAAGTTCTTTAAAAAATGACTTGAATTGGACTTAAGAGTTTTTTCACAAATGACTTAACTGTGACTTAAGTCTTTTTAAAATGACTTTTTACAACACTGGTATGCCTAAAATAACGCTACACGCGGTCATCTATAATGTTGCAATAGACGAAACTGAAACCACACACACCAACTTTGCACAACGTACGAAAATCTTCCTTTATTTATTGCTTTTGGGTCTACCAACAGAAGCGAAACAAACTGTCGTCAAAAGTGATTTTTACTTGAAAATGTATACATATGTGAAATCACAGGTCAAAATTACGCTTTTTTCATTTGCAAAACAAAGTCTTTAAGTTGCACTTTAGAAAGACACAGTAGATACACTAATGAATTAAGATTATGAACACTTGCTCATTGTGAAGACTTTTTCAAGCTTATGAAGACTTGTGCTCCTAACGCTAGTGACTAGAATAGTCTCCTCTGTAACGCAAAGATCATTCCAAAAAAGTTGAGCCTAGAACCAAAATAACATATTAGTTTAACCAAAGTGTGCACATAAAACTCCCAAGTTTTAAAGGCTTGTTATTTTTAAAGAATGGAGTTTTCAACTGGAATCGTTCACGTCAAGGCACCGCCTTAGGCTTTTACTTCTACGGCTATGCTCCCGCCAACCTTCCGGGGGCGTGGCTCGGTCATCGCTTCGGATTCGCCAAGGCAGTGGGCGTGTCCCTAGCAACATCTTCGTTCCTTACGTTCTTAACTCCGTCGGCAGCCTACGCTGGATTCCACTGGCTTGGGGTCGTTCGGGTCCTGAGTGGGCTTATTCAGGTGCTATTTGGTTACGTGCCAATTTGTTTTAATGTGGATGCCGGACATTGTATGAAATATAAAATTGTTCTTTCGGCATTTTTTTTTATTGAACCGATGCTGCGATAACCTAAAATCGTCATCAGGGCAATGAAATTGGAACTGGGCGAACAAAAATTTATAGCAGCAATAAATGAAAAGCACAATGTAACACGGTTTTCAAGATGAAAAATACAAAATAAAACCCGATAATTGCAATAGTTTTAGTGATAGGAGTTCAGTCGCCCTTTGGAGTTTGCTTTGCTTCGCTTTAAAAAAACGATTTTATCATTGTTTTTTTATTTATTTGCTTTGAATAATCTTTTTGAAAACGTTATTTTTGCCCCGCACTTTTTATCATTTGAAGATGACGTTTAATCGCTGAGTAAACTATGGCTAAATGGATAAGTGCTTCATAAGCTTTTTGTACACTTCTAAATCCCTGGTTTAATCTCCAGGCGTTAATATTACCCTCCCTACTGGGGTCATGGGGGGTTTGGGCACCGGCGTCGGAACGCAGCACCCTCCTGGCGGTGGTCTACGCCGGAATGACCTTCGGCGCCTGCGTCACCGTCTTTGCCACAGGAGCCATTGCTGAATATTTGGGCTGGGAAGCCGTGTTCTACGTTACAGGTAAGTCTTGATGGGTCCTACAGGCAGGGTTACCATTCCGTGCTCATTTTGAGATTAATTTTTAGTACTGTGTCTAAGAGATAAACTTGTTTGTATTGCGTTTTTCCTTTTAAATAAATTAAACCAACACGAGTGTTAGGCAAAGAAACGTCAAAACATGACGTTAAATGCAATAACCTTAAGAACACCACACACCTTGTTTTTTGTTGTTAAAATTTAGTTGGAAAGATACTACTTTCAATAGAAAACCTTGTATCAATTCGCGCAAAAAAAAAATTATTTCTAAGATGTTTGCGTTTTTTAGTTTAATGTCTTAAAAATACTAGTGTGCTTATTTCTAAGAAACACGCTTATTTTGCACTGTGTACTTTGCTTGCCCTAACTTTATTCTTAAGAGTGTTTTTGAACTATACAAATAAAATATCAAACTTTGGTAGGTTTATGTTAACTGAAGAATCTCGCAATAAGAGCTGCATGAAACCTGTCACGTGCAAAACATATTATAACATCGAAGAAGTTTTGCAAAACCATTTGCATTTAGGTAGTTAAAGTTAGCAATAAATACAGTTCTGCTGGGGAGGCATTGAACTCGTGCACATAGTAGCGACCCATAACTCTTAAACCTTTAGGTTCGTCGTTGACGCTCTGCACCATTTTGTGGTTAATTTTCGCTTACGAATCGCCGGAACATCATCCAAGGATATCCAAGAAAGAGAGAGAGTACATAATGCGAAGTAACGCAGGCACCAATCACAGTGCAAAAGTAAAGTTGTGTGTATTTTTGCAGAATACGAAAACACTTATTCCTCTTGAATAATATACATATTGCATATAGTATATAAACCAGTGATTTTAAGCACTTTCTGGCCGTGTACCACACAGTTGTTCTTAGGGTCGCTGTGTCACTTTAAAGGAAACCATTTCTCACATATTTACTTGATTTTCTTACAGTCCAAAAATGTACGAAAAAACTTGCTCCAACAACTATAGCTTTAAACTTTGGATTATAAGTCAAAGCAGATTAGCTGAACGTAATAAAATTATCAAAGAACAGGTATCATTTTGAACGTTTCGAATAACTCTATATTTATTTCCACCATTTTGAAATAAATAAAGATATATTGAAAACGTTCAAAATGATACCCGCTATTGTATAGTCTTTGATATCCTTCCTACGTCTTACTACAGCCATTTTGCTCCATAGATTAGTTCGCTTTAAAATTGAAAGTATGACTAAACCGAATCTCTTCAGGAAGCTTTGGAAGTTCCCTGGAAGAACTTCTTTACCTCGGCTCCTCTGCTCGTGATCTACGCAAGCCACTTTGCTGCCAATTGGACTTACTACACTCTGCTCAGCATGCTTCCCACTTACATGTTCACCGTGCTGAAATTCGACCTAGCAGCGGTAAATTTTACGGATTAGATGTATGCTTGGCGCCTCCACGGTGGACCAAGTGGGGGCACTTGACCCCCTCTGGAATTTAAAAATGCGATTAATATTAACGTTTATAAGTGTAATATATATTACTTAAGATGGGTATGAAATAATATTAATTTGGATATAAATTTTCTACTAATATAAAATCATCTTACATATGAATATCATAGATACTGAAGTTAAATTCGGTGAAAATATTAATATAGCCCCCCACCCCCTCAGGAAATTTTTCTGCGGGCACCTCTGAAACGTATGAGGTATTTTAATAGATATATATAATCAAAATCACGCTTTCGCTTTAGAGAGAAAATACCCCCTTTTTGGTAAAGGTATTTTTTTAAATGAACTGAAGGGTTGTTAGGGTATAAAGGCACGAATGCTTTTATTTAACTGAAAATAATTTTTTTACTGTTTGTATATATGACCTTTGGTCTGCTAATCAATTAGAAGCGATCCTATGTCAACTTTTATTTGATATTTTCCCTTTTTCAAGTTTCAAGTTTTATTTTTCTCCCCATCCACGCTTAATACAATACAATGCACATGCAAACAGAAAAGTAAATAACGTTACCGGATTCGGGGAAGGATCAGCCTTGAACCACAAGTGGTTATACAAAGAGACCGACCCTTTCAATTTTAGCAATATATAAGTTTGAATTGGCGAAGAAAAAAAAGTTGCGAGGAAATAATCATATCAACATAATTACGACTTTTGCAAAAAACTAAGAAAAATAAACACAGCTACGCACATAGCAATAAATAATACATACATGTCATAAACTGAAAATATATTATTTAAAAAACAACAACATCAGTTTAAACGAGGCGTTGTGAAATTACCGAAATAACCATGCGTTGAATATCGCCCGACGGCGACCACTCGACAGTAATTGAGTAATCAAACGGAGATTTGAGATAAAACAAAGGCAAAACACCCTGCGCAGCAAAAACAACGGACCACGTGGTGTCAGTTAAACAAAACAAAAACAACAACAACTGGATGCTGGTTTAGCAATTTACATATGACGTTCAGTAGTTGTCCAGGTATGTAAGTTTCAATTCACGTTTAAAAACAAACCTACTTTGGGTTGCAATTGTATGCGGTATACTATCCCACACTTGTACACATTTTTATCTTGAAGATAGTTGGCCACGTGTTGTGGAGATGCGAGGAACATAGTATTTTTGCTTAAGGGCTTTTCTTGTACCATATTTGTGGATATCTGTCAGACGAGTGAAAAATTCATCAAAGACCCTAGGTAAATTTTTACTTTCAAATTGGTGCATAAACTTTGCCAGTTTTATATCATGTATTTCATGTATTCTTAAAATGTTTGTTTGCCTGTATAATTTATTTGTTGAACACTGGTAAGGGCTATTGGTTATTATTTTTATGATTCTCTTTTGTAGCACGACTATCTGCTGTAAATTTGTTTTATTTGGAAAACCTCATGAAATCAAGCCATAAAGTAGGTGTGGTTGAACTAATGTGTGGTAGACATTTTTAAGTATGTCTGAATTTACATAGTGCTTTAATTTGGCAAGTACTCCTGCTGCTTTGACGAGTTTGCCACTGAGGAATTTTAAATGAGGAACCCAAGACACTTTTTCAAAAGGATAACACCAAGATATTTAATGGATTTAGTTTGTTCAAGTTCTGTCCCATTTATTGTTATTTTTAATTGTGTTCTCAAAGCAATTTTGTTGTTTGAAAATACCATATGTTTGGTTTTTTTAAGGTTAAGCGACAATTGATTTGCTCTCATCCAATGATCATCAACCTTTTTTATTCTTTATTGATAGACAGCTGGAGTTTAGCAAAAGTGTGGTCAGACATCCACAGACAAGTATCATCTGCAAATAGACGAGTTTCAAACCTTGATGCAGCTGGCAGATCATTGATGTATATCAAAAATAATAGGGCCAAGGGTGGAGCCTTGTGGAACCCCACATGTAATGCCACTGTAACTTGATTGAGTTAACATGCAATTTGGTTTCAGATATAGCAATAATATCTGGCTTCACAAAACTTGTGAATAAAAACTCTTCTAGTATGTGAAGATTACATGACAGACTTCTTAACATTGAAATGAATTGCTGGTCGTGGTCCTGGTAAATGTCCTAAATTCATCCATGGAAAAATATTTTGCATCCTTAATATTTGTCATAGTTTGGGTGTTTTGCTTTTGCACATTGCATGTTATAAATGTATTTTTTGCAGAAAGGTTGCAATAGAAATACAATATATGCATGCAAAAAAAACTGCATATAAAGAAGTGCATAAATGACAAATGTGTTAAAAATGTATACATACTAAATTTGATTTTGAAAGACAAAGAACTTTTCAATATCATGATGTAACGGTGGTGATGGGAATGTTGTTGCTCTTCATGTGTTCTTGTGTGCGGATAGCGATGGTTGGGGATGTTTGATTTTTTTGAGAAGAGTCGCTCCATTTTTTGTCCACGGGTATTTATACCCATGTTGTCTTTTATAGAGCAAGCAGTGGTGAAATATTTTTTTGTTAGATTTTGTGAGACTTTCATTAATAAATATAACTGGCCGATCTGCACCTTTTTCATCTTTGAAGGATCCAAGCCTATGGGAAATGCTGATGTCACATTTCCTCACAGAAACTCAAACCTGCTTTGCCACAGCTATAACAATGTCATCAGTGCACTCATTTGGTGCGGGTGCAACTCCCTTGATTTCCAGACAGTCCCTGCTGCCATATTGCTCCGCGCGTTGATATCGTGTTTGCATGTTGTCACCTCTTGTTTTATATATTGTATTTCTTTTTGTAAATATGAGTTTTCTTTTTTAATTGTTTTTAGTTCTTCTTCTGTACTAATAAGTTTTTTTCAATTACATCATATTTGTTTGACAAAAATGCTTGACTCTTTTTAATAGCCTGCAGCTCAGCTTTTACAAAATTGAGTTTTTCTTTGACCTCATATTTGTTGCTTTTGACTTGTGCCATCAATCCATCCACCTTAGCAGTTAAAATCCCTCCAATATTGGAACTTGGCTTTTTTGGTGGCATTTTTGTTATTTTAAAAGTTTAGTCTTTAGCTTATAAATATATTTGTCCTCCTATATTTTTTTTACCTTATTCACCTTATTCAAATATAATTCAAAGTAACTTTTTTAAATATATAGGAAGTTAAATTTATCAGAAAATAAATTATAACCAACTAAAGGTTACCTAACTTCTTAGCGTTGCTATAACCGTAGCTCAACAACATATTTTACATCTTTCTGACACATTTCATTTACAAATATTAATTTTTTTTTACTATAGTGGGGACGTATTGCATACATATATTCTATCAGGCTTATATATATTAAAAGTATCAGACATACAAATATTCGTCCTACACAGGTCATGAACACGAGAATCATTTTTTTTTTGGAGAGCGTGTTTAAATTTTGCAAAAGAATATTTGTATTGGCGAATAAAACTAAACAGCATTACCGTTAATTCAGAGCGGATTTCTTTCCGCCCTTCCGTTTGTCCTCGAAGGCGCGATGGTGATGGGGGCCGGTTACGTCACCGACCTTCTACGTAACCGAGGTGTGACGTCAACCAAGGTCGCGCGCAAGGTCAACACGGCGCTGGGGATGTTCCTGCCTGCCATGTTTATAGTGTTGGCCGGTTACGTCGGGTGCGATACAATGGCAGCTGTGGCTTGCTTCACCCTGGCCCAAGGCTTCTTTGCTTTCACAGGTAGCGATTCAAAAGTGATTCAAATTTTACAGAATAGACGCCAGAGTTGGCCAATTACATTACAATTGCAATTACATAAAAACTCTAATTAATTATATCAATTGCAATTACAATTTTCTATTGCTGCTGAAATAGGAAAAACATTTTATGTCTCATCGCTTCCTAAAGAAAATAAACAACGCGAAACATTATTGTAACGTCCATTTTCTCAATATCATTGTATTGAGTCAAAATTTTAGTAAAAATCAATAGAATTACACAGAAGATGAAAATGCCTCAATTACATAATTACATCAATTACAATTGATCCAACTCTGGAAAAAAAAATGTGGTTGTATCTTGACTGAACCCAAGAGCTTCCATAAATATCGCGTTCGAATACACTACATTTTAACACACAGCTGCGCTAGAGAGCAATATTAATATTTTTACATAATTTGACTTCAGTGCCTATGATATTAATACGTAGGCCTACATATTATCTTCAGTAGAGATGTATATACAAATCAATATTATTACATATCCTTTATAAGTAAAACATATTAAACTTACTGTATAAAAAATAATAGCCTACTAAAAAATAATAGCCTACTCCCCCCACCCGTAGGGGCGCCAATGTGTGTGCATAGTAATTATACAGTTAGTTATCGGATCGTAACGCGATACGTTTTATTAAAATATCGGATATCGGATATCGGAATTATATGTCAAGATTTATACGTCCCTAGTCATGGCTTTGCGTCTTCCCTGTAGGATCTTTCCCCTGTTTGAATTGTATTTTATTCTTATAGGGAGCGGGAACCGAGCTAACGCGATAGACGTTGCTCCGCGGTACGCCGGGATCGTATTCGGTATTTCTAACGCATTCGCCGTGATCCCCGGATTTCTAGCGCCACTGTCTGCTGGCCTGATTCTTCAGGATGACGTAAGTACTGGTGACGTAGGCTAGGGTGCGATCATACTCGATTTCAGATTCAGATTCAATTTGTTTTTGTGCTTCTTTGCAAACGTTAAAAAACAAGGTAACATAAAGAATAACACATGGAGAGCGAAAGGACCTTTCGTCAGCGCAAAACGTGTTATATTACTCTATCATAGTTTACTGTATAACAGCAAGACCAGGGGTAGGCAATTGTTTTTAGCCGCGGGCCGCATGAGAAACCTAAAATATTGTGGCGGGCCGGGTCAAATATAGGATCTAAAATACATACAATATGACGTCATACTCTGACGGTGTAAAACAAATAATCAACCAATTTGTTATTACGTTTAGAGTTGTGCGAAAATGTGCAATTTTAAGAAGGTTACAAAACGTCTTTTTAGATTTAGAGGGTTTTTTTTTTAGAATTTAGATTTAGAGGGTACGTGATGCATTGAGCACCGACTAAAAACGTACATTGGTTGATATATTAACATTTATTAAGTTGTGGAGCGCGTTGAACCAAAACTTAAGATTAAAATACGTGAAAATTTCTTACGAAAAACCTTTATGTTTTTTCTTCTTTTTTAAAACTTTAAGTTACCGATGTGTTACAAAGTTTAACAAACTTAGCCTAATATTTATATATATTTTAAATATTAGGCTAAGTTTGTTAAACTTTCGTTGGAGAGAGTGCCACTGAGCAAAGGACGCTATTTGTCTGTGAAGTTGCCAAAAAATAGTGTGTAACATAAGAGAAAGACAGAAGAGATTCGCGCAGAGCGCGAAAACAATTTCCGTTTTAGCATTTAAACAGGCTAAAAATCGAATTTGGCGGGGTCTTGACAAGATCGGTCAACTTGCCCTGGTTTTCGCTTAGCCTATGTATTTTATTGAAAATAAGCCGCGGGCCGGATTAAACTGCTTGGCGGGTCGTATGTTGCCCACGTCTGGCATAGACTGTACATCGTATAAACTCGGCAAAACACAGAAGAACTGTATAATACAAGGGTTGTTTAGATTAAATAAATTCATTGACTTGAGGTGCAACTGTTATATAATTATAGTCAGCCACCTGAAATGAACTGCATACAAATGACTAAAACTAGACTTTTTAGTTCATTTTTTTCTACACCTAAAAACAATTTCATTTATAGTTTGTTTCATTTGGGCGAAACATTGCACGGAATTATGAGCGATCAGGAAAATGTTTTTGAACTCTTATTCCCAATTCTAAGGGGAGGGTCTTTAGTTGGATTGGGCCATTATAAGAGAACAATCTGTTTGAGGGCGCAGTCCATAGATTTGCATATATAACCTTGTTTTTAGATTGTCGATTAAATTTCCAATACCTTTCTTTCAGAATGGTTCAAAATTCTACATTTTGGGGGTTTGTATTTTCTCTAGTTAGTTGTGTGTGTTTCTTAAGTTGGGAGATTTGCTCTGTTCCTTTTGTTTTTTTCTTAAACATTTGCGGTAACTTACGGCGTGTTTTAACTTTCGTTTTTTTTTTCCAGGATTCGATTAGTCAATGGCAAACCGTGTTTGGGATGAGTGCTGCTATCAACGTTTTTGGTGCTCTTCTGTTTTTATTGTTCTCTTCGGGCGAGGAACAGAAATGGGCACAAACTACAAAAATCAAAGAAACGAAAGGTATTCACCTAATTGCTAAAATTCGTATAGCCCGGGGACGACCTGACATTATTATTGTTCATGCAGTTACATGGAAATCAGTTGCCCAATGTTAACTTATAGTCTATATTCCATAGGGTCTACAATTTGTTCAAATTGCCTCTTTGTAGATCATTTTGATATCTATAAGTTTTATTTGGTTTTGTAGAGATGTTTCTATGTGATATGGTACTTTACTGTATAGGATTGTCATGTGCGACTTTTATGGCGTATTCCCGTACATGTAAATAATGTAAACAAAGCTTTGCTACGGCCATTGCACAATTCGGTTAAGTGACTTATCGAAAGATTTACCTCTAAAGAATAATTATACTGTTCAATTTCTTCTAATAATAGTCATTATTAGCTGTACAAAATTAGTGTTTTCTGTTGTTGCAGATGTATTAGATGCTGGACACGAAAAGTTTATAATCGAGACATGATTGGCTTACACAAAGTGCTTCAAAAGTTGTCAAACTGACATAGTAACGAACGTGTATGAGTTAAGGAAAATAAGGCTTGCTTAAACTGCGAGACAAGATTTTTAAAATATCGTGTGCTTTCTCTTGAGTAGCACAAATAACATGGGAAACTAGCATAGCAAGAAAAAATGGTTTCGAGGTTAATTATATAACAAAACAGCCATTAATACGTGAAAGGTAAAAAACTATAAATTTAAAGTTTTGTTTAGATAATAGTTAAATCGAAATATAGTTTTCTTAACTGTTAATTGAGGTTGAAAACTAGTAGCAAACAGCACTAATAGTCTTCAAACATAAACAATTGCGTTTTTTCTCGTAACGTTTGTCGACTGTGTCACGTCAATTACTACGTTTACTAACTCCGCTCATACCTTGCTTCGTTTTAGACGGGTTTGTGTATCGTTCGCTAACTATGCCTGTAACTAGTGAAGTCGTTTTGTAATTGTATTACGAATATTGCATTTTTATTAAAGGTATTTTAAATCGAGGTAAAGTGTAAATTCTTCTACATCTTAAAGTGTTTACGACGATCGACTTACTAAATTGCTGGCGATTTCACTGTCTATACGTAAATCCCCTAACGATTGGGGGTGTCCGATAATATCGGGTATCGGATCGAAGCCGATGAGAGTATCGGTACTTGTCCGATACAAGGGTGGTACCGTTGCCGATCTGGTACCAAATAATTTTGTGCATTAGGCCTACAGCAATGTTTTGTGATCCAATCTAGGGGTTTCCACATTTAAAGACAATTTTACGAGGAAATTTGCGTTTTAATAAAACATAAAACATGCTTCCTAGCAACAAGAGCAAAAGCTTTCGGCCTAATACCCTGAAGATCATTACCATTGCAGTTTGCATTTAAAAAAAAGCACATTTTACCATAGTAATGATGTTAGGCTACTTGGTAACCCATCGGATCGCAATAATTTATGCTCAAAATATCCGGTAGGCTGACTGTTATCGAAATGAAGTGTCAAGTATCGACCATACATACTGTTGATAGTATAGGCCTACGTCCGCAATAGCAGCCAATTAGATAATTATATAGCTGTCTAATTCAGCGTTAATTCTGTCACGATCCATCAGATGAAATTTGTTTCATTGGCGGAATAATCGTGCAGCGTTGAATCTAGGATTATAGGTTTGTTGGAAGCATAAACATATCTTAAACAATACCTTAAAAGATTCGTGACGAGATCCCCACGTGCTATTCTCGAAATAACTGGTGTAAAGCTATGCAACTAAAGATCGAAAAATTGCGTCTATATGGTGTCAGTTGACAAAACGTTAAGCTTAGTATACGCTCGAAGGGAAGGAAAGAAGATGAGCGCTATACTTTTTACATACGAATGGATTACGTAAGGAGTTCGTACAAAGCGCAAAAAAACATATATTTTGTTATTCTTGATAAAAGATACATATTGCAAGGCTGTATAAAAAAAATTCTTCGACTAAATAATTTTTTTACCTTAAATTTTGTAAAGAGTAGAAAGGGTAAACATTATATTTGAGTGGCGAACTATAGGTTAAGTAACACTGATGAAAACAAACTAATTCTGTTTAAAGCCGTGTAAAATATGGAAGACTTCTTAAATATTGCAAGAAATAACAAAAAAATCAAATACTTAAAAGACAAAAAACAACTTACAATGCACGTGATTTGATTATTATCATTGTAATTTCACAACAATAGCTGAATATTGATACAAGTATAAAATAAACTCCGGTAGGACGAACAAAAGATTATGTATAAGAAGACCAGCCTTACGTATTTCTGCATCAGAATGTGATGCAAATACGCATGCTATTTTTATGTCCTGAATCAATTTTAATGCGTTGGGTTCTCGTAAAGGCGGCATACAGATTTTGGATAACATTAAAATAGCATCCATTAAGTGTTTTTGCGGGATTACCTACTTAGTAGCAGGACTGCGGAGTCGGACTCGGGAATCTAGGAGTCGGTTTATTTTGCTGGAGTCGGACTCGGGACTCGAGTAAGACTACGTCCCGAGTCCGACATGCGCATGCCCAGAGCCAAATTTAAAAACTGATAGTGCCACCAACTGGAAATTGTAAAGGTGAAATAGCATATGGTAGAATATTTTTCAACCCTGTATTGTGAGTAAATGAATTATACGGCACACTTAAAAGTGGATTGCTGAATGTCTACGTTATTTCAGTTACGTAAACTGGCGGAGTACAGGCTGTAGGGTCAGGGCCGGACTCGAAACTCGACGAAATCGCACATTTGACCGGAGTCGGACTCGAGTTTATTTTTTTGGCCGAAGTCGGATTTGGGTTATTTTTAACCGACTCCGCAGCCCTGCTTAATAGTAGTCGTGTACAGCGTGCATTGGTGTGGATTTATCTATATGTTATTTGATCCTTAGGAAGGAATTATATAAAGTGTGCTTAGTCAGGCACAAGTGGCAAAGTCTCCTTAAAAGTATTACTTATTTATCGCACAAATTGCAAAATACCGTACATCAAAGTCCATAGAAATAATACAAGTTGTGCAACTCAAATTCATGCGCGCTCTAATGTTTCCAAAATTGCCTCAATTTATAATGGGCGCTTATGGGGGCAAAATAGAAAATCATCGTTTTCACTTTTTTCGGCATTTTTGTAAATTTTGACGACCCAATATACAAACGTATATTTATAATGCACCGAATTACGTTGAAAAATATTACATTTGTGTGTTATATCGCATTAATTTGGTTAGATTAGCGTTCGAACGAAAAGGTAGCAACTATATACAGGTTTAGACATTTTGTTAGGTAAGAAGCTATTTACCCGGATTACTAAGTAGGTAAATCGATATATAATTACAAATTAGTGTATGCTTGCTCGAGTGTGTCAGGCAAATAGCCAATAGGTACTTTTTTGTTTATTTACCCGGCTAAGAAATTTATTTAAATGAGTTAGAAAATCAATCATAAAAATAATGCAATCATAATCATAAAAATAATGCAATCTAAAAATTAAAATAGCCAATTTTTTTTGTAGTGTTCCTATAAAGAGATATTTAAATATCTGAATATGTTCAAAATGAAACCTAGCATATTGTCTTACAGGTGATATACCCCTGTTTTTAACATAATAATTAAAATCCTCCTGTTCCTGGACTCCCTTCTATAATAATTGCAAGATATCTTCACCGCATCCAATGGATTTTTAAAGAAAATTATAATTTAACAAAAAAATGTTCAAGTTTGGTTTTAAGCTACACTGTAAATTTAAAAAATAAACTTCCTTGATTTTAGTTTGAATACTGGTGTTTGTTTACATTCTTGAAAATGAGCCTTTTTTAATAAAATTATGTGTTTACGTGAAATTATAACAATATGCTTTATTGTGATTTTGTAATTATTGTGATTTTGTAGTTATTTATAATAATTTGTTTATTTAGTTGAAGATTAAAACTTGCCAATATAAAAACACTTACCAAAGACTGTTAAGAATTGTAACTATGTGCTTGGAAAATAAAAAAACAATTTTTGTTTAGTTTGTTTTATTATCAATTCCATATAATTTCCGATAATAAAAACAATGCACAAAATAAATAATAAAAACAAAATGCAACACAAACATACAGAAAAAGGGGAAACCAAATGACTAGGCCTACATAAGTGATGTGGGATGAAGTCAGTTGCAACAGACTTTGTTGACAACAAGCACAGCTGGCAAAGTAAACCCACAAAATTGAAACTTCAGCTTGGTGTAGGAGAAATTAACATTGCCCTCAGACCTCGGTTGAGAAAATGTTTCCTAGTGATAGGGTCTATTTGTCCATTACTTGATGCTTGCTTTAGCCACACCCTTGCACAGAAGTGTTGTGCTGTGCAAGTTCCATCAGTTTAAACTTCAAAGTGCCAATAACTATAAAAGTCTTGTTAGACAGAAAAATATGCTGCAAAGGTTGACTAGGAACAGAAGACACTGTGTGATTAACCTTCAGGCCTATGTTGTCCATAAATTCAGTTTTCAAAATTGTTTCAGTTTTAGATAAATTTTATATAAAAAAATATTGTTTCTATCAACCTAATATCAAGTTGTAAATCCATTGATTTTTAAATCCCGCTGTAAAAAGATGGAAAATAAAAGTTTGCTTTCAACATACACAAAGCTCTTATCTATTACCAAATTAACAAACCAATAATTAAGAGTCCATTCCAATGGACAACAGTAGTGTTTTTTTAACGTATTATGTCTCCTTAATGCAGGCTGTAAGTGGAAAAGTTACTTTAAAATTTAAATGCTTGTACAACCAATAGCAACAATTAAACGTTTACTTTATTTTCATTACACTTTTACATAAAGAGGACTTTACATTAGTTACTGATATTTTTGTTTGCATAGTTAACTAAAGTATTGTGGACGACAAAGTATGATCCTGACATGACACGCTATGATATCGAGTATATTTCGGCCATTATAACGCAAATTTTAGGTATTCTGATCTAAAATGTTTAGTTTGACTAGTATTAATTATTGCCATTCATCCAAATGTTTTTTATTCTGCAAAATCCTTAATAAATTGCGATTTTTTGCTTTTCTGCAATAAGCGTCTATTGTTATTTGGGAAACAAGATGGCGTCCATGTCGCTATACCCAAAAGCGAGTTAGCTGCGCAACTTGTGATTTCTATAGAGACTTTGCCGTACGTGAGTTGTGTACGTAATGTCCCCGATTTGCACGAGATTTCATCAGCTGTTTTAACTTTTGAAAACTGACCGGTTTCATAATAATAACTGGCTGCAGTGCAGTTTACTGGTTAAACATGTTTTCGTAGCTGTAGCGCTATTATACCTGTTAATTTCAGTGAAATAACCTACCGAGTAATTTTACCCACTGTTGAAGTTCTCAAGTTTACTTAAGGATTTTATAATTTTGTTTTATTTTACCATTTGAATTGGGGTAAGTTTAAAATGCATCAGTAATCAGCATAGTCTACGATAATATTTAACTTGCTTTTGAATGTACTTTATATCAGCATTGAAGCAGGACTAAAATGTAATATTCTACAAAGAAACAAATATTAAATATTTTCGATAAAAGTTGTATTGCTGGCTAAGTTAGGTTGTTTGAAATAATGTGTAAAATTTCTGATCGATATCTTCTTTACTCCTGGAGATGTGACAGAATGAAATTTTCAGCTGCTTGCTACCTTTGGTCAGATTGATGGCTAGATTTTAAGTTCATTTTGTCGTAACGAATGCTTATAGTCCAGTAAGTCCACTGTTGGCCAGTCTGTAAAGTATGGCAGATCTCGACGAGATCTTGCAGGTACACAGCTGAAAAAATCGGGTGACCTGGTGCAGTTAAGGTTTGAAAGTGCATCCCGTTATTATTATAACATATGGGAAAGCCAGGTGCATACTCACTTTCTATGGGTACAAGTCTAGTCTGTTGAAAAAGGATTGCGGGTGCACTAGCCATACTTTTCATAGTGGATTGTTGGTGACTGCAAAACATAGCCAAAAAAGGCTATTCATCATTAAAAATTCACTAGGCGTACACTTTTCCCAACAAATGACAGCACTGGTGTTTTTAATGCCAAAGATCTTAAGCATTTATTGCTAAAGATATTTCATGGGAAAGCACTTTAATGTAATCATGCCACTGTGGAAAGCATGGCAAGTTAGCTCACGAGTAATTTTTCAACAGACCAAGCTTTCACCCCTTAAATTTAAATATTTATATCAATTTTTGTATTTTCTCTACACACTAGCGGGTTGCTCCTTTTTGACTTTTGCTGCGGTGGTCACCCCAATTTTTGGCGATGCATTTGCAAGATCTCTTCAGACTGGCTCATAGTAATGGTACGTTTATCAAAGTTAACTTTTATTTATGAACAGGTTATCTCATTTGTGTACTTAATAACAAAATTGTAAATCACTAAATGATTTACCATTTTACTATTGGGGAAATGCCAGAC
This sequence comes from Ascidiella aspersa, assembly GCF_963924565.1. Taxonomy (NCBI): domain Eukaryota; kingdom Metazoa; phylum Chordata; class Ascidiacea; order Phlebobranchia; family Ascidiidae; genus Ascidiella; species Ascidiella aspersa. Next base: position 29,248,991 of record NC_139451.1, on the reverse strand, counting down.
TTCACAAAATTTGTGGATCTGCAGAACCGATGACGAAATAAAATGTGTATATATATCACTCTAAATATGGTTAAGTAAGTTCACAGCATTTCAAGGTACTTTTTGTGGAGATTTTGGTAGTGGTGTGCCCCGATTATATTCAACGGCCATGGCGTCAAAGTTTTTTGGTTATAATTCTTGCCCAAAACTATACCAATGACTTCATTTAGTGTGAAATATCCTAGATTTAAAATTCAAATTGTTTATATATTAGTTATAATGAAATATATCTCATTGTTGTATAAAAGGCTCTGCAAATTTTATTCTTAAGAATTCTGTTTTTGTTCTAAACTTTTGCTTTTGAGCCTCTTTCCAGTTGGATTAAAGAAAAGAAGGCAGCCCTATGAAAATGTTTAGTTATATAATTAAATGTGGCTAAGTAAGTTACCAGCATTTTATGGTACTTTTCGTCAAGATTTAGCGTGTACTGTGCCACGCATATATTCCAGTACCTTGGTATCAAGAGATCTTTGGCGTGTATTGCTTGTTCAAATTCTTATCAGTCACATCAATTGTCATGAAATAACGCCAACTTTAAAATAAATAATACTGAGATTTTCTGATGTGTTTATGCATAAACAATGGTTAAAATAAAAAATATTGTTGTTTGAAAGGTCCTTCAAATTTTATTTTTAATAGTTACAGTTTTTTGGCTTAAACTTCTGCTTTTGAGCCTCTTTCCAGTTGGATTAAAGAAAAGAAGGCCTCCCTGGGAAGTGATAGCATTGGTCTGTCAAAAACATTATGTTACCCGTAATATTCACCTTTCTTTGGACATACTCGCCAATTATTCTGCTTCCTGTCAGGATAACGGCCGGTTTTATCGGTTACAAATTGGAATGGTGGCTTAAGGAGGGCCAAGACCAAGCCAATGACAAAGACAGCATTCTTTTGAAGCGTGAACAGAGAAAAATTGAGCAATTCGCACGTAGCGATAATACAGAGGTTGATTCTGTGTTGCCCACTACTAAAAGAAAAACAATTTTTGCTGATTCTAATTAATTTGTGTACAATAAAGTTGGCTGCACTCTTTTGGCAAAGTCAAAATGACAGTGCATTTAGCATCAAATATTATGAACTCTCAGTGAAAGGGTTGCAACCAAATATGTTATACAGAAAAATGTTGTTTTATAATTTATTCACAATAAACTGTAAAATTTTGAACAAATATTTTTGAAATGTTGCTTGAATTTTCATACACAAGTTAATGTCATATGTCCACCAATGTGTCTTTAAAAAACCTGATTTAGCAGTTTTGAATGGAAAAAGCCAGCCAAGTCATTTACTGGCATTTCACACACTTAAAATGGTAATCCCGAGTTTGGGTTCAAAATGATATATTTTTGTTTACTTTTTAGATAAATTATTTATTAAATATTGGTGTGTTTTCCAAGTAAGGCCTACGTAAAAAAAGCAGTGTGTGATTGAAAAAAATTATAGCTGACTATCAAACAGTCTGTAGCTAAATAGCTTAAAATTTTGTTGTTAATTACTGAGAACTCGTTAGTATACACAAAATACTTTAAAAAACGTTGGATGTTTATACAATTTTTTTGAAAATACATTAACATCCAAGTGAGGTTCGTAAAAAATATCACAAAATTTAGGTTCAATTTTATTTGCAATTTATTGATAAATAATTACATTAATCAAGCATCTACAATATAAATTAAAGTTATTTATGTCATCAAATAGAGATTTGAACAAGCAACATTGCAGAACTAAAATCCACGATTTGTTAGTGACTTTATAAAATGCTTTACTTGCCTGATATTATATCAACAGTATTTGATGAATGAATATTAGATTCGAAAAAGAAAATTAAAGATAAAGTTGATGGGTACCGGTACTCAGTATCTGTCTTGCAAGTTACGTAGACCCAGGGTGCACAACCTTCGGCCGTTGACAATAATTTATGAGGATCTTGTACATGGGTTGGCGACCGTACGTTGATACAAACCTTTTGTCAAACTTCTGCGGAAATTTAATTTCGGAAACTGGACTAAAGTACTCGTTTACTTATGGGCAGGCTGGCAGAATCTTGCCAGCCTTCTGGTGACAAGCATTTTTGGCGAAAATTCTTCGGTTTTTGTTAGTGCCCCTAAACTTAAATGATGTGTTTGCCTAAGGAATGTTCTTGTTTTCGTGCCACGTTGATTTCAAGCATCTTATACCAAAATAACAACAATTTTTTTTTTTTTACTCAATTTTTTTTTGCACGAATTTCTTGTTTTGGGGCTGATTCTTCGGCCGACATAGTCGCCAAGTCGCCAGCATTCTGCCATACTGCTTATGTGGTAGCCCAGACAGAACCCAGCCTACATTTGCTAGTCTATATGGGCTAAGGTCAGTGTGGGGAAGCGACGCAAAATATTTATGGCGCAATGCAAACGCTATATGGCGCTATTCAGCATAAAGGCGCCGTGTAATGTTGCCACATTTTCTATGAATCGACAGCCTAACGCTGTGTGAACTTCGACTAAAAGGCTATTTACACCTATTCCCTTTGAAAACAATACATAAGCATCGCACAGTATGATTTTTTGAGCATTGTTACGGTGCAGCCATTAGTATATTGTTGAGTGAATCGTAGGTCAACAACGGCACACTTCTTAAAATTACCTAACTTAGGACGTAACTTGTGACGTCATATCTGAAAATATCATTCAGTAAAGCAAAAATTTCTCAAAAATAGCTTTTTACATTATTAGGCGAAAATCGCTTTAGTGCTGACAAGCTTAGTAACAGGCTACAGTTGTTAACCCAATATATTTTATAACTTTGCCTTACGAAGTAGAAATCACTTCATTGGAACGTTAATCATGGCTAAAAATACTTTTACTTGGTAGCGGACATGTGTTGTTTGACTGGGCATACTTTATAATCCCTAGTTTTACCATTTCGAATAACCTAACAATATGGCCATTATCTTACACTTTTCCCGCTAATGAATATTTTAGAGTCCTTGACTATGTCCGAAAATCTGATAGTAATCACAGTTAAACACTTAGTAATAGAATTGTATTGAGTCGGTTTTGCAATGTTACAGATTGGCGATATAGACGTATGGATGTGACGGTAATTATGCAAAATGAACAGTAAATACTAAATTAACGAAAATCGACAGTTTATGGAGAAATGTTCTCGATACGACTGTCGTTTATTCCGGCAAGCCCGCAAGTGTTTCACTGTACCTTTCGGGCATATACCACGAGCGATCAAGAATTATTTTAGAACTGTAGTTTATTCATTTGTGCAACATAGGGCACTTGAAATCTTTAGACAATATTGAATTAAAAACACAGTTTATTAAAACCAATTTCCCATAGATATGAATGTCTAATAGATACGAATGACGCTTCGCTTCATTTATTATGGCGGAAAAAATCAATGCAGTTAAAACTAAGTCGAAAACAAACGCAGTAACTCCGAAAAATTCCAAAAATGGTCTATAAATCTTGCGCGTTCCTTTCAATTTCTGCCAACACAAAATCCATGTCCTGGTGCTCCACGGTTTCATTGACCACAACCATTCGAAAGAAGGTGGGAATGTCTTTTATGTAGGTGTAACCCACCATCAAGGAGCCGTTTTTCCACATCCTATAATGCAAGATAAAGCGGGGTTAACGCTATATTCAGAAACAGTATGTGGCGGCATACTATAGTACAGGGGTTCTTAAACTGGGGGTCCGTGAACTAGTTTTAGGGGGTCCATAAAGGCCTAATTAAAAAACTAGTGTATACTTAAAGTAATGAATTTTTGAAAGAAAACACTTTAATTAAAAATTAAACAGTTTTGCACTGAATGTATAGTCAGACTCTATTTAACTTTCACATTTTTCGGACCGAAATAACAGAGTCATGAAGTCTATTTGTTTTGTGGCGTCAATTTATGACGTCATTTTGGAGCATTTCTTGTCTACCGGGGCCCATGCAAAGCAAAAAAAAATTTAGGGGTCCGCGGTACAAAAAGTTTAAGAACCCCTGCTATAGTAGTATGCATGCTTTTGCCTCTAAAGATTTTCAAGTGTTTTGCAAGATAAAAAACACTAAATAAAAGGTAAAAAATTGTCTAAACATTTAGGCAAATAAAGAAATAAAGCGCGAACCTGTTTTTGACGGTCGGAATTATCTCTGAGCACTTCTTAAACAATTCCATGTCTTCTTTTTGGCCGCGAAGGCTTGGTGGGATGTACCAGAACGACACGTTGGTAAATTCCGACTGTGAAACAAAATATCGTTTTATTTTTTGCGCAATATAACACAAGTGAATAAAAATGCAAAATTAGGCCTATTAATCTGATCAGACAGTTAGAGGTTTTTTTCTAATAAAAATACACTTCATGGAAAGAAAAATGTCTACAATGTGGCGGACCAAGGATGTGACCACGTCCAACCGCTTTAATAAATAATTTTTTGACGGGCAAATGTAAGAAATAATTGATATAATAAATCATTCGGCAGTTTTTTATTTAAAACACTGTAATTTGGGTGCCCACCTTTTAAAAGAAAGTAATTTGAATAGTATCGGCACTGATGCCACCCGTGTATTGGACAAATATCGAAACTCATACTTCGCACTAGATTTAGGCGCCGATCCGATTTTTTTGGACATCCCTATAGTGTTAACGTGACTTCACAATACTACGTCAAAATGTGTTACAAAGTTACATTTAAACGTGACGCGTGACGCCATAATTAGGAACCTTATAAATGCTGCCTTTCAGTAAATATCGAAATCGACACGAAATTTGTCGGAATTCCTAATAAAGTCGGGTCTAGTATTGGAAGAGTACTACCGCTTACCAGGTATCGGCCGCAATGCGGATTTATCGGACGTGGATCTAACGATAATAATAAAAAACAGCTACTCTGGTAATTGTAATTCTACACAACAGGTTGCCGAAAAGTTGGTTAAGAATTACAACTACCAGAGGAGCTGTATTTGATTACTATAACTATTCCTGGTAGCCACAGTTTATATATGGCTTAACCGAAGTGAACCGTTACCTCTTCGTTGACCAGTCGAAAGTGTGGGTGCTTCTTGACCGCTGCGACCAAGTACTGAGCGTTGTCCACCGCTTTCTCGATTTGCTTCGCGAATCCCTCATCTCCCTTTGCCTTCCACATCAACCACAGCTTGAAGGCGTCGCACTGAACGAATATGAACCTGTTTTTCCTTAGGGTTTTGATTAAAGTAGAAACAAGTTCATTTTTTACAGTTACTATAAAATTTAGGTGGACAAGACATTGAAATAAGTCATTTATTACCCAAACCTACTGTGATAACCACAAAGAGCGACACCCACTCATACACATATCCTTTTTTCATCGTAAATGTTGCACATTGATAACATGAAGAGGATGCAAAAAAAAAGCGATTTTTTTGGTATTTAACGTAGCAGGTTAGACTCGTTGTCGTCTTATTTAGGCCTAGTTACTTGTCATATTTTTAATCAGCTCAAATTAAACAGTTCTTTCGCGTTTTGATTCACCAAATTATCGAAAGTTTATTGGAACTTTTATTTGTGTGTGGAAGAAGTAGCATCTAAGTTTTCTACTTTTCGAGTAAATGTGCTTTAGATTCCCCTATAATCCTTCTTGTCGCGGGTCTTATTATTCTAGGAGAATGAACCATTAGAAGTGCCTTTACAATGCAACTTGATTTAAAGTAAGTGATAGATCGACTACAAACCCTTCTCCCGCATTGCAGTAGATTTCGTCCGAGGTCATAATTTACGTCGTACGGTTTGTCGTTTTGGAAAAGATAAGGAACGTCGATCGAATAGGTTTTCTCCAACGACCCCTGCCATGACAAAGGTATGAGTAACAATTAATGTACTTAAAGTCCCTTTTTAGTCTTGTATATAGCAATTGTGATTAAGTATTAGGGTTAGTCATTACTAGAGACGCCCGATAGTTTACATTTTAATCCAATGCAACATATTTTAGAAAAAAGTATCGCGATTCGATCCCAATGACGTCAGTACTATACCCAAATCAACACAAGAGATAACCTAAAACGTTTAACGATGATTGTTCGCAGTTTATTAAGCCAAAATTCGCTTCAGCGTAATTTGGTGTCAACATTTTAGCCGCGTACCACCTGCTTACGACAAATGCTATTATTACTAAGAACTACTGCTGTAAAGTTAATCATTAAATTACAAAATCATTTGAAACACAACACTTTTAAATGCAAACAAAACACAATAAAATCGTGTCGGACTTGCATTTCTATACCCAACAAATTACCACACTTAAAAAAAATCAGTTCCTTTTCACCTTTTCGCGAAGAAATAGTAATGAGGTTTGCACCGGGGCGCACATCAGTTTATGAGGGTTCCAAGCCATGGAGTCGGATCTATATAAAAGTACATCGATTAAGCTTTAAAGTAGAATAGCGCTTGGGAATATATTTTTAAATATTTTAAGTTTTGTTAGTTCCGGTACAGTATGCCTCAGTATTTTATAAACTAAAACTACCTAAGAAGTCTCCCCTGTTTATTAGAACACGGTAACAAACATAAACTAGGCATCGTCATTTCTTGCCAAGATAATATTTTCTTGAATATTCTATATAAATTTAAGTAGTAATTTCATGATTTTTACCTGTTTTCATAAACAGTCAACATATCATCAGGAGTATTTTATGTGCACTGCACATTATAAATCACCATAAGTTGGCAAAACAGCTGCAGTTATAGTGCACTTGCGTTTGGAAGGGTTAAAAATTCAGCTAAACGCTTCAAATAATTAATGGAAAGTCAAACAAACCTTTCCACCCCGTTGCAAAGATGTTTGTACTTCGGTGAGAGAAGGCTACTTCCGCCCCATGCCCCCTGATATAAAACATAACATAAATTTTCTGAAAAAATTGCGTTTTTTTAATACACAAAATCAAACGAAAGGACAAAAATTAAAACCGTCGCTCCACCAACTGAGCTATGCAGGCTCAGAGAGGAGCGAGTCGAGAAACAACCAAGCGCCAATACTTGCACATTTTTTGTTAGTCTGCTTGCATCATAGATCGACAGATTCGGCGAGTCTGCGATGGCTTTTCGGTGTACTATTGATACGGAAGCTGTAATCGTTGGTCATAAAGCAACTTCCGAGGGGCCAGATCACAGATGTTATTAAACACATATGTTTGTGTGTGTCTTTCATTGATTGATACGGACTGATGATCCCCCAGTGTGAAGTTGCTTGTACTAACAAAAAATGTGCAAGTATTGGCGCATGGTTGTTTCTCGACTCGCTCCTCTCTGAGCCTGCATAGCTCAGTTGGTAGAGCGACGGTCGCGGCTTGACCGGAGGTCGTGAGTTCGAACCTCACTGCAGGCCAGTTGTTTTTCTGGCTTGCTCTGCTTGCATCATAGATCGACAGATTCGGCGAGTCTGCGATGGCTTTTCGGTGTACTATTGATACGGAAGCCGTAATCGTTGGTCATAAAGCAACTTCCGAGTGGCCAGATCACAGATGTTATTAAACACATATGTTTGTGTGTGTCTTTCATCAATATTACATACACTCGTTAGATACTAGTTTGTGACATTTGCCAAAGCCTGCCCTACCCCCTATACGTCAAACCAGTGGTTCTCAACCGGAGTGCCATTTATAATGCTCAAGGGTGCCGAGAGATATTTAAGAATCTGATTTTTGCTCAACTCATACAACTTGTTGTGTAAAAATAGAGTGGAATATATCCAATTATAACTTCCTACATTGTGTACAGTTAATGTGTGCTGTTCCAGTTCCGTTTAATGTGACATTCAAGTGATTTATCTACGGGAAAATCTTGTAGGGTTGCCTTAATGTGTTTATTATTTCTGAGGGATGCTGCTAGCCATAAAAGTTTGATAGCCACTGCGTTAACCCACTCACGTCGACGTGCAGCCAGGCGCCGTGCTTTTCACAGATGTCAGCAATCTTGTGAAAGTCGTCAAAGGCGCCTAAAACCGTTGTGGCCGCGGTGGCAGTTACAAAGAATGGAACGGCGCCCTGCAAGTAGAAAATAAAGGCGTTAATACAGTGTGGTAAACAAATCAGAAAATAAGCAAAGTCCCAGTCAAGTAATTTGTGAAATGTCGTAAGTCCCAGTCAAGTCATTACAAGAGTAAGTCAATCCAAGTCAAGTCCTTGTCATAAAAGGTAAACGTTAACTATTCATATTGGAACTCGTTTGATTATATGAACGATCAATCAACTAAAATGCAACAAAATTCGCCATATAGGTCATATGTACAAAATACTTAATTGAAATAATTTGTTTGAAATATATCAGCCAAGCCATAGCAGTCAATTATTTTGCCCAAAAGACTTTAATAAAGTCGATTCATTTGAAACGAGAGACTTGAGTGCACTGAAATTGATTTAAGTCATTACAACATTGCTTCAATATTTCATGGTTAATGGAAAACATTTACATGGTTGCCGCTCATTTTTACGAAAATAAAATACATTATAGACCTGAGAAAATTCATAGGTTAACAAAATAGGCATGGCACGGCGCAAAATCTTGCTGGAATGTTTCTTGTAGTTTGATAATATATAGAATTTGTGCCTTACCTTTTGTGATTGTCGTTGATTAGTTTTCTATAACATTTGAACAAAATAGGTCGGCTTGATGTTTGTAAGCATAGTTAAAATGTACGAACCCGAATAAACCTTTTACGTTTTAAGAGTCGCAGAAAAAAGCCTCAGTCCCATATTATGGCCATGGCAACCACAATGACGTCACCTTCTCCTTGGCCAGCGTCATTCGCTCGTCCAGCCTTTCCGGAATCATTTTGCCGCGTGAGTCGCACTCAACCGCTTGACAGTTGTCGGCGCCGAAGCCCAGCGCCGTGGCGTTCTTCTTGGCCGAGTAATGCGCTTGTTCTGAGCAGAAACTGACCAATGGTGGAAGGCCGCTGATGCCCGACGCCTTGCTCTCTGGGAAACGCCATATACGCGCCACGTTCATGGCAAGCAGATTAGAGTAGGAGCCGCCTGCGCGAAATCAACAGTATAGTTTTACACCAGGGGTTCTTAAACTGGTGTCCATAAACCCCTTGGGGGTCCATGAACTAGTTTAAGGGGGTCCATAAAAGCCTACTTGAAATATTGGGCAATGATGAGCCAAAACCAAAGAGGGAGGTAGCAAATTGCTGACCCCACTCCCACTGAGGAAGCTGAGCCCTCAAAAGAAATATTAGTGTATATTTAAGAAGTAGTAGGGCCTAATCATTTTTTTAAAGAAAATAGTTTGATTAAAAATATGACGGTTTTGCACTGAATGTAATTGGACTCTATTTCACTTTCACATTTTTGTACCGAAATCGGCAGATTTATAAAGTCCACTTGTACTGTGACGCCAATTTATGACGTCATTTTTATTTTTTTTTGCCGTGGTCAAAAGCCAAACAAATTTAGGGGTCCGCGGTACAAAACGTTTAAGAATCCCTGTTTTAAACTAATCCATGAAATCCAAATAGGTATTACAGTGTTGTATTGACTTCACTTGAGTGCATTAAATTCATTTTTTAAATGACTTGACTTAAAGTAGTTCTTTGGTACAAATGACTTGACATGGACTTATTTCATTTTGTCAAACAACTTGGGTTAAAATTAAATAAATTTATTAAATATTTTCTTATAAATTGTCTCATTGATCTCAATTTTTGCCCGTAAAACAATTTACTTGCTTTATATTGCGTTTTTGTATAGTTGAATTATTGCTCCTAATTTGTCGGACGAGTTTACCAAGTCTAACCGTTTATTTTATGTCATAAACTAGACTTGCTTTTATAATGACTTGACTGGGACTTGACTATAATGACTTGACTGGGACTTGACTGGGTCTTGACTATAACGACTTGACTGGGACTTGGTAAGTAATTATTTGGACTGGGGCTGAACTTGTTATTTTTTGCAAAAGAATCTTATTGTTATTTTGTTAAAAACTTACTGGGTTTAAGCCATTTTAAAACTGCTGGTTTACAACACTCGCATATATACACCAGCGATAAAGCCCTGTTGTAGCAGTACTGATCAACGAAATTACGCATTATTATATATTTGTATGAATGTTCGAACAAGGCAATGGGGCTATGCTTGTTTCTCGGTCTGTTCCAATGAGCCTGCGTAGCTCAGTCGTAAGAGCGATATTGGCATTTAGGTGTTTGAGATAAATTAAAAGAATCTGGCGTACTTCTAGTGTGATATGATTGACACAGTCGCGGTTTGACAAACAATATGGATTCATTGGTGCGTAGCATTTTCCGTAACGAAGATACTCCAAGTTCGTATATTTAAAGGTTTAGCACTATGCCTATTTTACCGACGTTAATCTCAGGTTGGATTAGTAGTTATAACTCATACGGTGAAGATTGTAACAAGTTACACAATAGCAAGTGCAATGCGACAGGTTTTACAAAAATTGCGCCAATACCATTATTATCCGGTGATGATTTTGGGGAGCGTGATAAGAGGTCAAACATTTGTCGGGAACAAGTGGTTGTGAGTCACGCCTAACACTTTATGAAGATAAATCACAAAAAAAGTATACCTGGACTAAATGTTCCCTCGCCGTTCGGGTATCCGATAAACTTGATCATGTGATTGATGACCTCTAGTTCGATCAAGGTGAAAGCTGGCGCGATCTCGTAAGTGTGACTATGGAGAGAATCAAGCGCGTGGAAAACAAACGTTGAACAAACCACGAATAATGGGACGTATACAGAGTGGGCCAAAAGTAGGCTCACAGTTATGTAAACTTATTGTTTTGGGGTTCTTCTCATACACCTTATTCTTTGCAACAACCCCCAAAAAGAAATCCATTGGTGTCAGGTCAGGTGAGCGTGGTGGCCATTCAATGCTACCTCTTCTTCCAAGCCAAGGCTGTGGAATAACTGTAAGCCTCTACTTTTGACTCACTCTGTATGTTTAACGGGTGTTGATGGGGGGTTATAGGACATTTGTGGACTCCAGCAATAATAACAATTTTAAAACACTGTTATCTTGGCAATAAAACCGAACTTGGACTAATAAATAATAGCGAAATAGGTCTAAATCGAAATATCCGTTAAACCCGACGGAATAAGACCCAAACTACCGGAATAAGATATCAAAGACCTTCACTTCACCGAAGCCCAATCCCTACACCTAGCTTCCTTGCTGATACAGAAATCTTTTCAAGATTAACCTAAATTTAAAGCCCTCCCATTTCCCATCCCTAACTTAGTGTTTTATTTTATTTAATCACTGTTCCTACTGGCGCGCTTTGCCTAGAGCACAAACGTGTCTCGTTTGTCCTTTATTTGTGACGCGCCTGCGTTAGTGGTAATATCTACTATGTTGCGGTGTAAGTTACGTTTATTACCTATTCTGTGTTAATTGTTAATTGTGTTAATTGAACAAACAAGGGCAAACAGTTCGCTGTACAAATAAAGGCGCCCAAACGTCGATGCCAGAACACCCAATTGTCCCACACCCTCTTCGTACGGTTTCGTTATTATTCGGGCCATTTATGTCTTATTCCGCCAATGTTCTGTTGGTGATATTACAACACATTAGATTCTATTGTGTTGTTCGTTTTAGCGCCATTGTTACTTTGCTTTTTAGCCTGTTCCATGTTTACTTCGAATGTGCCTTTAAAAGTGGCCTGGCCAATTGTATAAAAAAAATCACACTGATGCAAAAAAAAAAAACGCATATTTTCAGCCAAAACGATCTAAAGTGGCCAATCGTGTGTTTTCAAATTCAAGGTCACACTGGCAAATTCAAGGTCACACTGACCACGTGTTATCGACACACACAAATTAATAAAGTAGACCATTGTTAACAACATTTAAAAAGAACGAAAAAACATAAATTAATAAAATAAATATTTTCACTTACCCGTTAACATTCATTGCATCTGTGATCACGTTTCCAGCAAATCCGTACGGGTTTAACCCAGCAATTTGCTGGTTGAAAAAACGGGGGTGGCCTGCAACAAAAAGTAGTGAGTTGAAATCTTACCTTTGTCGTTTTTTCACTTCTTCACTTAATATCGCGATTTAAAGTTCCTCAACTGTTTTCCAGCAAAAATGTGTATTTTTTCGACATTTTCAATGCGCAAATTTATCCATTGCATTACAATCTTTTTGTCAAAAAACTATTTTTTTTTTTACACAAAATATTACCACATTAAATCCCTAAAAATACGAAGTATGTTAAGGTTAGATTATGTTACAAATACGAAAAATCTTTTTCTGTTTTTACCTGTCAGTACGCTGTTGTCGATTACTTTCTCGCACAGTTGCAGCAGTTCATCATTGGACGCCGCAGACTTCCCCAATCCGACGTCGAACTTACGCCTTAGCTCGTCAGGTTTAGAAAACTTGATGACAGGATTACTTCTGTCTCGGCCAGCCTTTACCGAACGAGTCATGCACATTTCGAACACATCTAAAATAAAAAAGGCGATGTTTTTTTTTTCGTTTCGAAAGGTTACGCTGAATGCTTATTTTTATATAGGGCTTCTTCTGACAAATATGTATTTTTGTCAGATTTTTGTCAGAAGTACGGTAATTACCCCTTTATAATTGATATAATGCCTGGCAGCAACAGTATATTCGTTTATTTTTTGTTCCCTTTAAATCCTTTGATTACTGTTTTTTTTTTATTACGATTGCTTTTCTTAGAAATATCGCATTCGAGACTTGAAAAATCTAGTTTTTTTGTTTCGCCATAGCCTGTTTTTCTTGTATGAATGGTTGTTTGGTGAAGGTACAACATTTTTCCTACCGCAACGACAAAAAAGAGTCTTTCAGGAACGCATAGCAATTTTCAGATATGTCGTCAAAAAATGACGTCAAAAATGACGTCATCATATGACGTCTAAAAAGAGGAACTTTGCGAAACCTGAGGTTATAGTTCGATTGCATGCACAAATATGCAACCGAAATCTTTGGGTTTTTTTTTAATTTACCTTCCAGAAACTTGTCCTGTTCAGCTTGCGACGACATTGCGCGAACAGCCGTGCTTAACTTCTGAAACGAAAACAAAATAGTAATTTTTAAAAACAAGAAACGTCACTTGGACTAAAGTCCAACCCTTCACGGACTCAAATATTCTGCAAGGCAGATGAAGATGGCAAATAAGGTTTTGCTTGGTTGTGGTTTGATTGAACCTAGAATTACACTATAGTACATTAAAATCAATGTTTTTCAACCTATTTTTCACGGCCACCCAAATACAAAACGTAACTAAAACATTTAATTTTTTCGTAAGCGAACAAACATAGGATAATAATTACATTTGATAATTCAAATTTAATTGACATGATCCATGTCTTGGTATAGCCTACTGCTTTCGCAATTTTAAAGAAACCTTGCTCAGAACCAATCCCGATAAATCTAGTCATGCACTAACCGCAGTCGCCAATTCAACCAAATTAAATCCATGAGAAACAATGATTTAAATCAAAACAAAGTTGAGTGCTTTGACACCTTAAAACTCGAGATTCTATCGGGTTAATGAACCAGTAATGTGGATTAAGCCGAGTATGCTCAAAGAAAAATAAAATGCTGAATTTAGCACACGCTGCTGTTGTCATTAAAAAAATAGGAGATTTGAAGCAACAACATGGACTATAGTTTTACGGACCTTATGGGTATTCCATACCTTGATTTTGTTACGAAATTTGTATCAAAAAACAGCCGCACCAAAACCAACAGCGATTTCATGTAGTATGCTTAGCGAGAGAATTGGCGATCAGTAATCTATTAATTGGACTTTGCCGCACCTCACACCATCATATTTTAACAGGGTTCGCCTTATATACGGTTTAAAGCAGTGAATTTGAACTTAGCTTAAGGGCAATTTAAACCACATGTTTTAACCTTGTGTACAATGCCACCAATTTGTTTTACATGGAGGCCAATATTTACTTCGAAACTTTTACTTAAAAGGTGCGACAGAAAAAACTGAACTCAGAAAGAAAAACTTAACCCTGAATAGAATACTGAATTCTAACGTCGCACCGGTACATCTCTAACACTAAAAGTTCTTTTGGTCTACAGCAATGGCGAAAAATTAAAACAATGGTAAAAATAGGTCACTAGTACTTAATTTTGACTTCTGTGCAAACCTTGACTGTAATAAATGAGCAACTGAGACTGAATTCGTCTGACATATAGGCACTTGCGTAACTTTTCGACGTGATTGGGCTAATGTTTAACACGTGCCACGGCAGAAAAATGATGAACTGTGTAATCTAATACAGTGTTTTTTAACATTTTTGAGCCACGAAACACTTAAGTCATAAAATGGATTAGCCAAACATCAACCACACGCATTATGTGCATTGCAAAAATCAGCACGCTGACCGTGACAGCAGTTTTAAGCAATAAGGCCCGTTTGTATTTTCTTCGTAACCAGAAAGCACACAATAAGCGTTTTAAAATATTGTCAAAGAAAACTAATGTTTCCTCGCAAGTTTATAAATAAGAGGCTCCATGTTGCTATAATGCATACGTGAGTACGTTCAATTTCTAGTTTAAGAAAAAAAAAAATATTTTTTCTGCCGATACCTGAAATTATTATGACTCTAAATTGGCTTTACCAAGTTCGCCCTTTGCAGACATTTAGTACATATTTAGTGCATCCATACATCTGGTAATTCTATAATGCAAATTTGACTACGACTTTATAACAACGTTTAACTGCTGAAATGCACTTTCTAAACTTCGCAAAATAATAATGGTGGGAACCGATTTCTAAGGAAACAGAAAAAAACTAAAGTTAGATTGACAAACAACAAAAGCTTCATTGACAAAACACTACATTGACGCATCAATTGCTGCTTCCACTATCTTAAGCTTACCTTTTAGGCCTGAATAACCAAATATCATCGCATTTCAAATTTTCGTAGGTTAAATTTTTAATAAGTATGCAGTTTTTCTTAGTTAGCATGTTGCATACTGTACACTGCAAAGCGTGTTGTTTACTTTTTGCAGTGCTGATTCCCCATAGGCGCGACTGATTCCCTATTGACGCGATTGAACTTTTCAAGTAGGCCTACAGCTTAAATACCGCCTGACGTAAGGTAAACAGTTATCATGGGCGACGCAGACAGTTAATCAAAAGAATTGCGGGCTAATATTGAAGATTAGGTACTTCACGTTTAAGGTTAATTTTTTGAAAAAAGTCGGAGATCATGTATTCATAAACGACATGCTTAAAAGATCAAGTATAAAATATTTTAAGCTTTGCATTGAAAAGTGGCAGGCGTTATATTTTTCGCCTCCACAACAAGCGTTGGTGTAATGTTCCAGGGTCGTAACTTTATTTCGCTTTCAACACATATATTTGGCTATCTCTTTATTTTATATTCTATAGGTTGTTCACAAGCAAATGTCGCCTTAATTTCCCCCCATGACAGGGCTAGCTCCACATTAATATTAAATGAGCTTGGCCTGTGTGAAGCTGTTATGTGTTTTAAGCAAAATAATATTGTCAAAAAGTATTTCGCAGCAAAGACCTTTAGGAAGCGGTGGGTATCCATTCGAAAGACAAATGTCACCGCTATTGCTGTCGCCGGTTGGCTGTCAAAAGTCTAACTTAGCAATCAATCGTATCGAAAACAAGCAGGATAGCTGTAGTTTTGACGGTTTCTTCGTTTAGTAACATGATTTTACATAGGAAAATTTCTCCACCAAACAAGACAAAATTGCGACTGAAATCAAACAATTTTCTGAAATTGCAGACATTCCGCCTGGACAACTGGCATAATAGGCTTTACTTATTTATGGCAAAATGCGTTTTCGTAAGTTTTATGGTCCGTTTAATAACTCATTTTCTTGAGCGATGGATTGTAGCAGTTAAAACAACTTATATACGTTTCACCTTAACGTATAGACCTTCTAATAAAAAACAATGCGAGTGAAACGTTTTACCGTCATTTAGCTAAAGTGGTTTGTATTTGAAACAACGTTAGATAAAAATACGTGCTCTTACTAGTGGTCATCATAAACTATAAAATAAATCCGCAAATAGCTTACTTAACAAACGTTATGCGGGTGTTATTTGACGTTTATCTATGTCAGCCAAAACGTTTACCAACCACTACTCAAAAACTTTAGTTTTAATTGTGCCTTATTCAAAATAAAGTTTGAGTTCTCCAGTTGGGACAAGCTGCTGCCTTTTTATACTCATCTACTGTATTTTAAATTTGTTAGCAAAATACTGACTCGTAATACATCTGTTTAATAGACAATTACAGTTTTAATAATAGCAAGTGCCTTTTCGAAAATGTTAATATTTTATTTCAGTCTTGTTTCACTGCAATAAACACTGTAATGCTGGTATATGGATGATTGGATGGTTACGCGAGACATAAGGATGATTACGCGAGATATTTCCTTTTTTCATATCTGAGAATTATTTATTAAAGAGAAAGGATTCCTTGCGATTCTTTAAATCAGTGGTTCCCAACGCATGGGTCGCGACCCAAAGTTGGGTCGCCTGATTATTTTTTGGGGTCGCTTGTTTTTCGGGCATATTGTATCTTTTTACAAAACTGGAAATCATAATCACAAAATATGAAAACTAAACAGCGAAACCGGCTGGAAGTTAAAGCTGACATGCGCGACTCTATATGCTGAAGCAAAATAACGCCTCGATTTTAAAAACTAACTGAGAGCAAGCGAGCACAACTATCTCATTAGTGATTTAATAAACATATTATTTTCGGAAAAAGTAGCTGCTTTTGTAATGCAGTTTGTGTGGAACACAATCTTGTATTTGCTTGGGTCGCAAGATTATACAAAATTATTATTTTTTTTAAATGGGTCGCCTTAAAAACGTGTTGGGAACCACTGCTCTAAATCAGTGGTTCCCAAACTGGGGTCTATAAACCCCTTGGGGGTTCGTGAACTAGTTTTAGGGTGTCCATAAAGGTCTAATTGAAATACCAGCGTAATATTTAAGAAGTTTAATTCAAATTAAAAACATTTTTTTTGGGGGGGATGGGGGGGGGGGTACAAAATGTTCAAAGAACACTTATTTCAAATTCGAAGTGCAGTAGCAGCCTTAAGAATACATGCCCTGCTCAAATAATATTTTGCTGACTATACAAACTGTTCTTTACCGTCGAGATGTTTTCCATTTCCTAGTACGAAAACATAGCATTTAAAAATGTTACGGAACTTATCAACGAGAACAGCAAATGGCTTTAAATTGTAAAACGATTGTCTTGAATTTACTGTTAAAAAACACAATGTTTAACCTAATCTAAAGGGTATAAATTTAGAGAAAAAGGTGCAGAAAAGTGGCGAAGAACGCATTTATTGCTTTTTGTGGTGTTCTACCGGTAACCCAATAATGCATTCTGTTTTGATTTAAGTATCAAGCTACAAGGCTAAAGCTTCTGCCTTTAAATTCAAAATTTGTCTTGTAAGCAATTCAGTGGTTATGTAGACAATTTTAACACCACCTTACAACTTGTGAACCAAAACGGCTGCTTGTATTTATTCTCACCTGAGATTTCAGTAGATAGCTTTGGTTCTTACTCAGCAAGAATCTGAACATCCTATCCTATGTGCAACGCGGCATGACCAGCAGCTATATCCACTCAAGTCAGCAACTTTTATTTGACTTTTGTGTAAATATTAGCCGAGTAAAGAGTAAACCTTCTACCTGAAACAAGTCGTCGAGTTAGGGCCGTTTAAGTTTGTCTCACTTTCAGCGTGTTGTCTTGTTACTACATTACAAAACTACAGCAGTTGAAACGGCATCTGAAATCAATTCAACTGTTTACAGCTGCTTTACCTATCTGAACTGTTTGTTGTCAGCGCAGATACAAGTACGCAATACGTAATCCGTTCATAACGCCATTTTCGCGACATTTTGTTGTCCCTTCGATAGCTCAGTTGGTAGAGCGGTGGACTGTAGCGGTTACAAACCTCAGATATCCATAGGTCGCTGGTTCGACTCCGGCTCGAAGGACTTGCTTTTAATTTGCCTTGTGTTTATCACATACTAAAAAATATTACAAAATCTGAAATATTTTGAAGATTTTATATTTCCAGGCAAGTATTTTTAGCGGCAAAATCGTTTTTTTGGTTTGAAGCCTATACTAATAGTCCAAATCTTGTTGCAACTTTATTTCCAGCCTTTGTTTGGTTTCGTGCCTTTTACCAATGATCTTTGGCGTGAAATTATTGCCAAAAACTACGCCATTTGATATAAAATATTACCCTGTTACAACGAAAAATGGCTCCTCTGGATTATGTTTTGCAAAATTTTAGCGTAAGATTTCCGCCAAAAAAATAGGCGGGAATCTTGGGCTACTGCCACAAGTTATCGAAACTGCGAATAAAACGAATTTATCAAAACACTTCACAGCTGAAAAAAGCAACTTTCAGGTCATAATATAAGTTTAGAAAAAAAACTAACTGTGATTATATAATAACTGCTGCTATAAGGTAAGTTATGTCTGTATGTGCCACTTTAAATACCGGTAAACTGCGGTTAGCGCTGAGAGAAAGTTTTTTGTTTTGTTTTAATAGACACAAATTAAGTCTGTTTAGGTAAAATTATTATTTTTTTAAATCGCAGCGCCAATAAAATGGTCACTTGTTTGTGGATATACCAGTTGTTAAAAAAGGTTAAGAGCCATTTCTTGTTTTTGATATAGCAAACCATATTATCTAGTTGTAAACAGCGTATCTTACATTACAGTCACTGTAATACAGTGGCCGGGGAAAAACAGTGGAATCAATGTTCTGTTTGCTAGTTTACCTAGAATCATAGTTATAGGAAACCACGCATTAACAATAATTCTAAAGTGTACAACAGCAAGAACTTTATATTAAATTCTAGCAGAAGCAAATTGATGCACATCACTAATTGGTAGATTCAAAAAATATTAAATCGGGATGCAATTTTGAATGGAACGCAACGGCCTTATTGAGTGGTCTCTTTTATACAACTAGATTATATCGTTATTTTCGAAACTGGAATTCGTCGCCTCGATGGCGCAGTAGGCAGCGCGTGAGTCTCATAATCTCAAGGTCGTGAGTTCGATCCTCACTCGGGGCACACTTTTGTTTTTTGAAATACAACGACAATTTTCGTTTGACTGGTGAAATATCATAAACTTTTTCGCGATAAACACAACCCTTTTTGGCTTTTTTATTTTACCAATGTTCGTCATAAAAAAATGCAGAAATCTTTACCTTTCTTTATTTGAAAATAGCTATTTATTCATGCAAAAAAAACCTTCACAACTTCTAGGAATTATGTGATTTAATTACCCTTATTCTTAAGAAACCATTAGAAAAAACGCTACAAGTAACAGTTTTTTAAAACATTTATTAGATATATAAAAACTTAAATTATTATACCATTACCTCATGTAAAATCACTATGGACAAGTTTCCATTGTACCACTATTTGACAAGTTTCCATTGTGCAGATTTGAAACTCATATAAGTCATTTGTGACTCAATTTAGTGTCTTTGAATAGATAACGTCAGGATTCAGGCAGACTTGGACAACTAGATTTTATTTTAGCTTTTTAAAATTAGATTAGAATTAAAATTAGAGCATTTCAGTTTTTCCAAATTAGATTAGAATTAGTTCATTTTGAGTTTTTTTCAAATTAGATTAGAATTAAGAATGACCGAATTCTTGAAAAAACGAATTTTTTAAACTAAAATTACATTTTATTATTCACAATCAATTACATTTACATCGAGAAGTATTTTAATAGGAATGTTCATGTCAATTATGTGTGTGCTAATTTTTAAGCATTTTAGCATAGAATATGATTTTTAGTCGGTGAAATTACGTTTCAACCAAAGAGTTTGAATTCAAATTCTTTGTTTTCACCAAGAGACTAAAAATGTCGTTGGACAAAGTAGGATTTTTGGTAAAATCCGAATTAGATTAGAACTAGAATTAGAGCACACAAGCAATTCACAAATTAGAATTAGAAAACTAGAATTATCTAATTGTCCAAGTCTGGATTCAGGCGAAAGGCATGTTCACTGTAACTAGGGATTTGATTCATTTTTGGCACGATTTTGCTCGCCGTCTCTGTGGCGCAATCGGTTAGCGCGTTCGGCTGTTAACCGAAAGGTTGGTGGTTCGAGCCCACCCAGGGACGACTTTTTGCATTTGTTTTCAGGTGGAAAACGATGAATAGCTTATTAGCGTATTAAATGCTCATCACTAAGTTTAAAAGTTTATTCCAATTTCGCTGTGAATATTGTGTCTAATTTGCCTCCCTTAGGGGTATAAACTCAACTTTTTACATTAGACATAACTCACATACCGTACACTTAATTATTTATGATTTCAAATAAAACACAGTCTACTTAAAAGTTTGTTTCATTTTGTTACCCAATGCAATTATTTTTTGCCCTTAGCTTAGTGTAGCTGAATTTCTCATTTGTAGAACAAAATAATGCCTACCAATTTGTAATTCCTGTCGAGCACTGTTTTGTGAGTTCGCAAAAAACAATTAATGATTTTCAGTTACATTATTTGTAAAGGCATTTGGCTTTCTGCATCGGCTATAGAAAATGTTGTATTTCTTTTACAATTTTATATCTTTTAAAGTAAGAAAGGAATGTTGTGGGGCACGAGTTTAAGTTGTTAAACTTATAATAGTTTATTCAAAAGTGTGTTCTAATTGACGCTTTCGTTTTGACTCCAATTTCAAGGTGCGTATCTAACTAGCGAGAAACCACAAGACGTTCTGGTGATTAGAATTGTATTAGTTGATAAACGAACAACCAGTTTCAAAGTATAAATAGGCGAAACAAGTTAGCATACAGCAGATGCAACTTGCAAATACCAACGCTGTTAACCAGTGATTCTCATACTTTTTAGAGCCAGAGCCGCATTTCAAACCTAAGGTTTGCAAGGAGCCGCATAAAAACAACAGTAGGCATATAATTAGAAAAACATTAAAATAGCAACAAGAAAACAACAAATATACATTACGCTAGCCTAGGCTAACTAATTAACAATGTTTGCCATAGCTTTGCCTATTGCCATAGCTTGTCGATCAGGACTAAATATATTGTGACGTAACAAACCACAAAATTATTTTAAAGAGCCGGACGGAAGTAACCGGTAACATTAGTACTTCGTACTCGGGATCCTTGCGGATCAAATTCATTCACTTTTGGTTTCTCTTACTTCCTTTGTTAACTAATTTTTCACTCCGTTAGTGAGAGCCGCAAAATGTACAGTTGAGAGCCGCGGTTGAGAATCACTGCTGTTAACAGTACCTACAAGTCGATAGCTAAGAAGACGTTGTGTGTGCCCAGTTAAGATACACTAGTCACAAGTAAGTCTGGTGAGTCCCAAAATGAAATGGTTCTAAGTCCAATCCTGATGACTTATAAAGCCATAACGAAATGTCAATTAAGATATAACACTGGGGTGCGATAAACATTGCTTATAGACTTAGAATGCGTATAACAAATAAATCTGCAACGACGCAGTATTTGCAAATAACACAGACGTATTCACGTATTAGTGCGAAAGCATTGACCAGCTGACATTACAACCCTACAATGTCACCTATAATTTGACTGGCTATAATTAGACCGGAAAACTAATTTCATAGGAAAATCAATTTACGTCACTTCTGATAAATTTATCACCAAATTAAGTAAAGACTTAGTGATGAGCATTAATCGAGACGACGAGAACGAAAAAAGAACAATAAGGATAAAATTTTAACAATTACGTCATAAATATGTATGGTAAAAGTACATTGACATAAAACAAAAGAGGCTGGAAAATATAGAACAATAAGCCCCACATGCGCGTTAGGACCGTCTGGGAGAAGCATATTTTCTATCAAAAGGTAAAGCTACCAAAGGTAAAGTGTAAATATCGGCGCTTGTCCGATACTAGATACGTGTTATCGGCATCGATCCAATTCTCAAAATATTAATGCATTTTAATCAAAGCTTAGAGACAACGATTAATATCATGCCCTTAAAAAAATAACTTCTGCTATCAAATTGTACAGTGTATTTATTTTATGGTATCATTTGGTGTCCATTCGGATAGCCATATATAGCTTATACTTTTCCTCAAATATCGGTTACCGTCACTAAAATAAAATGAATCAACATTTAATTCAGTCATAGCTATATCTTGCTGGTAAAATAAAACGAAGCTGCATTTAACATTTATTTCGCGAAAATTCGAAGACCCTAGATTCAGATTCAATTTATTTTTGTGGATCTTTGCAAACATTGAAAAACAAAACAATATAAAGAATAACGCAATGACACCGAAACGACCGTTCGGTCATCGAGTCGAGCTGCCCTAGAGGACTCTAAAACTAAAGCTATACGCTTTTTCGTCCGCATTAAACACACTGGACGCGATAGCGACTAACCAGGTTCAAAAACTCGGCGCCACCCAACAAAAAAGCGATAAAGGCGGCCAGAAAAGCTCCCCAAGTCACGAAGTAACTGAATCCGAACGCCTGGCGGTACTTCCCCGCTTCCGCGAAAATGCAGCAGGCGACCAGAAGGAAAACACCTAAAAGGAGAGGAAAGATTCGTCAAAGGGTTCTTCCCTTTTTATGAGGTTAAGCAACGCGGTAAACTATTTAAGTAGAGGAATAGTTCTTTATTGGTGCACCTGATTTTTGTGATTTTAAAGCTTACTTGAAAATAAATATACTGAAGGAAATTGGTGATAAACCTATTTCGCTTCAATAAGTTATTTTTTTGGAGGCGGTATTTTTACGACAAAATATTTCAGCAGCCGTTTAAATTGATTAATTGACCTCGTTCGACCCGCGGATCCCACTTTGAGGATCGCTGCTACAAACTCTTACAGCGCTGACCTATATTAGTTGTTTGCCGGACAACTATATGTGCACAAAAGCAAGTTGGTAACCGATATGCCCACTGCAAATCGTAAATTTGAAGTGCATATAAAGGTTAGAATATATTTTACCCACCTTAATTATTATTTTATCACGCCACTATGATATAGGATTCTTATATGTTAGATGTATTTTAATTACGGGAATACATCGAATACAGGGACGAAGAGTCGGAGCCGGTCAGTTTTAGTTTGGCTTGGGACTTGAAATTCTAACCTGACGTTATTTTGTTAAACGAAGTCAAATTTTGTTTTTTTATTTACCCCTGTTCACCAATTTCTAAATGTTCCGAAAATGTTCTCTTCAAACATAGGTTCCATCCGCGGGCATACCGTTAGTGGCACAGAATACAAAGAATACAATATTATAGCTTTGAAGATTTACTTACAAGACAGAAAAGCGAACAGCAGCCCGGCATTGACGCAATCTTTTTTGCCCCTGACCGCTTCAACCGTCCACAAAATGGCTGCGCAGGTCGACGAAAGAAGAGCCAGTATCGTGAAGCCAGCAGACGTCTGGACGATGCCGCGGAAATCGGCTGCAAAAAGATAATGTTAAAACAAGCCTGTAAGTTTTTTGCCTTTCGCTATTTGCTCCATTTTTCGTTTTTGCGCGCGCAAAAGGGCGCGACGCATCGCATAAGCACAATCACTTAATTAGGACCTGTAGTGCGCGCCTCCCACGTAAATAATGCAATTAGCTTCTAGCCTTTAGTCCCATTTAGTCGCTATTTAAAGCTTTTGTTTTTCGGTACGTGATGCAGTCGGCACCAGCATCAATACGAAGACACTATATACGCCAGACATCAAACTTTGGTATGTTCTATTTTTCGCCAACTTTTTATTTGTATACGAAGTATTGTGCGTTAAACATTTCATTTTTCGTCAGAAAACCTGCAACATTTCTATACTGATTTTGCTTTCTACTGTGCGAAAATTGTGTGTTCGCAACTGCTATTGAATTCGCAATCAATAGTAGAAGTGCCAAGTATGGCAAAGCTTGATTTCTACAAAAACATTTTAAGCTTTTCTTAAAAACATTTTAAGGAGTGATGCAGGTTGACGCAAGGCGTTTGCAACTGATTAACAAATTTGTCTTTCTATCTATGAACAACAACGGGTAATCTATGTGAGAAAGCTTTTTTAATATCTTCATGCCCGATTTTCTGCGGTGGCACTTTACGCTTTAGAGCAGGGGTGGGGCTTTTTTATAAGGATACTAGAAAAAGAAAATAACTAAATGGATATGCAATAAATGAACAAAAGGGCGACGTTTGAAAAGCTGACCAAACTCCATCGCCAAGTCAAAGATTTTCTTAAAACTTAGCTAATAATATAAGGGATTCCCGAAAATATCGGTTTAGAATTACCCGATGTCAAGGGGTAGTATCGGTCGTATCGGTGCCAACACCCCTCCAAAAAATGTCAGCCATAATTTTCGATCTATCGCAGTAGGCTAATTCTACTTAAAAAAAATATATATAAAAATAATAACTACTTCAAAAAGTAATAGGTTAACATTTTGAGGTAACCCAATTCCTTGAAGCAATTTTTGACTTTTTAACCGAAAAAACTACGTTTAAACATGTGAATTTTATTATTTATCTATTTTGCTTTTAAGTATAGTAATATCGTCACTTGGTATCTGGTCGGATCCTGAGACATTTTTTTCCAAAATATCATGCATCGGTATCGGAATTCAATGTCAAGCACCTAAATCTCTAAATATAACTAATGCTTTTAAGATAGCAGAAGCCAGTTCGCGCAAACGAAATTATATTTTAAATAAAAGACCTACATGCAATCTACAATAGTTTTAGACCCAGTATTGCCTTAACTATCTTTAAACACTCAGAACGTTAACTGCCTCGCGTGCAGTCTGCACGATGTCTTGACGAGTCTTTGTGAAATTCGTCGAAACTGCCTAATGTGCATATTGTCATTTGTTACAAGACTCTGAGTGTCTCAATTTTGCGCCAAAGTTGTTTTATTCCACAGACAATACAACAAATATAAAACTAGGATTTGATGCAATTTTAACAAAAGAAAAAGAGCGCTTCGTCGCCAAATCGTTGTGGGAATTGTTTAAACGGCGTAACACTTTGTAACTTTAGTTTTACGTTGTTCCATTACGGACACGATGCAATTGACTTATAGTGACAAGATATCCAGCTTATTAACATCTCTATTTTTTTATTTTACATTGAGAACATTGAAACATAAAAAAATACTATAATACTTATAATTGTAGGCTATATTTTAGCGTGTTTCTGTATGACGTCACGAAATAACGTGACGTCATACCAGTAATGATTCCAACCCCCTCGTCTGCTTGATATAGGGGCTGAAATCTCTCTATATGTAAGAAAGTTAAAACGACCCCCCCCTCCCCCTTTCACAAATCAAAAGTTTTCACATATTAAATTAAGTGGACTTACTTCGTATGAACAATAGAGGCAAAGTTTCTTGCGCGAATCATTTGTCTTCCTAATTTGTCGCAAATAATCGCAATTTTCATTTTTAATTAAAATAATTCTACTGGCGTTTATATGTTACGATACTTAATGCATTTGTTGTAACGTCAAAATTAAATTACCACAAAAATGGTAAATCGATACTGTTTGGTCGCGTCTCAATTTAAGATCCCAAAACAAGGTAAAGCAAAAAAAAAATCATATGGCCTAAATATTTTTGTCTATACCTGTCAATCTTCGATCACCGCTGCAAACCGCATTTTCACAGAACAGGAACAGCCCGGCAAATGACACACCCCCTTCAATCTCGATCCAGTGATTGGTCGAAAGGCTGACAATCAACAGCAGTGACGCAACAATAAGCAAAGGTGCCGTTGCTTTTGGAAGATTGCTCATGGTTCATTCGAATAGTTCCATAAAGAAAGCTCTTCCAAGCCAAATATAGCTATAACTTTTGAGAAAAACCTATGGATTTTAAACATAGGCTGTACTTAAATAGTAACAAATTCGGACAATCAATTATCGAAAAAACAAGACAGGCTTGACGTAAAGATTTGCATGTAATTAATTACCAATTCGAAGGACTCAAAACATTTTTGCTTATAAGCGCTCAAAATAATTATCCTATACCATTTTGAAAATCAGTCTTCCAAAAACTTGTAATTGCCATGTTTTTTTTAGGTTTTTTCACCAATTAACTAAATATGTAAAACGTTTGAAGCCTTTGACGCGTTTGCGCTAAAAATATTAAGCGGCCGTGTTTCGTAATTTTTGTATTGAAGTTTGTTTTTTCTACAACTATACTTTACAAACTATAAGCATAATGCTACAATGTCGTAAAGCGGATTTACAAAAAGACCGTCACCAATGGGTACTGTAGGGCAGTGCTCTTTAACCGGTGTGCACGGTGCACTCTTAGGTGCACCAAAATATACATGGGACGCACCAGTACGAAAATGTATACAAAGGTGCATCACAAAATTTTAATGAACCGTTAATATTTGACAGTTTTAATGACAAAACAGTCATTAACTAATCTATTTGCTATTTTTTTTTTTCAGTTTTTTTTAATTCTGTTTTATGACATGCAATAGTACTCGCAAGCAGCCTGCAGCCACAGTCGAGCTCTCACCGACAGTGCTGTGTAAAACTTCGGCAGCTCCGCTCGGTTTAATTGACATGATGATATTGATATGCATAACGATTTTGGATATCATTTTTACCTAAGTTTACTTCTTAGTAAACAGGGTGCATGAGTTCGTCACAACAACTTTAAGGGTTCACCAAACCAAAAAAAGGTTGAAGAGCACTACTATAGGCTGTAAACATAGCCCACCGGTTTAAATTTGCCTAACTTTATTAAGAAGATATAACCATATTCCTTACCCTGATGATTTACTATAGTTTCAAAGTTGGAGTGGAAAGGCCGAAGTTTGTGCCAAAATTTGCGTTTGTTATTTTTCTATAGCATTGCTTTCTAAGGTAGAAAAATAAGTTTTTTAGCATGGATAGTTTTGGTACCAGACCGGCGCTTATACAACTAAAATATCGCACAAGCACAACTGATAATTTTTTTTGACATCCTGTATCGGCTTCAAACCGGTACTACCGGACATTCATGTAGTTAGAGACAATGTTTATACAACTTACAATGACAGAATCAAAAAGTTCGGCAACGTTCTAATCTACAACGTCAATGAAAACGTATAAGATTCGGTCGAATATACAAAAGCGGATTATGTGATCTCGCACAATAGCCTATATCAGGGGTGGCCAACCAATCAGATACCAAGAGCCGCATTTGTTACCTGGTTAATCATTCAGAGTCACACCTCACACACATGGAACGAAATAAATGGCTATAACTCCATTTCTTACTAACTTCACAAAGCGATCACGCGAAGCGCGAAAAAGTGCCTTTCTTTCGTTAAATAGACAAAATTTAATTAAGATAGAGACGCGACAGATTGAATGAAACAATGCACATTTATAGATATAATATTGTACATCAATATATTTTAGCACATCTTTTATGTTTATCCTGTTTAAACACTGTTACCAAAAATACAATGGCCTTATTTAAGCAAACAGTGTGATTAGAAATCGAAATCGAAACCGACAATAATCCATAAATTAACCAAAGGACTTAAGACATGACACAGTGGAATTTTCTGAACTTTTACCACTCAACCTTCTTTACTACCGATTTAATTATATACGTTTGATGCTAAAAATTGTAAAAATATTCTGTTGAATTTTTATCAATATAATAGTTGTTCTTCACCTTTTCTGGCTATCACCAACCTATGCCTTTTACTGTTTCTGCGTACCATCAGGTTTAAAACATGCTCAAATTTATACATCCATAAAAACCGCGTATTTTAGACATGGACTTATAATGGAAACGAAAGAATAGAACAATACTTCAGCTGCCAGTTCAGACTACTTTTCCCTCACTTAGCAAATTACCTTCGCAAAACGCCAGTAAGCTTTCGCGTAACATCAGTTCGTGCTTATTGAGAACCACTGCAATAAACAATAAATGCAAGCAACCAATCCATACGTGATCGTGTTGCTCAAAAAATCTCAAAAGTGTTTCGCTGCTTTACCTTCACCTTTGGTACGTCATATAAAAAAAAAACTTGATGTTTGAACAAGCTAATATATCTCGAAAGCATTATTCTGCGATTATCTGAAAAAAAAGCGGATCTAGAACTACGTTCAATTGAGAATACCGAACTTTGACAAGTAAAATTAAGTTATTAGTTGAATAATGGGAAAAAAACTGTTTTGCATCTTTTCGCTGCAAAGTTTTCACCCCGACTGAAAGTTTGGTCAAAAACACAAAAAACTCACGCGGCGCATTATGACGTCATGTAGGTCGTGCGTTATTAGTTGCTTGAGGTTCTCGTTAATAACAGCAATGTTTCCGTTTTGTGACAGCGCTTTTTGCGTTACGAGTCGACCAAAGTATCGGGAAAGTTGTTTTTCTTGTTCAGATTATATCCGATGTTGTTGTGTTCAATTCTGTAGCCTCGTATGAGATACTCCTGAGTTCAACGGCCCAAAGAAGTGTTCTAATTACTTAAGTAATTTACTTGACTTAAAGCACACCTGTACTCATCACTTTAAATGCTTCACCACATTTTTCTGGGTAAACGGACAAATGTCTTTTCGTTTTTTTGAAAGAATTATTTGGAAGCTGACCACATTTTTTTATTTAACGACTTTTAGGGTAACATTGAAAAAAACAGAAAAAACGTATTTTTTAACTCTCTTGTAACCTATTAAGACATTATTTCTGCAAAATTATAGCCGACTCTTGACCAAATAAACATAAAAACTGTTTTAGTAGTTAAAAAAATTAGAAACCGTTTGACTATATATAGCTGATTACCCTGTTGATATTTTTAGTACTTTGAATGAAAGTGACATATTGACTTACATAAAAACAGTAATTTCTTCAATCATCTATTTCAAAAAAAAGAAAACGAAATCATGTTTTTGGTATGAAAGCATTAATTGGCAGCAAGTCAGACAATTTGGAATTGACAAATGATGGATAGCTACTTGTTTTTTACCTGATGTTTTCTTCCAGTCAAAGTTGTTACCTTTCCACTTTTACTAATCCTAACGTTACTTGATCGGTATAACGATGCGAAAATATTTCCCTTGTTGTCTGTTGTTTTGTGTGACCTCTTTACCAGCCTTGGCAAACGTTTTCAATGAAAACTTTTTCGAATCGTTTTTCTCTTCAAGCCAAGGTGCCAGACAATTTTGAACGTTATTTGATTGAGGAGCAAAACGCTTGTCTGGTGCTTTGATGTATTGCCGCTTTTCGATTGCTGTTATTAGAAAAAAAGTTTTAGCTGCATGAAAAAGCCGTCTCTTCACAGAATGCACGTCGCGTTGTCGATGTATCTGAGCGTGCCAACGCGGTATTCCCGTGTCAATCTGTCAAACGAAATTGCTTTTTGAAAAACTCCATTACGTGCCGATGTTGATTCAAAAATAGTAATTTTATTTAACAGCCTGTTGGATGCAAACATGGTGCAATGTTACGCTTTTTGAGTGATGCAATGTTACGCTGTCATCGAATAAAAAAACCGCTTCAGCGAACACAAATAACGTGACTTTCGAGTGTAGAAACATAATATAATAAAACACCAACATTTTTTTCAGTATTTTTAAGTTAGAATAAATGGGTTCTAAGTGTTTTTAAAGCTCTAGCTCTGTCTTAGCGTTTTTAATGTCGTTGCACTTTGAAAGAACTTAAAGGATTTTAACTAGGCATTTCTGAAAGTATAAACTTATAACCAGAAATCAATTTATAAATGCATAACACTACAATGCTCGATTTAGCTATATTTAAATGAATATGCCAAATTTAAGCAACGCGAAGATGTCATATAGTTACAAGGAACTGTACTGCGCGAAATGTGCCAATCTGAACGTATGACAATATTCTCAGCCCTTTCAGCTTGATAGATTTTAAGCATAATGTTTAACTAAACATCTTTTAATTAACAAAAATGTTAAATTAATGCATTATAAAGATAGGATTTTTACAAAGTTGTGAAGAATTTGTGTGATATGATTGAAGAATTACCCGATGAAATTACCAAATCTAAATTTTGGCAATGTAAATTTTGCTCTAAAGCGGTAAAATATGCCATCTGATATTATTGCCAAATTCTCACGAATAAACAGCAGTTTACGAAGCAAGGCTTGAACAGGTTTGCAGCATGCTTGGCGTATTGTGGTATAGCTATCAATCGGTTGTGCGCAAAATCACAATCATTTTTTTTCTGGCTGATTTATTTTCTAACAAACTTGTTTTTTTACTATGTATTTCTTGTATACGGCGGGAAAAATCAATTGTATGAAAAAACTCAGAATTCGACGATTGAAACCCTTTTAAGCTGTCAAGGACTATTTGTAATAACAATAAATACACTTTGTTGTCATTTATATTCTTTTCAGCTGTTCACCCCGATATGATATAACATAGAAATTTACATTAAATACAAGTGGTATTTGTACGATTAAACCCTTGTGTTTTGTATACGTTACGCTATTTTTGTCTTGCAGCCTCTGCAAATGTTATCAAATGAAACTCAGGATGCCCACGTCACAGGAATTCGACGTCACAACAGGAAACGGATTCGACAACAAATTCGCACGCGAATGCAAAGCAACGAACGAACAACTATATTTTCTAGGGATGACCTTTGAATATCTGCCTACAGTAAGGGTTAAACATTCCCAATTTACTTATACAGTATATACAAATAATTAAGGCAAACCTTAATGGTCGTTAATTTATACTTGGTTACACGCACGGATCTGTAATATAGCTTGATTATGAATTGCAAAGCCAAAAATGTCGAGCAGATCGACATTATCTTGATTAGGATCTTTCGATGCGAGATTGTAACATCTTCAGCTAGTGTGAAAACGTGATACTTGAATTGCTTTTTGATGCCGATCTACTCGCCTTCAATTCGGGCTTGGATTTCTTTATCGGTAGTTTATTTCCCCCTTTCCAAAACGCCATTTTTTCCAAATTGTAATTCAATTTAGCTTTTTATAGCATTGGTATTCAATGATGGCCTGCAATCAATTAAAGAAACGCAACACTAAAAGAATGTACACTTAAGAAGTTGATATCGAATGCAAAGGTGTACAATTATAAAGCTTTATAGTGAGTTTGCTATTTTGTTCAAAGACACGTCTTTGCCATGACGCTATATAGTGGTCCTAACACATAGAGCCTCTCTAGCTTTTTAATTTGCGATTTCGGAACAAATTGAAATGGAAACAGTATAATGAGACCATAATGTAAATTCTCGAAAGAAATCATTTATTTGGGATAGAATACCAGCATTTTATAATTCGCCGCTGTAAACAGAGATGTTTAGAAACTATAGCTCATAAATATTAGTTTAGTAATGCTCTTGGTGAATGACGTAGTTTATCGAGAGAAATTTGTGGGGCGCTGGAGTTCAAATACAATTGGTCTTAGATCAGTGGATATTTTACAATTTCTAGTAGGTGGCCTTTTTCGGAAACCACAAATTATCAAGGACCCCTTAAAAACTGCATTTATATTGTTGCGCAATTTGTGCATCTATACTATACAGTAAACATTACATTCGGTCGATATTTGCCATAAATTTACGGCGGAAATTACGCGAATTATGCAGTAGATTAGTGTATGTTATTATGTTTATATGCATATTTTGTTAGAGGCTGCAACGAAGGTGGTTGTTCTAGGCTTTTTTAAATAGCGGCTAGATATGAAACGATTAAAAATAATTTCAAGGTTTATCTTAGATATTTACCCCTTAGGAAACTGCAAGAATATACTTCGAGTCATGTTTGCTTTTGAGTAATTTAGAGTCTTTTTATTATTTATGTTTTCATGCAAAAGTCATTAAATTGTCGATAATTTAAAAGTATAATTGACGTGCGTTATACCCGACTTTAATCGGAAAAATAGTTTCAGAAACACGCCTATAGTATGTTGCTTGGAAATAAATTTGTAACGTTGCATGATGGAATATATATTTACTATAAGGCTTCCTGAACCAAAACCACGACACCCCCTTTTATTAGTCATCGGTGCCTAAGAGCGTTATTGTAAATATCATCCAATTAAACTGGAGTTGCGCTTATAGTTAGAATTGTTAAGGGCCCTTTATTTGTGTGTAATTTTCCGAATCGCGAAGGTGAGAACTAGAGTTGAAACTACGGTGGGCAATAGGCCCAAATGTCAATTTTTAAACCTAGTCGTCATAATAAAAAAAGCGTGTTTAATTTATCAAAACAATGGGTCAAACCCAGTTTGCTAAATTAGATGAAATTAAATTTGACGTATAGAAAAAAAGTGGAATTTATTGGAGTAGAACACTTAATGTAAAATTGCTAAGCCTTACTCCCTAACCTTGCACTTGTTGCGCAACCAATTGTATGATCGTGACAAACAGGCTCTCTTATAAAAATCCACAGTGTTCCTTTACGTGATTTTTCCTTTTTTTAAATCGGATTTAACCCATAACGCTTGCAGCTTATTTCCCAGCGCTCTTTAAGTCGGCCGTAAAAAACGTTTCCTTTCCGCCCTTCGAATTCGCATAAACTCTAATAAGTCATGGACAAGGTAATCAGACCGCTCGTTTTTATCATGGCCCTGGTCACACTCGGCCTAGGAATTGCAGCCGCCGCCACCCCTCATTGGCTCGAAACCAGCCTCGGCTCCGCGACAGGACTCTTTGAAATCTGCGTGGCTGGCATCTGCGTCCTCAATGTGACAAGTCTGGTTCCGGGTAAGTTTCCAAACTTGCTCAAAAACACGATACTAGGCTACTGTTGCCTGCAAGGGGGGCATCAAGCTATTTCCGCGGCCCTGATTCGGACCGCCATTTCAAGTAATCCGGCCCGCGGCATATTCTCTTAGAAAATGGGGTACAGTGCCAATGTTGGTAAATGCTATTTGAAACTGAATTTGGACAAAATTTTAAACTGTACAATTTATTGAGGTTCAGCACAGTCTTTATTGCATAGTTATTTATACTTATTTTGTTTACCGATAATAAATTTAATAAAGTTCGACAATATTTTTTGTATAATCGGGCGCGATGGTCAGGCCTCAAAATTATCCGGCTCGACCCTTTGCGAGGAAAAATTTGGTGACTGTTGTCTGCAAGGGACACCAAACTATTTACCGCCGACCTGATTTGAACCGCCATTTCAAAGGATCCGGCCCGCGACATATTTTATTAATGAAAATGGGTTACAGTTGAAATGTTGGCAAATGCAATTCAAAACTATTTCAATTTACTAAAGTCGGTCGCCTCAAACATTCGGTATCCTCAAAATTATCCGGCTCGACGCTTTGCGAGCAAAATTTCGTGACCCCTGTCTTACTTCAATATAATAAACCAATAGTTTTATAATTACCCACATTTAAGCCTAATTGCCATCTAGACACACAAGACTCGATGGTGTCTGTTGATTCGCCTAGAGTCGGACTCGTTAAGTAAACCAAACGCAAACGAGTCAGACATGCGCAGTAGCACTAAGAAGAACGAAGCCGATAAGGCTGCGTAGTGTAATTCGTAAAGGTGGACTAGCACAGCGTGGAGATTCGCCACCAATAGGTTTTGTGGGTTGTTGATTGTATGGTTTCTATGAGTAGATGGATGTATTGAACCCCTATCTTAGTTGCGTGAATTGGGAGCCGGAGTCGGTTATTTGACAAGAATAGGACCCGGGAATGAGAATTATTATTTCCACTCTGCAGAGCTGCACCCCAGAAAAGTCATTTGCAAATTAACTCAAGTCAAAGTAAAGAAACAAACCCTATTGTTACGTCTCTTGAAATAATTCATCGTGAAAAACATCCAAAGTTATTTTTTACCTTATCACACTTTTCATTCACATAGCTTCTACATTATTTTTCAGTTTTACCATGTTTGTACACCTTTTCAGGTTAAACTAGTCGATCTCGCCGGATGGCTGAAGCGCATTAAAGAAATAGATTTTTTTAAATACTGTAATTATTTAATTTGAAATTGTCTATCTCATTTTTAAATGCAGTGGTAATTTAGCTAAATCATTGCCAATGCTAGTATGATTTGTGTCCGTAAGATTCAATATTCAACCAGTAACTAAAAAGGTTAGGAACCAGCATTGTATTAGAGAAAACACCATACAGCATCGATTTTTCTGTCTCCTACAATTAACCTAACCTTCACAAACTTGTCGTTTCACAGAGGCCCTGGCCGTTCTGGGATGTTTCATAGTTTCACTTCTCATCTGGCTCATCACGAGCGTGATCCTTGCCGTGGACTTCTGCGTGAAGAAGAGGACAATGGAAATCATTGTGATCGTGATGATCTTCCTCGCTTGTAAGTCACGGTTTACTAACTGGGGTTAACTCCTGGTGGTATTCGGGGATTTACGGGAATCGGCGTAGGCTGCTTTTTAAGTTTATTAGCTGATAGATTATATCATCCAAAGAACTGGGGTTGAGCCTGAAATTTTATTTCACGAACATATCTTAAAGATGGCGTAACGTTATTTTACGTCACGACTACGAATTATTTTTGCGAAAACTCGTGTGTTAATATGCGTAACGTTAAGTTTGATTGCGAAGTTAAAAACTCTATTTTTATTTGGTTTGTATTAAAAATAGCAATTTGAAAGACAGAATGAGTTTTGCATGTCGCTCGATATAGTTAAATGTATAATAAATTAAGCAGAAATTGTGCTTTGTAGAGCTTAGGAGTTCTCATGGCGCGACGTTAAAAATATTTCCTGCCAAGTTTAAAAAACACTACAAAATTTAAAAGTTTGTCGCGAATGCTAAGAAGTATTGCATCAACATACTCAAATATCACCAAAGTTTATGAGTACATTAATATTTTAGTTTTCGTGCTAAAAGTTTTGTTAATATAAGTAACTAGACAAATGGAAAAAATTAACCACTAATGGTTGGACTACTTCCCTAAAACAAATAATTGTCACAGGCAATAAAGGACACCACCCATCCGGTTTATTATATAAAATGTTTATATTAGCTATTCCTCTATAGCTGATCTTACATCCGCTATGTTTTTGTGTAATAATAGCTAGAAGCTTTTGCACCTAAGTGTCAACATTTAAACCAGCATTAATAACTGAAATAATTTTGCCTTCTGCCTAGAACTATTCGAAATCAGACGAGAAAGTATTTGTGCGATATAAAGTGGGTTTAACATGTTTACTCAAGTGGGACTATTTGCCCTCATGAAATGTTCAAAATAAACATTTTCGTAAATCAACTTTTTTGTTAAGTTGAACACAAAATTCCCTTTAAATATTTAAAAAACTGTTTGGAGTTTAAAGCAAGGTTAATATTGTTTTGCAAATTTAGTTGTTTAAAATATTAAGCCGCCCGTAAGATCGATCATTTGTCAGGGGATCCTATGTTCAACCTATAAACTCTAAAAATTCAACCTAAAAAAGACCCTATGTTTCAACCTAATAACTCGGTTAAACAGCCAAATATACAGGACGATTATTACTGAAGACTGGTACATGGGACTTGGACTAGTTGGCTCCGGCAAATATTTCTGATATGGGTTACTTGGTTGCACTAGCAGGAATAAAGAGACGATAGGATACTTGAAATTTGATATTTTTTCCAAGCGCCACATACGATCCGTCGGTCTGCAGGAAGCATGTTAACTACATTCGCCAAAGAACGACTTTAACAAATTTTGGGGCATAATGTTTGTAGGTTGCAGTAAGACGTAGTAAAAATATCAAAGCCCATATAGAAGTATAGATAGCATTTTGGACGTTTCTATCAACTCTTTATTCATTTTCAACGTGAAAACTGTCATGGAGTTCAACCAGTGTATTAATTTTGTATACTGTGTTTTGTTGTCTAAGACTCTACTGCACTGCAACATGCACGCCTTATTTTTTCGTGTTGGTGTTTCTCTAGCGTCCCCATGGCGCAGTAATAATGGTTTAAGTGGGAATGGTGGTTGTATTCTGCGCCCTATATAATCGTGCGTGCTTTTCGTTCTTATGTACAACTTTAGTTTAACGCCTACGAGTAATAAACCTTCTAAGAATACGTAATTCGACCACTCGCTAGACCTGCCACATGCATACGCCACCTTGTAGGGTGAGTGAA
Organism: Ascidiella aspersa; assembly: GCF_963924565.1. Classification (NCBI taxonomy): domain Eukaryota; kingdom Metazoa; phylum Chordata; class Ascidiacea; order Phlebobranchia; family Ascidiidae; genus Ascidiella; species Ascidiella aspersa. Next base: position 29,212,897 of record NC_139451.1, on the reverse strand, counting down.
GGGCAGGCCCTGGCCAAAATGGATCTTTTCTTTTCCTAGTCTTTTTCCTGTTTCGCCCCTACTTTTGTTAAATACGAATACTAAATAAAATAAATCACTAGGGGTAATGTTGAGCTTAAACCAAAGCGGTGGAGTTTAGCAAATTGCTAGCCCCCCCCCCCTCCCTTCCTAAAAAAGAAAAAAATACAACAAAACTATGATTCTAAAAAACATTTTTAGGGGCGTTGGCGGCCGCCGGTTGCTCTGTGTTCACTTGGATCCACTACGCCGCCATAAACAGCCCCCCTCTTCTCGGGATAGACTCTACCTGGGGATACAGCTTCGGGCTGGCCTGGGCCACCGTAGGAACCGGTTTTGTCAGCTTCATCCTGTCTATTCTGCTGGTAGCGGGTAAGTAGCCTATGTATTTATAAATGTACTTGACTGTCTGTCAAAAAGTGCACCGCAGGTTGTAAGTAAAACAACTGTCATCCAATGACACGTTTTTAATTTTTAGCAATGTAGCACGCAATGCAAAATATGGTAAAGGTATTGTAAAATGAATGGTAAAAGTATGGTAAAATATTGTGTTTTCAGTTATTTTTTGCTTTGTGATTTTATTCGTTTTAGCGTCTAAAATATTACTCGACATGTTCTGATTAAACAAACACCAAAAATGACCCAGAAGTGTGACAGGCAAACTCTTATTATCTTAACATTGATCGATAGTATTAGGAAAATTGATGTTTTTTGCCTGATTGCAAAGTGGCAATCAAATTTTGCCCCTTATTTAATTATTTAAATGTACAAACAAATTGAAGGACAGTACACAAACAACCTTATTGATTTTCTACAATTTAATAATCCTACTCACCCGCATTTAATTTTGCTATTTATTTTATTTCGCAAGTTGCTATTCAATTGTTTTTTCGTTGAACAAAAAATTTGGATGTACATCTTAGAATATTTTTATTGTAAGCCCTCATAAATATCAATAGAATATGAAGTAACGTTTATTTCAATCTTGCAAAAGTGTAAATCTTATCTTTACACTATATTTAGGAAACAAGAGTGCAACTGAGTAATGGTCATTGGAGGAAAAACACTTAAAGGCTTTCAATGCAAAAATATAAGCTGTTCGTCATATTTAAGTTTTTTTAATTATGTTATTCCATACGCCTTGTACTTCGTTGATGAGTTATTGGCTTGGCACAAAAGATGCCCGTGATACGAATATCCGCAATGGAATTTTTATAATGCAGCTGCAAATGCTTGTTCGCCTCTAGCTGGCTTGCCGCACCAAATGCTTGATCGTATCATATTAAAACTATGTATCGATATTGCAAAGCAAATTTGAAAACAAGGGTTGACTTTTGTGCGGCAGAAAAGCTCAGAAAAGAGGAAGACAAGGTTAAAACAAATATTAAACATGTAAGATGAGTCTCTACATGGTGGATAAGTACACTAAAAGCAACGAAATAGCCTAAAGGGCAACGAAGAGACAAAACGCACAACGTAAAGGTCTATTATGAGCAAAACAAGCATACTTACGCCATGTAAAACTTTTTTTTCAATTTATATATGCTTTGTTCGCATCATCTCTGTTAGCGGGAGTTAAGAGGGGATATGCTACTTCAAATTTGATATTTTTCTCCAATCTCCACATAAGACCAAACAGTGAATACGTAAACCCATCGGTCTACAGGTCTACTCGCTAAATTGAGTAAATCTTAATTTGCATTTTAAAATATTTTTTTATGGCAAGCACAAATTTCTACGCAAGCTTGTAAATTTGCAACCAATTTGCACGAAACACAGCTGTAATACTTCTACATTGAGCGCAAGAAAGAAATGCAATCATCTTTTGGGTTAAAATATGTTTTCGAAGACATGTTTAAACTAACGGTATTGGGACTATGATCGTTATTGCAACCTGTAATTTATTGTGAAAAACAACTCGTTCGTGTAGATGAAATTGATCAAACACACCGAAGGGCCATGCTCGTTGGCACCTAGTACGTTAAATGACTTGCTTTTCAGTTTTCTAAAACGAGCACTTTTACAATAATAAACAGCTTAGATATAAATGGTTTACAAAATAGGTACACTAACATACATGATAACACTTTCGGCTCGGACTACATAGGAGTCGAAAGGGTGGTGTTTGCACATGCATCGCTACCGGTTTGTTTAATGTGCATCTCACCCAATATTACCGATGGCTTGTTGGTAACTATTCCGTCCACAGAAACGACGACCATTCCCTTGTTATTTCCCTTCACTGCTTTACCTGGGGCTAAAAATGCGACAATTGTTCTGGAGCGGGTGAAATGTTATTTTGTGTACATTGGTGTAGTTATATTATGATCACTATTAAACAACTGGAGGCGGTTGAAAAAGTTAAAGCTTTTAATATTTTTCATGTACCTTCCTTGATCTCTTTAGGAAGATAAAAATGTTGATTTTCCAGATTTTCTTGATTTAAAGTTACTTAACTTTATTTACACTTTGCAGTAAAACCTGTTAGCCATTGGGAAATTCTATTAGAACTATCATTTAGTTTGTGTTGATGACACCCGTGTAACAGTAAAATACATATGAAAATGATTAGATTGACATTCAAAAGTTACTTCTTACGTTCCCTGAGTATTTTGTAGAAAGCAACTGTTGGAATGTACAAAACATTACTTAAGTTCAATATTTTATGCACTCTGCATTAATAATCATTTTTTTAATAAATAGTCCATTTCTTGTACCATCATCACTCTGAATTGAAAACTGATATTTCATAATTGGTTCATTTTGGAAATGTCGAAATACCTCACTGTTTACAAATGGCTTAATTTTGAATCGAAACGCAATGCTTGAGTTATTTAATTTAAACTTTAGGAATTGCCCAAACTGGAACTATTTTTACCCGAACACAGGACATTTTGCAGTTGAATCCATACGAGATGAAACTGTATCTTCTTGTAGGCTACAAGCAAGGCAGAATGGACTGAACTCTTGAAACGTAAAATGATTCCGCTTGAAATACATATGATTTTTTACTCAGTTATAGTTGGTCAAGAAACCTAAGCCCATGACCTGTGTTTTTACGGAACGTCGGGTTGCTTAAAACACGCTTACCCAAGAACATGTAGATGACTAGCAGAAGAGCCAAAGTTCCCAAAGCTACAGCGCACCACATCAGGTAAAAGCTGTAGCTCCACTGTGCTGTGGCGCTCCGGACGAAGGCGGGCCAGCCAAGCATGAAGGTGATCGAAGTCGTCAAGGTCAGGACCCCTTCGTCATAGGCAAAAAATACAGTTTTCTTAGATTTGTAGGCCAAACAAGAGGGTACCTCCAAGTGAAGTTAGAAATGGGAGTTGCTATATATTTAACTTTCTGTCACAATAAGTCGTATATTTTATTTCTCATTTTACAAACGGCTTGTGACGTACCGTAATATACCTTTCTGAAACTTGAGCAGGGGAGATTTTTAAGATCTCGTGCAACGGTTTAGAATGACTAGTTTTTAACAGTTGTGACCCCCTGTAAACTGATTTATTCATTTACCAGGGTTGATTTATTGTTCAGAATGTAACGTTGTTACCAAATACCATGGATCGTTCCATTACTACTTTGACCTACATTGAACTTTTTTATTACTCTGAAGCAACAAACTAAAAAGACGGACGATAATGAAAAACAGCACCTATCAAGAAGCGACAGGTTGGGCTAAAGCAGGGGTTCTTAAACTGGGGTCCATAGACCCCTTAGGGGTCCGTGAACTAGTTTTAGGGGGTCCGTGAAGGCCAAATTGAAATATTGGTGTTTTTTTAGGAAGTAATCAATTTTTCTAAGAAAAGAGTTTAATTAAAAATAAAACGTTTTTGCACTGAATGTCTCTATTTCTATTCTCCTTTTCACATTTTGTGGACTGAAAACTGCAGATTTCTACAGTCTATTTGTATTACGACGTCATGTTTTTTAATTTTTTGCTTACCGTGGTCCGCGTTGAAAAAAGTTTAAGAACCCCTGGGCTAAAGGCTAGCCCACTTAACTTTATGTATTGCGAGAATTTCAGAATTGATTGACCTACATGAAACTGACGTAAATGCCAACATTGCAATCCGCAGCGCCATCAAGTGCTTGTAGCAACTGACGAAGAATATCAGGAAGGTGGCGCCCCACGTCAAGATGGAGAAGGAAAGACAACCGATTCCTGCGTTCAGGGTGGCTGCAAACGAAATGATATTACTTGTTATAATCTTAATCAGAATTTTTTTTCGAATAAGAAAATCTGCCTGAATCCGAATGGTGAAAGACAAACGATTCTGGCTACACAGCAATGATAAAGATTGAACTAAGTACAGAATTTAGTAAACCGAAAATCAGTTTGTTTGGATGTCAAATAATAAATACATTTCCCTCTTAAAAGCATCTTCATATCTAAATAGATAACACAATTTAAAGTACGATGTACGCTAATAAAAACTCTGTGCTAGGCCATTGGTGCACTACCAAATGCTAGGCCATTGGTGCACTACCAAATGCTAGGCCATTGGTGCACTACCAAATGCTAGGCCATTGGTGCACTACGCAAGCTGCTGTAAACAAAGATGCAGTCAGTAAAAATGGCGTAAAACTGATAACACAGATAAAACGCGTAAAAATACAAATTATAGAGATAAGTAAACAGAACAAAATAAAGCTGCAATTAAAACACTATTTAATGCGAGGTTTTATCATTTTTGGATATTACTTGATTGTTAAAATCAGCATGTTTTAAAGCAGTTATTCCCTTTTAAAGCAGTGGTTCAGTGGGGCTCCCCTTGCTAGAAAGTCAAATTTTATTCGGATAGCGATAACCGACATTTCGGCCAAAATTACGGCCTTCCGATCTGATAATAAACTACGTCATTACTACGTGATCAAATAAACATCATTATAAAATGAAACGTACGAAGACAATGTTTTTTGAGTTTTAAAGTCAAAAATTGCCTTTGACTTTAAAAGCGAAATGACTCGATTGTGCATTTACTGTTTTGCGCAAATTTAGCTTTTTAAGATAAATTACTTTAGCGATTAAAGAGATGTAGTTACGGGTAAGTAGGCGCTGGCTCTTAAGGCGAGCGCCAACGGCTGCCTAATTCTCCTATACGTTCTTTGTATCTGAACCCCCCAAAACAGGCCGCTGAAATAGTTCTTTGTTTCTTAAACCATAGAATCTAGACAAAGTAACTTTACTCAGTTGATATTGCTCGTTGGGTATATATTCACAAATCTCAGTAATAACGATAACGCAACGCGGTGATTTAAGACACTATTCTAAGACGTATATAGTAGAATCTAACGCGAAACGCCGACAACGGTCGATCCGGCTCTTGGTCACACCTCAGTGAACTCCAGTCACGTGCATATACGTCAACATAAGCAATGTGGACTTATAATGCTTGATAAACGCTACATTTACGGTTCGTTTAATCGCAAACCACGGATCAAATATCTATGTCAGATCGTCCAGATTCGACATATGTACAAACATGTTATCGGATTCACAGACCGGCTATGAATTTTGGAAGTTTAACAATATTTTTGTGCCAATGCTGTGACTTAAAATTGACTTGAATAACTAATGACTTGAACTGAGATTTGACGGAGTAATATCATAAGGTCCCGGTACGCTTTATTACAAAGTTTAAATATCACTTTTTTAAAATTTAACTTAGACTGCATTCCAAAAAAGTAAATCGCCTAACCACGTCATATTATGAAATCCAAAACCATTGCCAGAAGGTTTCTGCTTTATATTACTGTTCCGCTGATGCGTATATAAACAATGACACTCAAAGTTTGAAAAGCCGAGTAAAACCAGGATTTACTAAAAAGTATTTCAGAAAAACAAGGTTCCTAACCACTTCAAAATAGTACGCTTTACTGCAAAGTTTGAGTGTCACTTTAAAAAAAAAACAAGATCGCCCACCTGAAAGTTTACCCAGCTCTTTGCACTTGACGCTGTCGCAAACTTCAAACAGGCCGTAGGTGTCCATGCCTGTCATAAGCCAACCGTTGGTCTCCGCAGCTATGACGCTAAATAGCAGGGCGACCAGCACCAAAGCCATCGACACAATATCAAGGGTTCGAAGCATGCCAAAAACGTTATCACAACTTTACAAAGTTTTGTATGTGGTCAAATTTATTTTCTACTCCGCCAATTCTTGGACTGCGGATCGAAAAAGAAGTCACTTAAAAACAATAGGAAAAAGGCGAAAAAGTTACAGTATATGTTATTTTTAACGGACAAAAACAAATGCAATCCTGGAAAGATTTTGAAATAAAACATGGGATATTCAATTTTAAATTGGTTTTCCGGCAAAAATTATCTTGTATAGATTATTTCAGCAGACAGTTGTAATTATATTGCACTGAAGCAGATTTACCGAATAGCTGGTCAAAACGGTGTTACTTTAACAAAGTTTGCCGGAAATACAATTTTACAGTTGTAACAATGCCTGACAGCAACAGTATATACATGGGGTATTTATGTCGTTTTTTTATATCGAATTCTTTTGCTATTTTTCATTCCAATACTGTTATACGAAACTTTGGGCAATAAACACTTCCATCCGATCTGATATAGTTAATATTATTGTTGAAACAGAATAACCAGATTCATAGAATGAAAACGTGCGTGTTTACTGTTATAGGATTATGAGCAAAACTGATTTTGCCAACAATAAAAGTTATTTAAACTTTCTATTCTTTATTTTCCAGGAAAAATCATTTTTGATGTGAAAACGTTTGGTAGCAAATAATGGCTTAAACGCACAGATAAATTAGATATCGGAATTGCAGCGACACAAAGCATCAGACAACTACCGATACCTATGGTTGGTATCGGTTGTTAGCTCCGATCCGATATTATCGGACAATCTTAATCATAAAAAAGTTCCATTTTTACCTGCCGCCATGAATCATTGTAGCAGCTATACAATCTAGTTTACGAAAACAATCAATAACCAACAGTCTAATAGAACCAAAACCTGAAAGAATGAAACCTGGGTGATACGACATTGATGAGGAATATTTTGTCTGTAACATAAGGCTTGATTCTAACATAAATTTTGGAACTAATTCTTTCCACTAACCAAATATCTCTATGCTCTGAACAAGGCCTTATTTGTGAGTATGCGCCTTTGTGCCATTGTTCTGACAAAATCTGACTGAGTATTTCTCATTTACTCTTCTTCCATCTAATATATCATTAAAATATGACGCTTCACTATCAAAGTTTGTGGCTTTAACTTCAACGATCGCCAGCTATATCTTCACGTTTGAACATCCAAACGGTTGCAGCGCCCGACAATAAAGATTTGTGCTATATTTTGTAGTCTTTTTTAACCATTACAAGCCAAAGCATCACACACCCAATTTCCAAGTGTTTTGCCCATGTCTTACTTTGTATGTTTTCTCTTTTAAAATCGATTGTAGTAAGAGAGAACAAAACTAACAAGATGAGGTTTTTAGCAGGTAAAATACATTTAGATTTACCAAGTTAGATTATTGAGAGCTTTTACATTTCAGCATTTCGGATTTCTCTAAATACAAAGGGTTTATAAAATAGATCACCTTTATTGACACATTCCAACCGAGAAACACCGTTAGAAAATTTTGCAGCGCAACAGAATATAATTTAGAAATATAAAACATCTATAAATACGATGGCAGGCTATTGACTTTTCGCTTAAATTGAAACTATAGCCCTTTACGATCTGTCGTTGGACTTTATATCATTCTTTTCCTATTCACGTATAGTTGAAATATGACATTGGGCCATTCGAATACAAGCTATTGACATGTAGGAGCTGCTGTCATGTCCTTGCTGGGAAATTTGACGCGGTCTGTAATAAACGTGCGAGCAAATATTTGAAGAAGAGTCTTGTTTAAAAGCCAACTTTCTCAGAGAACACGGCGAACCTGCTGGGATGGGCAAGCAAAATTGAAGTCGCAACCAGCTTCTTCAAAAGTGGCCAATCTATTTTACGGTCGGGTTTACGGCCCAAGTCAATTTCGCCGTTCCTTTGTCGCAAATCGGACTGACGCGTGATAGCAATTTTGGTCGACCGTTTTTTTGCTTTTGCGAAGTATGAACTGTAAGTACATAATTTATTTCCTATTAACGCCGATATGCCGCCAATTCGTTGTACACTCCCGACTATAGATAAGATAAATATCGGATCTGAGCTGGTACTCGATGTTAAGTGGCAGTGTTCTACATGGCATCAGTAAACATCCACATGTTGTTGTCTTTTATGATGTCTATATATGATTTTTATGTGTTGGTTTCGACGTTTTTACGCTGAAGGCACTGTTTTAGGTTTTTAGTATCAATACACAGTGTTGTATTGAATTAAGTCAATGACTTGGCTTAAGTGCACTTAAGTCACTTTTTTCAAAATACTTTCAGACACATAACTTGCCTTAAACTCGATTAATTTTCAGTAAAATTGGGTTCGATGTTTTTAGGCAAATAATGTCATAAAAGTTAACATGCTTTTTGTTTCGTTTTTTTTTTGGCTGTGTTGTGAAATAACGGTCGGAGTTTTTACCACTTTTAGAAGTTTAACAATATTTTTTGTACCAATGCTGTCACTTGAAATTGACTTTAATCACTAATTAACTGGACTGGGACTTGACTTGCCATTTGTTGAAAATGACTCGACTTGGAATTAATGATTTTGCAAATGACTTGACTCGGAATGTCAAGTGATAGCCTAACGTTTAGGTCGGTGATTGTTAAAAGTCATTAGCCCGAGGCACAACAGGAAAATAGAAAAGCGGAATAATTTCTACTTTAGGCTTGATAATGAATTGCAAAGCCAGAAAGGTCCAGTAGATCGACATCATCTTAATTATGACATTTCGATACGAACTTGTATCATCTTTAGTGAATGTGATTGAGAAATAGATCAAAGCATTACATTTTCACATTAACTGAAGATGATACAAACTCCTTGAATGGAAAACTATGAAAGCGGCAACCATTCCTCTGTCGGCAAAAAGCTTAATTTGAATTATTATTTCCGCTTCTTATGAGGTTTGTCCGGAAACGACGGACATCTTTTAGGTAAGATGAATGACCGGCCGACGCTCAGTAACGAACACGCTGCTAGCAAGCGATGTTAGTCGAGTGTATACTAAGTCGAGTTCCAGTTCAAGTTGTGTTTAAACGTGTAGTTACATCATTGCGTCTTGTACAAATGAAGACGTTGCGTCACTAAAAGGTAAACAACAGTACACACGTCGTGTTAAAGAAGTGGAAAATTCCCTTAAGTCACAACGGCTCTTTGATAACTTTTGTCAATATCAGAAGGGGTAGGCCGCTTTTTGTTAAAATACGCAGCTTATAGTTTAAGCGTAGTGCTTTATTAGGTGAAAATTAATCGACCTAAACAGTATTTCCCAAACTGTGTGCCAGAAAATCTTGTCAGCTTGCCACCGCAGGACGCTTTCCAAGATTACTGTTTAAGCGTTCGGCGTCAATCACCACGAAGAAGGCTAAAAAATTCAATAGATTGCCAAAACGTGGGTGGACAATTACAATTTCATAAGAGCTGTTTTTCATTATTAATACAGTTTAGCAGTCAATAAAATAACAGTGGACCCACAAAGCAGGGCTACGGAAACACCCGCTGTCAAATAATAGAAGATTCTACTCCATGTTTTTTCCATCTTTACAATTTACAGCTTTCGGCCACATCAACTTCGAAATTTAGTACGTCAGACTCTGGGTTCGCGTAGTCTTAAATAATTTTACTCGAATCCCGAGTACGCCTCCATCAAATTAACCGACCCTGTCGAGTCCCAAGTCCGACTCCGAATTCACAGACTTGCCACAAAGACTAACATTTTATAACCTTCAAGAAATACAGCCACACGTACATTTAATAGATAAGTTTCTTCTAACTTGGCTCCTTTTATTATATGTTTATTGTAGTTTTTGGGGCAATTTTTGTACGTTGTACCGCAAGTTAAAAACGGTTGCTAAGAACTGGACTAGGCTTTCGGTTTTAGGACACTATAATTTCCTAATTTATTGATTTGCTAGAATTATTTCCTTAACTGAATTCGTAAGTTAATAATCTTGCTGGCATCCCTGTCTGCATATACTCTTTTATAAATTTACTATAATTTTGCTTGAATTCCTGACTTTACTAAATTCGTAATTTAATATTCTTTCTGGATGTAGGCTACTGTCCACATGCGTTTCCAAACTACTTTTTGGGTCGAATTTCTGCCTTTACTGTGTTCAAGTGCTTCGCAACATTTTTCCCTTGCAGCACAACAACAGGGCTAAAACGTTTCGGCGGCACACCTACAAAATATATGTCGATCGACATCAGCAAATATGCTAAGCAGGCAAGAAAAAATGATCGATTTATGACAGGGGTTCTTAAACTTTTTTTACCGCGGACCCCTTACATTTTCTTTGATCTCGCGTGGACCACTGTAGGCAAAACACGTCACAATATAAAAATACTTCATAAATTTGCTGATTATGGTCCAAAAATGTGAAAGTGAAATGAAGAATAAAAAACATTCAGTGCAAAACCGTTTTATTTTTGATTGAATTACTTTCCTTAATAATCTGATTACTTCTTAAAGATACACTAATATTTTAATTATACCTTCATGGACCTCCTAAAACTAGTTTACGGACCCCAAAGGGGTTCATGGACCCCAGTTTACGAACCACTCATTTACGATGAAACGCGCCGAGGCGCCGAAAATTTTTCGTTTTACATTCTTTTAACTCGATTTGTCGGTTTTGCAGACTTTTTAAATTGATGAAGGCGATCAAAATCCTGAAAATCCTACCCCTTTGCAATAGCTAATTATTAAAAATAAAACTGGCATAGGTGCTTTGTATTTTTTTGCCTAATTTAATGTTTTAAGACTAATTATTCAATCAAAAAATGCCAATAATATCTTTAGAATGATATTTCATGGGTTTCAAAACTCCCTTTCCACTTTAGTGCAAAGTTTAAAAATAAACGTTGTATATATGTTTATAGCCTACTCCCAGTATTTCTTGGTAGTTGGCTCAGTTGGAAATAAATTTTGTTAATTGATTTCCAGCGTTAGATGGTAATATCGGTTTTACAAAAGTTTTAAGATTATAAAAAAATTGTTTACCTGTCCTAATGAAATCTACATTTTCACGTTAATTTGACTGATTATTAAAAAATTACTCATAACAGCGCAAGTAACATAACTCAGGAAACGCAGTGGCATTCCTGGCATGGTCTCGCTGCACACCGGTTGCGGAGCACTGCTGTATTCATAATTTTATAGTTTTGATTTCGGCCTGAACCTATTGTGCCTTCTATTAATTAAATTTTTGGTGGCCTTGTTATTGTTGTAATTTCTAAATGTACTAACATCAGTAAAGGTCGTTCTGGTTTTATGCTAAGTTCGTAAATACATGTCGTCATATGGTGCCTTACTTTGTACTTAAAACTGAATACACACACTTAACAGAGGCTAATATTTTATTATAACACACCTTGAGTAAAACAATGGTTAAGAAAAAAATTCGAATACCAGTTTTTATTTCACATAGAATACCGACTCACTGGTTAAAACAGTTTTATAACGCTGCCGTCCCAACTATATTTTATAACGCTACCTCGGAGAAAAAACAGAGAAGGTTAGTTTTGTTACAAATCGTTACAAGAATACTGTAATTGATTGCATTCGCATATACACTGAAATACGCAATAAAGACAAGCTGGTAGTGCTGTTTTTCTAAAAGGATACACACAGGCAGTTTATAGAGGTCAGAAGATAATAGTCAAAGGTCAAATTAAAAGTGCCAAGACCGTGCGCAAAACTAATTGCAGCTACCTTAGACGCGCCGTGCGCAAATTACAGGTGATTTGAAAACTGCCAGCCGAAATGAAAAATAAAACGTTATGCAATGAAATACATTTCAAAATGCCAAGCTTGAAATTCCTAAATCCTAATATATTAAAGTAAAGGCGCAAATTAATAATTAAAGTTAGAATCGCAGTCGGCATATTAGCAAAATGACAAACAGAAACGCTACACAGTCTACGCAAAGCATCAATTAATCCGGGTTAAAGTTCAGTTTTCAAGCAGTTTAAAAAGACGAGTATATGCCGCAAAGAAGACATGGCGCCAACCGACGGTTTTATGTTACACACTTGTAGGCAACCCTGATGAACTTCCGAGTTCCCGGGCAAGGATCTGTGCCACTGAATGATGCAGTTGTCGCTGTAAGAACACACATAGTCTGACCATTGCAAAGTGTCTGAATGGCTGCACTTGACGATGCGTCGTCACACGATTGATCAGTATCCGGAGTGCCACATCTGCAAATATAGTGTTGCGATAAGACTAGGACAACTAAATTTATTTAAGTTTTGTAATTAAATAAAATTTTTTTTAAATTATATTAAAAATAGAAATACTGAATTCTTGAGAAACGGAGTAAACCTGAATCTGATCTAGAGTTGGTTTACAATAAATTTAGTCTCAATTTTTTTCTCGTAAATACGTGAATGACAAATATTTCTGACTTGCTTTTTATACAATTTACGGTAAAACTCACCTACAAGTCATTCCGACCAAATAGTATGGAGTATTAATTCATGTATACTCTGTTTTGAACGGGAGAATAAACTGGCTGTTGGACAAAGCAGCCCTTTTGGTAAACGTCGAATTCGAATTGAAATGGAATTAGAGAATACAAGCAATTCACAAATTAGATTAGAATTAGAATTGGTGCGCCGCATTTTTCTGCTGGAACTGTCTAGAAGGTCGAGTAGATAGACATCATCTTGAATAAGACGTTTCGATACAAGCTTGTATCATCTTCAGTTAATGTTCGTTAATGTCCAGATACAAGTATCAAAACGTCTAATCGATATACTCGACCTTTTTGGCTTTGCAATTAATTATCAAGCTACATTACAGATCCGTGCATCGTGAACCCTAGAACTATCTAGTTGTCCAAGCGTGGTTTGGATTTACCCTCGATAAATGTAACAGCGATATGTGGCTTTTTAAGCTGTTTTGGTTGATGTGTTTGTTGTCAACGATCGAGCTGCAATTAACGAAGGGGCCTCAGCAGTATTATATATACTTAGAGTCAGTGCTTTTTTACTATGTGTTGACAATGAATAAAGAGTATTTCGAAACGTTCAAAATTATACCTACTTCTGTTTGGCTTTGTTATTCTTATTACGTCTTACTACAACCTCCAGCCATTATGCTTCAAAGCAAAGTTCTGCTACAGTTACGTGGCATTGACACATTTTGCATACGTAGGTCTAACAGGTTATGCTATACCAAATAGCTTTGAATATGTTTTGTCAGTTATCCTTACGTAGTTGCGTCGTCGTCTCTTCCGAAGAATCCATCAACGATCATTATTGTTGTTCCAGCGTTGGGGCAAATCAAAGTACCCATCGAACCCTCGCAAATTACATCGTTACCTGTAATGTTTGATATATAGTTGTAAACAAGTAATTTTAAAATGACTCACGTCCCTGCCAAGTCATTTGTGAAATAACCTTATTCAAAGTAAAGTATCTAAAAAAATAGCAGGCCAAGTCCCACTCAAGTCATAATTAAAGGAAGTCAACTTCAAGTAGAATCCTCGTCATAACAAAATACACGTTAAGTTTTTGAAATTGGGTAAACTCGTCTAATTATGAGCAAAACGATAACTAATACACCAAACAGGCAATAGAGGAAAAGCAAATTATTTATGTTCGAAGATTGGGATAAATAACCTAATTTTAGTAAAAAAATGCTTAAATGAAAACACTTAGTAATTTGGCCAAAAGACTTAAGTTAGGTCATTTTGTCAAAACATATTAAGTCAAGCCATTTGAAAACAGTGCATTAGGTGAAGTATTAAGTCGTTACCACACTGTGTATTGTATTATCTTTATAACCTCTTGACCCGAAAAGTCGTTTCAAAACCCGTGTTGACCCATGGGCGCCCCCACGGGGAAAGGGGATTTTAAAATGCGATTATTATTATTGTTTATACGTGTAATATGTATTTAACACTTCATGTTTAGTAACAGTTTTACAAAGTTACTAATGATATGACATTAATTTGTATATAAATGTCTACTGATATAAAATCTTATGTACATATTAATATCATATGTACTGAAGTTAAATTATGTGTTTATTTTTATAACCCAAGTGGTTACAAGTGGGACTCACAGCTGAGCGTGAATATAAGTGTCAATGGGGGTGAAGAAAACTGGGTTATCTTGTAAGTATAGTATAAAGTTGACGGTAGAAACATTATAAATGAGGAAATGTATATTTTAAAATTGCCCCCCACCCCACCCTGTAAATTTTCTGCCGTCGTCTTTGTGCCACCTTTAAACATTGCCTACTCACGTAAACAGTCTTCGCCGAAACCGTTTCCAGACAAAGGCGACTGGCAAGTGCAGAGGTACGATCCTTGGTTGTTAGTACAAGTGGCGCCGTCGCCGCACATGTTTGTTACAAGGCATTCGTCGATGTCTAAAGACGAAAAAACGGAGATTCTGTAATTTAGGACTATACTATAATAATCAGTGTTGTAAACAAGTCATTTTAGAACGACTAAAATGTTTTATAAATCCTTTGCAAAAATAACTTGCAATCCAAGCCATTCTAAACAAATTCAAAGCCCAAGTCCAACTATTTACATACTATAACATCAAGTCCAACTCCATGTTTAGATAATATTCTAAATTAAAAAAGTTGACAGTTCCACAAAACCAAAGTTCTACAAAACCAAAAAGCAAGCAAACTGTTTTTCGCAAAAATATATTAAATTCCCCAATTTTCACAATATTGTAATACATTAGAACTTTTTAGTTTAATTTTCTAATTTAAGTCATTAACTTACATTATTGTAATACTGGCTATATACACAATAGGGCAGCATATGTTAAAGTCTTTGGCATAAGTTCGAATCGTTATATTCACCATTTATTTTATTAGATTTTTGACCCCAATTAGGCACAAATTTCAAAAGTAAGATACACATTTAAAAGTCCCGTTTTGTTTTTTTATTTATCAAG